>NC_090375.1:96562116-96870060 GCF_036365525.1 Heterodontus francisci
TGAACCCAGGTCGCTGGAGTTGTGAGGCTGCAGTGCTAGCCACAGTGCCACCCTGAGTTGTGAGGAGGGATGATATGTTGGAAAGGTTAATTAAATGAGGCCATATGGATTGAGCTAAGGAACAATAAAGGGACAATCACACTGCTGGGAGTGTACGATAGACCCCCAAACAGTCAGAGGGAGATAGAAGAGCAGAAAGTTAGGCAAATCTCTGGGCAGTGCAAGAACAATAGGGCAATAATAGTAGGGGATTTTAACGACCCCAATATTAACCGGGATAGTTTTAGTGTGAAAGAAATTGAGGGAGCAGAATTCTTGAGGTGCATTCAGGAGAATTGTTTTGCCCAGTATGTAGCACGTCCAACAAGAGAGGGCACAGTTTTAGACTTAGTTTTAGGAAATGAAGATGGGCAGGTGGAAGGAGTGACAGTGGGAGAGCAGATTGGTGGTAGTGATCATAATTCAGTTTTAACATAATTATGGAAAGGGACAGAGATAGAACAGGAGTTAGAGTTCTCAATTGGGGCAAGGCCAATTTTACTAAACTAAGGAGTGATTTAGCGAAAGTAGACTGGCAACAGCTACTTGAAGGTAAATCAATGTCAGAACAGTGGGAGGCATTCAAAGGGGAGATTCAAGGGTTCAGGGTAAACATAAGAACATAAGAACTAGGAGCAGGAGTAGGCAATTCAGCCCCTCGAGCCTGCTCCGCCATTCAATATGATCATAGCTGATCTCATCTCGGCCTCAACTCCACTTTCCTGCCTGTTCTCCATAACCCTTCAACCCTTTATGAATTAAAAATCTGCCAAAACCTCCTTAAATTTACTCAATGTCCCGGCATCCACCGCACTCTGGGGTAGTGAATTCCACAGACTCACAACCCTTTGAGAGAAGTAATTTCTCCTCATCTCTGTTTTAAATCTGCTACCCCTTATCCTAAAACTATGACCTCTCGTTCTAGATTGCCTCACAAGAGGAAACATCCTCTCTATGTCTACTTTGTCAATCCCCTTAATCATCTTATATACCTCAATTAGATCTCCTCTCATTCTTCTAAACTCTAGAGAGTGAAGGCCTAAACTGCTCAATCTCTCTTCATAAGACAAACCCCTCATCTCTGGAATCAATCTAGTGAACCTCCTCTTAACTGGCACCAATGCAACTACATCCCTCCTCAAGTAAGGGGACCAAAACTGTACGCAATACTCCAGGTGCTGTCTCACTAATGCCTTGTATAGTTGCAGCAACACTTCCCTACTTTTATACTCTATTCCTTTAACAATAAGTGCCAAAATTCCATTTGCCTTCCTTATTACCTGCTGCACCTGCATACTAGTTTTCTGCGATTCATCCACGAGGACACCCAGATCCCTCTGCACCGAAGCACTCTGAAGTTTCTCTCCATTTAGATAATAATTTGCCTTTCTATTCTTCTAACCAAAATGGATAACCTCACACTTATCCATGTTAAAATCGATCTGCCAAATTTTGGCCCATTCACCTAACCTATCCATATCCATTTGTAAATTTCTTATTTCTTTATTGCAACTTACTATCCCACCTATTTTAGTGTCATCTGCAAATTTGGCGATAGCACCTTCGATCCCTGCATCCAAGTCATTAATAGAGATTGTAAATAGTTGGGGGCCGAGGATCGAACCCTGTGCACCCCACCAGTTACATCTTGCCAACCAGAAAATGACCCATTTATCCCGAATCTCTGTTTTCTGTTGGTTAGCCAATCCTCTATCCAAGCTAATAAATTAACCCTAACCCCATGTGATTTTACCTTGTGTATTAACCTTTTGTGTGGCACCTTATCAAATGCCTTATGAAAGTCCAGATATACTACATCTACAGGATCCCCATTATCCACTTTGCTTGTTACATCTTCGAAGAACTCTAGCAAATTTAGTCAAACACAATTTACCCTTCATAAAGCCATGCTGACTCTGATGGATTGTGTTTTGACTTTCTAAATGTCCTGTTATTACTTCCTTAATAATGGATTCTAACAATTTCCCAACGACAGATGTTAAACTAACTGGTCTATAGTTTTCTACTTTCTGCCTCCCTCCTTTTTTGAATAAGGGCATTATATTAACATTTTTCCAATCCACTGGAACCTTTCCCGCATCCAGGGGATTTTGGAATATTATAACCAATTGATCTACTATCTCTGCTGCCACTTCCTTTAAGACCCTAGGATGCAGGCCATCAGGCCCTGGGGACTTATCTGCCTTCAATCCCAATAGTTTGCTCAGTACTTTTTCCCTGGTGATGATGATTGCTCTATGTTCCTCCCTTCCTATAACCTCTGCATTATTTGTTAATATTGGGATGGTACTAGTGTCCTCCACCATGAAAACTGAGGCAAAATACTGATTTAGTGTCTCTGACATTTCTGTGTTCCCCACCATTAACTCCCCAGTCTCATCCTCAAAGGGACCAACATTCACTTTAGCTACTCTCTTACCTTTCATATACTTATAGAAGCTTTTGCTATCCGTTTTTATATTTTGCGCTAGTTTTCTTTCATAATTTACCTTTGCCCTTTTTATTACTTTTTTAGTAACCCTTTGTTGATCTTTAAAAGTTTCCAAACCTTCCAGCCTGCCAATGGCCTTTGCAATATGGTATGTCTTAATTTTTGTCTTTATGTTACCCTTAACTTCCTTGCTTAGCCATCGATGTTTTTTCCCCCTCTTACACTCTTTCTTCTTCTCTGGAATATATTTTAGTTGGGAGGATTTGAAGATCTCCTTAAACATATGTCACTGCTCATCAACTGTCCTACCTTTTAGTCTTCCTGCCCAGTCCACTCGGGCCAAATCTGTCATCATGCCTACATCATTACCTTTGTTTAACTCCAAAACGCTAGTGTGGGACTCCAGTTTCTCACCCTCAAACTGAATTTGAAATTCTAGCATGCTATGATCACTCTTCCCTTGAGGATCCTTAACAATGAGATCATTAATTAATCCCACCTCATTACACTATACCAAATCTAGAATAGCCTGCTCCCTGGTTTGTTCCACAACATATTGCTCCAAAAAACTATCTCTAATACATTCAATGAACTCTACCTCGAGACTCCCCTTGCCAAAATGATTAATCCAGTCTGTATGCATATTAAAATCCCCCATGATTATTGCCGTACCTTTCTTACAAGCCCCAAGTATTTCCTGGTGTATACTGTGCCCCACTGCGGAACTACTGTTTGGGGACCTATAGATTACTCCCACCAGGTTCTTCTTTCACTTGCTATTTCTTATTTCTACCCAGACTGATTCTACGCCTTGATCTCCAGTGCCTATATCATTTCTCACTACAGCGCTGATCTCTTCCTCTACTAACAAAGCTACATCACCTCCTTTTCCTTCCTGCCTAACCTTTTGAAACATTGAATACCTTTGGATATTCAATTCCCAAACCCGGTTTCCCTGCAGCCACGTTTCAGTAATCGTCACTAAATCATAACTATTCGTCTCTATTTGCACTGTTAACTCATTAACTTTATTCCGAATGCTTCGTGCATTCAGATACAAAGCCTTTAAGTTTGTTCTATTATCAAATTTCCCTACTCTTGTACAATTCCTTGGTACAATATGACATTCACACGTTCTGTCCCTACCGTTTATATTCTGGTAACAATCAGCCTCATCACTAACCTGCACTCCTACCTTCTCCTATTGCTTTGACTTCCTAATTTTCTATGCAACTGAACCCTCCCCTCCACTATTTAGTTTAAAGCCCTGTCTACAACCCTAGTTATGTGATTCGCCAGGACTCCGGTCCCAGCATGATTCAGGTGGAGCCCGTCCCTTCGGAACAGCTGCCTCTTTCCCCAGTACTGGTGCCAATGCCCCACAAATTCCTCCCACACCAATCTTTGAGCCATGTTCCCACAAAGAAGAAGGGGGAGATGGCCAAATCTAGAGCCCTATGGATGTCAAGGAGCTTACAGGGTAAGATAAGTCAGAAAAGGAAAGCTTATGTCCGACACCCCGAACTCTACTACAGAAAGCCAAGAGGAGTATAGAAAGTGGAGGGGTGAAATCAAAAAGGAAATTAGGAAAGATAAGAAAGGACATGAAAGAATATTGGCAAGCAATATCAAGGTGAACCCAAAGATGTTTTATCAATTCACTAAGAGAAACAGGATAACTAAGGAGAGAACGGGGCCCATAGAAGACCAAAAAGGTAACCTATGTGTAGGGGTGCAAGATGTTGGTATGGTTCTTAATGAATACTTTGCATACGTCTTCACAAAAGAGGGGGGCGATCCATATATTGTAGTTAAGGAGGAGGACTGTGAAGTATTGGATGTGATAAACAAAGGGAGAGAGGAAGTGTTAATGGAATTAGCATCCTTGAAAGTTGATAAATCACCAGGGCCAGATGAAATGTACCCCAGGCTGTTAAAAGAAGCAAAACAGGAAATAGCAGAAGGTCTGAGCATCATTTTCCAGTCCTCACTGGATACAGGTGTGGTGACAGAGGGTTGGACGACTCCTAATGTTGTACCTCTGTTTAAAAAGGGAGCGAGGGATAGACTGAATAATTACTGGCCAGTCAGTCTAAAATCAGTAGTGGGCAAATTATTGGAATCAATTCTGAGAGACAGGATAAACTGTCACTTAGAAGGGCACAGATTAATCAAGGATAGTCAGCATGGATTTGTTCAGGGAAGATCTTGTCTGACCAACTTGATTGAATTTTTTGAAGTAACAGGGAAGATAGATGAGGGTAGTGTAGTTGATTTTAGCAAGGCTTTTGACAAGGTCCCACATGGCTCACTAGTTAAAAAAAATAAAATCCCATGGGATCCATGGAAATGTAGCAAGGTAGATACAAAATTGGCTCAGTGGCAGGAAATAAAGATTAATTGTTGATAGGTGTTTTTGCGACTGGAGAGCTGTTTCCAGTGACGTTCCGCAGGGCTCAGTACTGAGTACCTGCTTTTTGTGCTTTGATTTGGATGTAAACGTTGGGGGCATGATCAAGAAGTTTGCAGATGACAGAAAGATTGGCCATGTTGTAGGTAGCAAGGAGGAGAGCTGTAGGTTGTAGGAAGATATTGATGGTCCAGTCAGATGGGCAGAAAAGTGGCAAATGGAATTCAACTTGGAGAAGTGTGAGGGGATGCATTTGCGGAGATCAAACAAGGCAAAGGAATACATGATTAATGGGAAAATACAGAGAAGTGTCGAGGAAGTGAGGGACCTTCTAGTCAATGTCCACAGATCCCTGATGGTAGGTCGATAACATGGTTAAGAAGGCATACGGAATCCTTTCTTTTATTAGCCGAGGTATAGAATATAAGAGCAGGGATGGTGTGCTAGAACTGTATAAATCAATGGTTAGGCCCCAATCTGAGTACTCTGTGCAGGTCTGGTCACCTCATTACAGAAAGGATGTAATTGCACTAGAGAGGGTACAGAAGGGCCTATTTATGTTAGCAGAGAGGTCAGTGACTAGGGGGCATAGATTTAAAGTGATTGGTAGAAGGATTAGAGGGAGATGAGGAAATTTCTTTTCACCGAGAGGGTGATGGGGGTCTGAAACTCACTGCCTGAAAGGGCAGTTGAGGCAGAAACCCTCAACTCATTCAAAAGGTGTCTGGATGTGCACCTCAAGTGCCGTAACCTGCAGGGCTACGGACCAAATGCTGGAAGGTGGGATTAAAATGGGTGGATCTTTTCTCGGCCGGCACAGACATGATGGGCCAAGTGGCCTCTTTCTGTGCTGGAAATTTTCTATGATTCTATGAAAACATTGCTTTCCGAGAGCGGTTAATGGACTTTACATTTTGTGTCTAATAGTTCTTCAAAATGAAGGTGTCACTGCCAAGGACTTTATTTTCCATCTCTAGTTGCTCTTGAAAAGGTTGCTATGGACTTTCTTCTTAAACCTCTGCAGTCCATGTGGTGATATTTGACAAACTGGTCTGAATTGTATAAGCCTGCCGCCATTTTTCAAGCTTGCTATGAAATCCAGCCCTGAGCGTGGGACATCTGACTGCGAAATTTGTGAATCCAGATGTGAATTTACACTCTAAGGGCTGGACTTTATAAGGCGGCGAGCTTCAAAATGGCCAAAGAGTCACTGCGACCTCCAGCTCAGCGGCACATTTAAATAACTGGGTTGGGCCGCCCCACCACCTGATCACGTAGAGGGGGCGGGCTGTCCATCCCCAGCAATGACGGCAGCTGCCTCTGCGCAGGCACTGACACCATTTTTTTAAAGGGCTTCCAGCCCTACCGTCTTATTTAAATACTTTTTTAAAAATGCAATAAAATTACACAAATTGATTTCTTTTGCCTCTATTCCACCCCCCAATAAAAATTAAATTAATTATTTGCTCTTTTCCCCAAAACACTTTTACCATCTGACCCTCCGCCCCCAACCTGCACAAAGTTGAATCTATAACCCTTCCCACCATCCCCTGGACCCAGGACATTAATTTGACCCCATTTCCCCCCACCCCCCCCCCCGCACTGATAAATCTACCTCCTCCACCCTTCCCACCAGTGTTGTGTCTCGTTTCCCTGGACGGGGATCCGAAGGACCTGAGAGTGCCGCCTGCCGGGCTGTAGATCGCGGCGGGCCCGTAAGATCCCAGTTAAGAGCATGTTAATTTGTTAATTTTATTCGTTTGCATATGTTAATTTA
This sequence comes from Heterodontus francisci, assembly GCF_036365525.1. NCBI lineage: Eukaryota > Metazoa > Chordata > Chondrichthyes > Heterodontiformes > Heterodontidae > Heterodontus > Heterodontus francisci. The sequence continues at coordinate 96,568,795 of NC_090375.1, forward strand.
GGTCCCGTCACCCAGCGGCGGGGAGGTCGCCACGGTGCCTCGCTGCTGCTGGGAGGATCAAGCCGGGCCCTGCTGGTGTCGAGGTCCATGGCAGATCTCATCCAGGGCCATCTTCAGGTCCCCTCTCACACCAGCCACAGATCCCAGCATCGAGGGCTGCTTAAAATCCCGCTCTAATTATCAGCAGATTGCAAAAGAATTTCTATCCAATGTCTATTGCCAGACTTTGGAACCTCATTACAGATCATATGAAAAGATAGAATGCAGGTGTATTCTGGGAAGTTGTCTGTTTTTCGGTTCTTGAATTTGCATGTATACCTACATAGTTTGGAAGGTGTTGGAGAATGTGGTGACATCATTGGTTACATATTCTGTAGGTCACAGTAATATTTCATATACATCTTTTGCTCCTCTTTTGCTTTAATATTCAGCTTCACCCTGCTTGGTTTCAACGACCAAGCTGGAAAGTAAGAAAGAGAAGTAGGAGGTAAGACGTGTCTGGCGTGAGGCTAATATTCTTCTTCTTTCTTTCTTTTGGGCCTCCTTATCTCGAGAGACAATGGATACGCGCCTGGAGGTGGTCAGTGGTTTGTGAAGCAGCGCCTGGAGTGGCTATAAAGGCCAATTCTGGAGTGACAGGCTCTTCCACAGGTGCTGCAGAGAAATTTGTTTGTTGGGGCTGTTGCACAGTTGGCTCTCCCCTTGCGCCTCTGTCTTTTTTCCTGCCAACTACTAAGTCTCTTCGACTCGCCACAATTTAGCCCTGTCTTTATGGCTGCCCGCCAGCTCTGGCGAATGCTGGCAACTGTCTCCCACGACTTGTGATCAATGTCACACGATTTCATGTCGCGTTTGCAGACGTCTTTATAACGGAGACATGGACGGCCGGTGGGTCTGATACCAGTGGCGAGCTCGCTGTACAATGTGTCTTTGGGGATCCTGCCATCTTCCATGCGGCTCACATGGCCAAGCCATCTCAAGCGCCGCTGACTCAGTAGTGTGTATAAGCTGGGGGTGTTGGCCGCTTCAAGGACTTCTGTGTTGGAGATATAGTCCTGCCACCTGATGCCAAGTATTCTCCGAAGGCAGCGAAGATGGAATGAATTGAGACGTCGCTCTTGGCTGGCATACGTTGTCCAGGCCTCGCTGCCGTAGAGCAAGGTACTGAGGACACAGGCCTGATACACTCGGACTTTTGTGTTCCGTGTCAGTGCGCCATTTTCCCACACTCTCTTGGCCAGTCTGGACATAGCAGTGGAAGCCTTACCCATGCGCTTGTTGATTTCTGCATCTAGAGACAGGTTACTGGTGATAGTTGAGCCTAGGTAGGTGAACTCTTGAACCACTTCCAGAGCGTGGTCGCCAATATTGATGGATGGAGCATTTCTGACATCCTGCCCCATGATGTTCGTTTTCTTGAGGCTGATGGTTAGGCCAAATTCATTGCAGGCAGACGCAAACCTGTCGATGAGACTCTGCAGGCATTCTTCAGTGTGAGATGTTAAAGCAGCATCGTCAGCAAAGAGGAGTTCTCTGATGAGGACTTTCCGTACTTTGGACTTCGCTCTTAGACGGGCAAGGTTGAACAACCTGCCCCCTGATCTTGTGTGGAGGAAAATTCCTTCTTCAGAGGATTTGAACGCATGTGAAAGCAGCAGGGAGAAGAAAATCCCAAAAAGTGTGGGTGCGAGAACACAGCCCTGTTTCACACCACTCAGGATAGGAAAGGGCTCTGATGAGGAGCCACCATGTTGAATTGTGCCTTTCATATTGTCATGGAATGAGGTGATGATACTTAGTAGCTTTGGTGGACATCCGATCTTTTCTAGTAGTCTGAAGAGACCACGTCTGCTGACGAGGTCAAAGGCTTTGGTGAGATCAATGAAAGCAATGTAGAGGGGCATCTGTTGTTCACGGCATTTCTCCTGTATCTGACGAAGGGAGAACAGCATGTCAATAGTCGATCTCTCTGCACGAAAGCCACACTGTGCCTCAGGGTAGACGCGCTCGGCCAGCTTCTGGAGCCTGTTCAGAGCGACTCGAGCAAAGACTTTCCCCACTATGCTGAGCAGGGAGATTCCACGGTAGTTGTTGCAGTCACCGCGGTCACCTTTGTTTTTATAGAGGGTGATGATGTTGGCATCGCGCATGTCCTGGGGTACTGCTCCCTCGTCCCAGCACAGGCATAGCAGTTCATGTAGTGCTGAGAGTATAGCAGGCTTGGCACTCTTGATTATTTCAGGGGTAATGCTGTCCTTCCCAGGGGCTTTTCCGCTGGCTAGGGAATCAATGGCATCACTGAGTTCCGATTTGGTTGGCTGTATGTCCAGCTCATCCATGACTGGTAGAGGCTGGGCTGCATTGAGGGCAGTCTCAGTGACAGCATTCTCCCTGGAGTACAGTTCTAGGTAGTGCTCAACCCAGCGGTCCATCTGTTTGCGTTGGTCAGTGATTATGTCCCCCGATTTAGATTTGAGGGGGGTGATCTTCTTGATGGTTGGCCCAAGAGCTCTCTTCATGCCATCATACATTCCTCTGATGTTTCCGGTGTCTGAGGCCAGCTGAATATGACTGCATAGGTGTTGCCAGTAGTCGTTTGCGCAACGCCTAGCTGTTCTTTGTGCAGTACTTCTGGCTAATATTGGAATAGAGGATTTGAATCCTTCTCCTGAACATATCCATAAGGGTTATTTTCTTTAGTTAAGAGAGTTGGGAGTCCCACTCCACTCAGTTCAGTCCGTTTAAATGTTCAGGTATAAAGCAACCAATTGCAGCACATGCACAGCAATAATATTAATTATCAAAGTGATGTGTCAGTAAAACTCTGACATTTATAGTTTCCTTACATCGCTGTTTCAAAATGAGATTGCATCTAGAAGCCTTTAGCAATTTAAAGCAGCATCAGTCACTTGCGAACTGACAACTTTTCTTTTCACACGTCATTTATGACCAAGAGGGAGTAATAGTTCAAAGCCAGTGTTCACTTCTATAAATACTTCAGCAGTAGACAGTGAGCTTTTGAGGCAAAAGGTGAAAAGAGATTTTATTGTGAATAAAGCCAAACTTTTCTGCATTTGTCAGTTTTAAAAGGTTGGCAGAGTTCAGGGAATATTGTTTGGTGTCACAGAACAACCAAAAATGACTAGTTTGATGGTCAGGATCCTCCAGCTGTTGATGGTTCAGAGGATGAAGAAAACTTATTCCATTACATTACTCGATTCAAGCTTGAGCTAATGCTTTCCTGTTCATATAATTGCGCACTCAGGGCTGGATTTTCCCCTGACAGCTGAGGTCCTGGTGATGGGCCGGAGGTGGGGGCCGACCCCGCCTCAGCCCTATTTTGGACTCCCGGCTGAATTCCACAGTGGGCAACCAAATTAACTGCCTGCTGTTGGGGTCCCTGTCCCTGTAAGGACGGGGATCTCTCTCCCAAACCCCCACCAAGAGCTGCTGGCAAATCAGAGGGCTAGCAGCTCAGCAGTACCAGCAGCGCCACTGGGAGTGGTGGTCACTGCTGGTACTGCAGGAGGCCTGGGACCAGGAACAGTGCTGGAGCCCAGGACCTCAGGGAAGTGGGGTGGGCTCACTGGGGCCAGGCCGGTAAGCCCCGGCAATCTGGGGTGGTCATTGAGGGTGTTTTTTTTTAATGGAGTGTAGTGATATTGCTTTAACTGCTTGAATACTAGTTAACATACTGTTGAATATGTAACTAGTTTGGTATACATCATCACAGGAAATGATGCAAGCTAGTATGTGACACAGTAGTTGGAGTAGTGTTAGTCAACAGATGGCATGTGTGTTGAAGAGCTCTCCTGTAATTCTATTATTCTGTTGTTATGGACAGGTGAGTGTTGGCGTGGCTGGTTTCCACTTTTCGCCTCCCACTGACCACAGATAGTGTTTTTGTGTTCCTAGTGTTTCAGTCTCTGTGGTTCGGACAGTGACAGGTTTTCTTGTAGGTTTAAAACAGATTGAATATTTATTGAACAGTATTCATCACCTGAAATGTTCGCAACACCACCCATGCACACATTCACTCTCACAAGCACACTCAAGAAGAGATAGAAAGAAGGTAAAGAGTAAGAGGTGTTATGAGATCAAGATGTAAAAGTCTGTTGTTTCAGGAAAACCTGTGCGATCCTCTCGGAAGGTGAATTTTAATGTTGCAGGCCTGTTTCCTGATGTTGTATTTGCTGGGTTGCTGAAGACTTCTGGTGATTCACTTCAGTTTATAGATGGTGCTGATTCCTTCGTTTGGTTTTCACAGGTGGAGGAATGGTTTAAAAAGCATTCTCTTTTCTCTGCAGCAGTTGGCTTTCAACTTGCCTCAGCAGGCTTCAACGGTGTTAGCTGGAACTAATCTCTCTCTCTCTCTCTCTCAGCTTTGTGCTGGAATTCATGATGGCTTTTGATGTTGACAGTGTGGCTGGAGAGCCCAGACTGATGTTGATGACTGCTGTTCTGTACTGGAAAGATCCCTTTGTCCTTCAAAACGATTACCTTTAAAGATGAACTCATAAGTATTCATTTTTTTGTGACTTTAGGCGTCATTCTTGCTGGGCTGGCACAATAGATTTTGATGGCCCCATTTTGATAATATGAGGGCTGTTCACACTCTATTGTGGTGAAGGATAGCTAGAAATGTAGAGTCTGGGGAATGCTATTGTGTTAGGTTGTATAGCTCATATCCATGTGTGATAAGCTGACTCATTTCCATGTAGCCAGGATTAATTAGTTTCAGTTCTAGTAGACATGGATGTAGATTTTAGTGCGGGTTGGTGTGGGTCATGTGATCTATCATCCATTTTGTTAACAGCAAATGTACCAGTCTTTTAAAATTGTTCTAATTTTTTTATATAACTCCTCTGTTTGTTTCTGTATTTTCATCACTGCACTTCTCATGATCATGACACTGTAATAAAGAACCCTTCAGTAATGCTAAAAAAGAGACATGCTATTGACGCTTTTCATCTTGCATGCATCAGGAAAGATGCAAGAAAGCCAAATTTCAAAGGGAGCAACAACTTGTACTGCATGAGAAAAGGCTGCTGATTGGTGAGCAAATCCACTCTGATTGGTCGAGGCGTTGCCATAGAGAATGCACCAGGGAACCATTGTCCCCCATGCTTTTGTTTAATTTCAAACAGGCATAAAGCCTGGACATGTTCCTTTTGCCTGCAGACGACAGGTCCCTGCATATGAATATATGTAGCTTCTAGCAAGTGTAAGTGGCCCACGTTGCTAGCCCGACTGATAATCTTAAATTGGTTGTTTGTGTAATTATTAGCACATTTGGGTTTGTTCAGTAAGTGCTGTTCAATTGTCCTTGACTTTCTGACAGGCTTCCCGATGCACCAAGCATTTCATTGAGCAAACCCATCAGCATTCTTCTGTAGGCTACCTCATTGAAGTTCTCATCTGACTCCTCTGCAGTATAACCTTACCCTCCAGCAAGCTAGTACCTGTGCCCCTGAAATAAAAACAAGAAATGCTGGAACCACTCAGCAGGTCTGGCAGCATCTGTGAAAAGAGAAGCAGAGTTAACGTTTCGGGTCAGTGACCCTTCTTCTGTGCCCCCTGCCCTGGCTGCAAGCCTCTCGTGCCCAGTGTCTCATCATGTGCAAATCGCACCTCGATGTTATTCTCTAAATTTCACGCAGTGTCAATATCTGAGCTAGTGGTTGTGAGAGTGAAATCAAATGATGGTGCTGTGTTTTCCTCATTAGTCTATTCTTGCTGTTCCTGCACATCCTGGCCCAGTTGAGCTTTGAATGTAACTGAAAGGAGAAAGGCACTAGGGTAATGTGATGCAGGGAGTTGGTGGGGGGTGGGGGTGGGGGTGAGGGTGAGGAAGAAAGTAAGAGATGCATGCTTACATCATCTGTAGCTTGTAAATCAAGGGAGATTTTGGATGAGTGGAGGGAGGATGTGAGAAGGAGGATTAGGTATGAGGATACCGTCATCTTCAATGGTTTCAGTGTCTCCACTGGCCACGGACTCAGCGATGGGCATTCCAATAATGGCCAGCACTGTCTCCTCCATTGGGGGCAGGATATGCAGGCAGGCTTGTTGCCAACTGGTTATCTCCTGCTGCCTCTGGTTATGCACTGCCTTGTCAAGCAAAAGAGAGGGAAGTGCGTCAGTGAGTGTTGTGCAATCTGTTTGGCTGATGCGGCTGTCATGGTTGAATATCTGGCAGTGTGTGCAAGCTGTGGAATGGGGGTGTGAGGCTTGCAGAAGTAATAAATGTGAAGGTGCGGTGAAACCATGAATGTCAGGTATGAGACCTGATTAATAGAGATTGTTGGTAGGTGAATGATGGTTCTGTGGTGAACTGAGCTGTATATGAGGCTAGTGGTGCTGTTGCTAGGATATGGCATTTGAAGATGCATTCACTAAACTTGACCACTCACGTGAGGTCATTGAACTTCTCGCAGCACTGCTCCAGGTCCTCGGGGCATTGACCTCCTCTGCTAATTTCTGAACTTGTGCCTATAGGGCCTCCTGTTGCCCTGCAGATACAGAACATCACTCCTCCTTTGTACCTCCTCCACTAGGGTCTGCAGTGCAGCATCCAAGAACTTGGAGCCTGCTGTCTCCAATGTTGTGCCATTCTTCTCTCTTTCTCATGTCAGAATCAGTTGTAGAAAACTTGCAGCACCTGCTCCAACCACAATGCACCTCCCCTTTAAGAGGTGCAAGCTGGGTTTAAGTAGTGCAGGCTAGCTCTAACTGGTGTTAGCCTCTCATGATTTTGGGTCCCCTTCTGAGCCGTGCAGTCACTCAACAGTCTGGTTAGCGCTATCTGAATGCTGCAATAATGTTAATCGGCAGGCAGCAGGAAGCTGGCATACTGCCTGCATCACATTGAATGGGCGTGCATTAACCATGCATCGCATTCCCCATGCCCATTTTCAGGGGCTATTGAATTTAGCCTCCCTCATGTTTATATTAGGATTATTACAGTTACGTAGGAAACACTGCTTTTTCTTAAATGCATGTTGCTGAATTACGATTAATGCCATTAAAATGACTGGAATATCATTATCAATAAAATCTGATCTGAAACTGTAAAGGCTGTAATTGTGTTAGTGTTCTATTAGTATCTTTAGCACTGAACCTTAATAACTTTATATAAATCTCCCCAATTCAGTTAAATCACAAATCCTAAACCCTTTATATGTCCTCACCTGTTTTTCCTTTCACCTACTATCATTTCATTTCATGCTCTATTTCACCTACCTTTTCATTGGCTTGTAGCAGCTGCTATGGTTAGGTCTCCATGGAGTACTAAAGCCCTCTGTCTATGATTAGATCCTCTGGACCCATTAACTCTCAATATACAACTGATGTAAACTGAAGACTACCAGATGTTACTATGATGGCAACAGTGCAGAATAATGCAGTGTTATTTCTGGAAGGACACACCATAAACAATATTGCTGGGTAGCAGCAATTACAAGAAAATAGTGTCAAACTCAGTTTGTTTCCATGTGAATCCTGAGATGAGTTTGCTTTCATTGGAATGAATTCTATCCAGACATAGAATCATGAACTCCAATTATAACCTAACCAATGTATTGAAAACAAGGTGCAAACTGGGAGTCGGACATAAATCTGCTGCTTTCTTGCCAGCAAGGTTAGGCTAAAATCAAGGCTTTAGAAAGGTACGGCGTAAAAGGAGGCCCATCGTGTCTCTGCCAGCTCTTTGCTACAGTCATTCAGAATCAAATTCTTCTACCCTGTTCTCCTCCCATACATCTGTATCTTCTTTTACTTCAAATGTTTACCCACCTTTGCCTTAGAAAAACAATTTGTACACAAGCATTTAAAAGTAGATGTTTTATGTATGGACTTTCAAAAGGCATTTGATAAAGTACCACGTAATAAGCTGATTCAGAAAGTAGGAGCATATGGTATTAAAAAGGATGGTGGTAACGCAGGTACATCATTTGCTAAAGGATAAGAGGCAGAGAGAAGTGGTAAATTGGATGTTTTTCTGACTGGAGAGAAGTATGCAGTGGGGTTCCCCAGGGGCTGGTATTAAAGCTATTGCTTTTCTTGTTATATAAAATGATGTGGACTTGAGTGTAGGGACCAGAATTTCAAAGTTTGCGGATGATATAAAACTTGGCAATCTAATAAATACTGAGCAGGTTAGTATCAGACTTCAGGAGGATATAGATCGACTGGTGTCAGACTGGCAGATACCATTTAATGTGGATAAGTGTGAAGTGATGCACTTTGGGAGACACTGTCTGGAGAGGCAGTGTAATATAAATGGTGCTATTTTAAGGAAGGTGTAAGAACAGAGGGACCCAGGGATGCATAGTCACAAATCCATGAAGCTAGCAAGGCAAGTTGATAATGCAGTTCAGAAAGCATGCAGGATATTTGGTCTTGTAAATAGGGGCACTAAATACAAAAAGGGAAGTCAGACTAAACTTTACAAATCACTGGTTAGGCCTCAGCTGGAGTATTGTCTACAATTCTGGCCACCACATTTTAAGCCTTGGAATGGGGACCAGGGTGGGTTTACCAAGATGATACCAGGATGAGGGGCTTCAGTTATGTGGAAAGGTTAGAGAAACAGATTGTTCTCCTTTGAGCAGCGAAGGTTAAAGGGAGATCTAATGGAGGTATTCAAAGTTATGAGGGGTTTTGATAGAGCAAGTCGGGAGAAACTGTTTCCTTTGGCAAGTGGGTCGATAACCAAAGGTCATCGATTTAAAATAATTGGCAATAGAACTACAGGGGAAATGAAGTGAAATTATTTCACACAGAGGGTTGTTTTGATCTGGAAAGCACTACCTGAAAGGATGGTGGAAGCAGATTCCATAGGAACTTTCAAAGGACATGTATTTACAGAGAACTAATTTACATGGCTTTGGGGAGAAAGCTGCAGTGTGGGATTAAATTGGGCAGTTCTTTCAAAGAGCCAGCACAGGCATGATGGGTTGAATGGCTCCCTTCAAAGTTGTAAGATTCAATGATTCTATGATTCCCCCCTTGCACACTGTGATAAAAATGGAAAAGTTATTTTCCTGCACTGTCATCATAAACTTCCACCATTTAATAAAATCAAATAGAATCCCTGTTTTTTATGACACAATCACTGCAGTCCTTTGATTTTGAAAGTATTTCAACATGGAGATGATTATTTATCTGTACCACCTGTTGCAGCAAGAATTGGAGCCCAACGCCAGAGCAAGTATTGTATTGCTTGTGGCAGTGAAGATCTCTGTGCCTTTAAATTTTCATGCCTCTGGCGCCTTGCAAACTGTTGCTGGTGACATCAGCAGAAGATGAGAAATAGGATGGGCCAAGGATAGTTATTTGGGCGACACCAGAGCTAATGCTATAGGAAAGGGAAGAGAAGCCATTGCAGGTGATTCTCTGGCTATGATGAGATAGATACAAATGAAGCCAGGTGAGGAACAGCTGCAGAATTCCGAGGTGCAGAGGGATCTAGGTGTTCTAGTGCATGAGTCACAAAACGTTAGTATGCAGGTACAGCAAGTAACAAAGAAGGCTAATGGAATACTATCCTTTATTACGAGAGGAATTGAAAATAAAAGTAAGGATGTGATGCTTCAGTTATACAGGGCATTGATGAGACCACATCTCGAATACTGTGTGCAGTTTTGGTCTCCTTATTTAAGGAAGGATGTAAATGTGTCAGAGGAGGTTTACTAGATTGACACCTGGAATGAGGGGGTTGTCTTATGAGGAAAGATTGGACAGATTGGGCTTGTTTTCACTGGAGTTTGGAAGAGTGAGAGGAAACTTGATTGAAGTATATAAGATCCTGAATGGTTTCGACAAGCTGGATGTGGAAAGGATGTTTCCTCTTGTGTTTGAGTCCAGAACTAGGGGGCACTGTTTTAAAATTAGGGGTCGCCCTTTTTGGACAGAGATGAGGAAAACATTTTCTCTCATAGGGTTCTGTGACTTTGTAACTCTCTGCCTCAGAAGGTGGTGGAGGTGGGGTCATTGAATATTTTTAAGTCAGGGGTAGATTGATTCTTGTTAGGCAAGGGAATCAAAGATTATTGAGGATAGATGGGAGTGTGGAATTAGAGACACAAACAGATCAGCCATGATTTTATTGAATGGCGGAGCAGGCTCGAGGGGCCGATTGGCTTATTTCTGCTCCTAATTCATATGTATGTAGTGCAGTCCCACTCAGCTGAACAAAGAAAATAGGCATTGGAGGAAGATGGCATGGTCAGCTGTGTCAAAGGCTGCAGACAGGTCAGAAATGATGAGGAGGGATAGTTTACCGTGGTTATAATCACATTGGACATCATTTGTGGATTTGATAAGAGCAGTTTCAGAACTATGGCAGGGCAGAAACCTGATTGGAGGGATTTAAACATGGAGTTCCAGGAAAGAGGGACACAGATTTGGGAAGTGACAGCACATTCAAGGATTTTGGAAGGAAAATGAGGGTGGAGAAAGTGGAAGGGCTTTCCATAATTTTCCAATATTCCCTGGATTTGGGGGAGGTGCCAGAGGATTGGAGAGTAACAAATTTGACACCCTTATTGAAGAAGGCGTGCGCAGACAGTCCTAGCAACTAAAGACCTGTTGGTTTATCATCAGTGGTGGGTAAGGTTTTAAAAACAATAATCAGGAAAAAAATTAACAGACACTTGGAGAGGTTCGAGTTAATTAAGGATAGCCAGCATGGATTTGTAAAAGGCAGATCATGCTTGGCTAATCTAGTTGAATTTTTTGATGAAGTAGCTGAGAAGATTGATGAAGGGAATGCGGTGGATGTTGTTTATATGGATTTTAAGAAAGTATTTGATAAGGTACCACATAAAAGGCTGGTTAACAAAATTGAGGCTCATGGAATAGGAGGGTCAGTGTCCAAGTGGATATAATATTGCCAGAAGTGCTGAGTTGACGATCCATCTTGGCCTCCTCCTGAAGTCCCCAGCATCACAGATGCCAGTCTTCAGACAATTCAATTCACTCCACATGATAGCAAGAAACGACTGAAGGCACTGGATACTGCAAAGGCTATGGGTCCTGACACATTCCGGCAATAGTACTGAAAACCTGTGCTCCAGAACCAGTCGAGCCCCAAGCCAAGCTGTTCCAGTACAGCTACAACACTGGCATCTTCCCAACAATGTGGAACATTGCCCAGGTATGTCCTGTGCACAAAAAGCAGGACAAATCCGTCATGGCCAATTACCCCATCAGTCTACTCTCAATCATCAGTAAAGTGATGGAAGGTGTCATCGATAGTGCTATCAAGCACCACTTGCTTAGCAATAACCTGCTCAGTGACACTCAGTTTGGGCTCCGCCAAGGCCACTTAGCTCCTGACCTCATTACAGCCTTGGTTCAAACATGGGCAAAAGAGCTGAACTCAAGAGGTGAGGTGACAGTGACTGACCTTGACATCAAGGCAGCATTTGACCGAGTATGGCATCAAGGAGCCCCAGCAAAACTGGAGTCAATGGGCATCGGGGGAAAGCTCTCCACTGGCTGGAGTCATACCTAGCATAAAGGAAGATGGTTGTGGCTTACAAATAGCCATTTAGTAGTACAGAGCTTGAGTATTGCTGAAAATAGAGACATGTAGTCGAAGCTTTTCGTCTTGCACTTATCGGGACAACTCACAAGAATACCAACGTAAGGGAAAGCAACTACTTTATATTGTATGAGAAGAGAGTAATGATAATGGCAAGTGGTCTCTGATTGGTAGAGGCATTGCAATGGAGAATGCACCAGTTTATGGTGACTAACAGTTAACTGCCAAGCTTTATTTGAAATTTAAACCAGGCAGCTTCACTCTGATTGGTCAAGGCATTGCCCTGAGGAATGAACCAGCAAATGGCTGTTACTTACTTTGTTTACCTGAAACAGGTGCACTGTGTGTACATGTTCTTTCTGTCTGCAAACAACAGGGCCCTGTGTATTAACATATGTAGCTTCCAGTACGTGCAAATGCCGCCTGCAACAGGACACAGATAGGCTAGCAGAATGGGCAGACAGGTGGCAGATGGAATTGAATACTGACAAGTGTGAGGTGATGCATTTTGGCAGAAGGAATAGGGAGAGGCAATATATACTTAATGGCACAGTCCTAAAGAGTGTGCAGGAACAGAGGGACCTGGGGGTACACGTGCAACAATCTTTGAAGGTGGCAGGACATATTGAGAGAGTGGTTAGTAAAGCATATGGGATCTTTGGGCTTCATAAATAGAGGCATTAAGTACAAAAGCAGTGAAGTTATGTTGAACCTTTATAAAGCTCTGGTTAAGCCTCAATTGGATTATTGCATTCAGTTCTGTTCACCACATTTTAGGAAGGATGTGTGGGTCCTTGAGAGGGTGCAGAGGAGATTTACCAGAGTAGTTCCAGAGATGGGGTATTTTAGTTACAATGTTAGATTGGAAAAGCTGGTGCTGTTCTCCTCAGAGCAATAAAGATTGAGGGGAGATTTTAATAGAGGTGTACAAAATTATGACAGGTTTAGACAAGTTAGACAAGGGAAACCTGTTCCAATTAACAAATGGCACAGGACTAAGGGACACAGATTGAAGGTTTTGGGCAAAAGATGCAGGGGGAATATGAGGAAGAACTTTTTTACGTAGTGGCTGATAATGAGCAGGAACTCACTGCCCACAAGGGGAAGTATGGCTCAATGAGCTAAGGGAAAGGAGGGAAGAGGCAGAGGCAACTGAATGGATGGCCTCAATCTTCGTGACAATAAAGTCCTTGATCTCCTCGCCTTGGTTTTTAGAGGTGAGGGTGGAGGTAACAGGGGACAGGGGTTTAAGAAGATTGTTTTTAGTAGAAAAGAGAAGCCATGGGGTCATCTTTGCAATCCAGGATGATCCTGGAATAGTGAGTAGTTTTGGCAGAAGAAAGCAGGATCTCATAGTGGTTTAAGTTGTCGAGCCAGATTTGGTGATGTGTGAGTAAATCAGTTGTCCATTCAAGTCTACATCCTTTTTTTCATTTTTTTCCTGGAATTGTAGCAACACATAGAGAGTCACCACATTCAGGGCCAGATTTTGTGCTCATCCCAATGGCGTGTTTTGTGGCAGGGGTGGGGCGGCTGCCGGAGAATCAGGGCAGAATCACACTCCATGGAACCCGACGACGGGAATCCCTGTTGCAATTCTCCCGGGGGCAGGATCGGCCAATGACAGCCTTCCCGTCCAGGGGCCAAATAAGAGCCTCTTCCCACTGCTGCAGGGATCTTAACTCCCTGCGGGCTTGGTGGGGGGTGGGGTCACTCCCTTGTGGGCAATTTGTGGCCCATGGAGGATCCCCACCAGGAACAAATGTATCCCCGGGACCTCCATCTCCTGGACCGATCGCCAACACCCCCTCACCACCCCTCGCCAAGGCCTTCCGCACTGGCCCCGGCAATCCCGCCTCACCAACCTCTTCTCCAGGGATCTCTGTACTCACTGTGTACAGGAAAAGAGATCAGAGGAATGCTGACTGGTTTGAGTTTTATTGGACTGAAATGGAGTCAGTTACTGCAATCAAGAGGAGAGCCCTCTTGAACTACAAGCAAGTCCCCAGCAAACAAAACCCATTTACTCTCAGAGCTGCTTGAATCAAATCTCAGCCGACTGCTCGGCACTGCACTAGTCAATATTAGTTGAAACTCTGCAACAGCATACAATCTGCTGCTGAATCCGGGGATGCTAGAGGGATGTATAAAGGAATTAAGAAAGCAATGGGCCCAGCAGTAACTAAATCAGCCCCCTGAAGACAAAGACAGGGGTGATCATCACTGAACCTAGCAAGCAGATGAAAGGGAGGGTGGAGCATTACCTCAAACTCTATACAATGGAGAACTTTGTCATTGAAGAAGCTCTCAGCACCATTCCAGACTTTCCTATCATGGAGGAGCTGGACAGTGAGCCCACCATAGTAGATCTCAACATGGCCATTGACAGTCTCACCAGTGGTAAAGCCCCTGGAAATGATGACATCCCACTGAAATCATCAAAAGTGGAACAGCGGCACTGCTGCAGCATCTGCACCAACTTTTGTGTCTCTGTTGGAAGAAAAGATCTGCTCCTCAAGACATGCGTGATGTAAACATAGTCACCTTGTACAAAAACAAGGGGTATCGCAGTGACTGCAACAATTACTGAGGCATCTCCTTGCTAAGTATTGTGGGGAAGGTCTTTGCTGACGTTGCTCTGACCAGATTGCAGACCCTGGCTTCACAGATCTATCCTGAGTCTCAGTGCGGCTTTACAACTGGCAGATTGACAGTGGACATGATTTTAGACAGTTAAAGCAAAAGTGCCACGAACAGCATAGACCACTCTACATTGTCTCATAGACCTCACCAAGGCATTCGATCTCATCAGCAGAGACAGAGGGCTGGATTTTACCTTAGCCGGACTGGAATTCTCCACGGACGTAAAAGTCAGTGGTGAACCCGCTTCCGCCTAGCCCAGGGATCCATCCCGTATTTTATGGGTCCCCGGGCTTTAATTGTCACGAGGCGGGACTTACACCCACTGGCCACTGCTGGGACTGCAGACCAGTGGACCAGATGGAGCCAGGAGACGAGGTAAGTTGGGCTTGCCTCACCAGGGAGATCTGTCCTTCCCTGGTGAGGCTGGAGTGGTTGTTTTGGGGGATGGGGAGAGTGCATCTTGGGTCCTGGGGGTGGGTTGGGAGGCAGGGGTAGCCCTCAATCGGTCACCCTGTGCCCGACTGCCATGGTCCTTCCCCCACTGGGGCGCTATCGTTGGGCGGCCTTTCATGTCCCCAGCACACCCGCTTGCTATGGGTAAAATACCTGTGGAGGCAGGAGAGGACCCTTAAGTGGATGTTAAGTGGCCACTTAAGGGCCTTGATTGGCCTTGAGCAGGCAGCAGTTCCCCCCACCCCCACCCCGCCTGACTGCTGTAAAGTTGACCAGAGGTGGGACCAGAGCGGGTAGGCCTCCCGGTGCCTCCCATTCAATTTTCCCAAGCCACCATCCGACCCGTTGGGATGGCATAAAATTCAGCTTAGACTCTTCAAACTGCTGTGGAAAATAAGCTTCCCTCCTGGTCGTCATCTCGTCTTTCTGCGATAACATGCATCATTCCGTCAGTTACAATGGAGTGAGATCAGATGCTTTCAAGATCAGCAGCGACGTGCAGTAGGGCTATGTCTTGGCGCCAACTCTCTTTGGCATATTTTTCTCCATGCTGCTGTTGTATGTAAATGAGGGTGTCTACCTGCATGCCAGAGCTGATGGCAAGCTGATCAACTTGGCAAGACTGTACGCCAAGACCAAAGTGCGTAAAGTCCTAGTCCGTGAGTTGCTCTTTGCTGATGACACTGTGCTGGAATTCCATACTGAATTTCACTTGCAGCAGCTTGTAGATCAGTTCTCCCAGGCCTGCAAGGAGTTTGGACAGACAATCAGCATCAGGAAGACAAAAGTTATGGGCCAGAATGTAAAGACTCCACCTTCCATCAACATCGACAACCTCACTCTGGAGATCGTCGACAGCTTCAAATACCTTGGATTAACAATCACTAGCAAGCTGTCCCTTGATGTCAAAATCAGCACCAAGGCTGCCAAGGCTGCAGCTGTCAGGTCAAAGTTGAGAAGGCGAATGTGGACCAACAGCAAACTAACCAAAAATACAAAGCTCCCTGTGTACCATGCTTGTGTTCTCAGCACCCTCCTTTATAGTAGCGAAGTATGGACAACATATGCAAGCCGAAAAAAGTGGCTGAACAGCTACCAATTCTGCAGCGTCAGACGAATGTTGGGCCTGTACTGGCAGGACAGAGTGCCAAATACGCTAGCGTGCAGGGACCCCCAGCACGTTTGCCCTCTTGAGTCAGCGGCAACTCCATTGGCTGGGTTATCGGAGCTGAATGGATGATGGCTGCATCCCCAAAGACATGCTGCTCTATGGCAAACTTGCTAACAGCAGAAGACCAAAAGGTCACTCACGTCTGTGATCAGGGATAGGCACCAAGATGTTGCACCACGGACATTTGACACAATTATTGACTCAACCACGGACATGGGAACAAATAATCTGTATATAAAGTGCATAGACAACCTAATGCCATCAAAATGCAGTCCGATTTTAAAACGCTTTTCTCTCTGTAAATAAAGTAGTTAAGCATACAAACATCAATGGAGAGCAGCACAACTGTATTATCTAGCTAGCAAGCAAAACAGTATACCATGCCAGTGTGAATTATTTTTGTTGACAGACCATGTGCTAATGTTGTGTTTAGAGATACAGCACTGAAACAGGCCCTTCGGCCCACCGAGTCTGTGCCGACCATCAACCACCCATTTATACTAATCCTACACTAATCCCATATTCCTACCACATCCCCACCTGTCCCTATATTTCCCTACCTATCCTAGTGGCAATTTATAATGGCCAATTTACCTACCAACCTGCAAGTCTTTTGGCTTGTGGGAGGAAACCGGAGCACCCAGAGAAAACCCACGCAGACACAGGGAGAACTTGCAAACTCCACACAGGCAGTACCCAGAATTGAACCCGGGTCGCTGGAGCTGTGAGGCTACGGTGCTAACCACTACGCCACTGTGCCGCCCCATGTGTTAGCATGTAGCGAGCCATCTAAACCATTACATGATAAAAACCAGGACTGTGAGAAGGAACTTTGTCATTCAACAGGTAAAATAGCAAATGATTTTCCACACTGGAAAAAGAGATTAGCTAGCTGTCCTAGTTAGCTAGCAAGCTAATAATAATCAATTGATGTAAATCAGAAATAGCAGTGGGCCAATACTTAGCCCTGGGGAAACCCATTAGCTACTTCACCACCACCATTACCAACCCCAATATTTGCCAACACCTGTTATTTACTATCCTCCAATTTTTTTTTTATCCAGACCCAGGTTTTGCCCAGAATACTCACAGTTTTGTACTTTCAGTTTAATTCATAACCTTTTCTGTGCAATTTCAAGTACACTTGAGGGCGGCACAGTGGCGCAGTGGTTAGCACCGCAGCCTCACAGCTCCAGGGACCAGGGTTCGATTCCGGGTACTGCCTGTGTGGAGTTTGCAAGTTCTCCCTGTGTCTGCGTGGGTTTTCTCCGGGTGCTCCGGTTTCCTCCCACAAGCCAAAAAGACTTGCAGGTTGATAGGTAAATTGGCCATTATAAATTGTCACTAGTGTAGGTAGGTGGTAGGGAAATATAGAGACAGGTGGGGATGTTTGGTAGGAATATGGGATTAGTGTAGGATTAGTATAAATGGGTGGTTGATGTTCGGCACAGACTCGGTGGGCCGAAGGGCCTGTTTCAGTGCTGTATCTCTAATCTAAAAAAAATCTAAATCTAGCGTTTACACCATTCAATTAGAATTGTCACATTCAAGGCATTTTAATACTGTGAGGTATTAATGAGTGGGCATTAAAAGCCAGCGATTCATACTGAATGGATTGAAATCGACCTACAGCGGACCCTGTTTTAAAGCAGAGAAGGAGGTAGAAATGTTAACACTAGTAATGAAGCGAGCTCATTTATTTAATTTAGGCAGTGGGCCCTTACCTGGCACATCTATGTAGTGCAAATTTATATTTATGGTCACCATGACAATTAGGCTTTCAAGGGCTATAAAGGCTCTTGATAAGCAGCTTGAAAGACATCACTGGTCAGAGCCAGTACCGCACAACGGGCTGATGGAAAATCGGCAACCAGTTTTACATTAGAATCAATTTTATTAATAGAAAACCATCCACTGTGTATAACAGACTGTCAATTCACTATTAATTGAAAATCACCAATTTCACCCCATAACCTTTTCTTTGGCATTGATTTCTTTGTAATTGACAGTCTGCTCCATAATGTTACTTGCTTCTTCATGTTCTAGGACCTAGCTCGATGTCCCAATGATCCCTTTCTTTTCTAATTACTAATTTTAATTCCAATCCTGGAGAAAGCCATTTAAAATTACCACAGATCTCAAAATGTTTACCACGGACACTGGTGTCCATGTACGGACACGTTGCCAACCTCTATCTGTGATACAGGGATGTCTGCAAGCGAGACTTCAAGTTGCCTAAGATCAGACTCAATGCATGGGGTGTCCTTGCTGCTGACTGGAGTGCCTATCAGGAGAGTAGTCAGAAAGAGTATGGAAAAAGCAGAGGACAAAAGAAACGACCAGATGGCTAAAAAAAAAGAGTCTGGTGGAAGGGAAAAACATCGGTCGACCTCAGGCCAACTTTATTCATCTGTTCCAGCTGTGGAAGGGATTACCACTCACGAGTTGGCATCTACAGCCACAACCATGTTCAATCCAGATGTGACATACACCCTGGGTGCAGTCCATCACACCCGAGATGAACGGATGCCATCAAATGTATTAGTTATGTCAATTATTGATCCTGTCTTCTTTTTCCCTTTAGGATACTGAAAGAACATAAGAAATAGAAGCAAGAGTAGGTCTTACGGCTCCTCAAGCCTGTTCCACCATTCAATAAAATCATGGCTGATCTTCTACCTCAACTCAATTTTCCCACCTTATCCCCATATTCCCTTGGTGTCCAAAAATCTCAGCCTTGAACATATGCAAGGACTGAACATGTATAGCCCTCTGGGTTAGTGAGTTCCAAAGAAGTGCTTGGGTTTATCGTTTATCTCCTGTTAGTGAGGCTTTGAGACTTTCTGTAATGATAACTGACATTGATCTTTGTGTCTGAGGTCAGAGTCAGAGATAGAAAAAGGCAGGAGGTGATTAAGTGAGGCCTGTGAAGACAGATTTTATCATATTAAATGGCGGAGTAGACAAGAAGGAGCTGAATGGCCTACTCCTGCTCCTAGTTCGGATGTTAGTCTGTTCGTATAGATTACTACTGCCTTGAAATTGCTGGGCTGCTTTGTCAATTCTATGTCATACTTTTTCCCCGAGAGGTTGGGCAGATGACCTAATTTTCAGTCTCCGTCAACTGCCAATACCATTTCTAGCCAATCGCTTATATTCATGCTGAAATTATTTTCTCTGTTTTTCTAGCAGCCACATGGTGGCGACCTTTCAACATAAAGGCAGTGATGTTTCTGAGCTGATTTTTTTTTCATTCCTATGGTTGGTCTCCCTTGGTATTGCACATGGAGGGCTGAATTTAATGGGCCCCTGGAAACGGGCTAGGAGGCAGGGGGGCCCATAGAATTGCGATGGAAGGTGGGGGGCGGGGTGGACCCGTTGCCTTCCCATTGCACCAGAAGACGGCCTTCCCGCCCAGAGGCCATTTGAAGCCCATAAGAGGCTTATTATCAGCCACTTAAGGGCCTCTTCTCACCGCCATAGAATTACGCCAAAGGCTGGGGGGGCCTCCGCCATGCGGGAAGGTCACCTAATTAAACGAGGTGACTTCCCTGTGTGCTTGGGGGAGTGGGGGTGGCCCTCCTCTGTGGGTAATCTGTGGCCCTTGGAGGGCCCCTGGCAGAAAACCTCCCATCTTCCTGAACCCGCCTCTCCCTGCACTCAACACCCACCCTACCTCCCCCCATCGCCGGTGCCTGCCGGACTGTCCCCGGCGACCCTGCCTCACTTAACTCTGGTCCGGTTCTCTAACGCTGGGCCTAGTTCCAAGGCCTCTTGCACATACAGACATACGAGTTAGGGCAAATCATGTTTGATAAACTCGATTGAGTTTTTTGATGAGGTAACAGAGAGGTAGATGAGGGTAGCACAGTTGATGTTGTGTATATGGTCGTTAAAAGGTAAAGTACCACATTATAGGCTTGTTAGCAAAATTGATGCCCGTGGGATAAAAGGGGCACTAGCAGCATGGATACAAAATTGGCTAAGGGATAGAAAACAGAGTTGTGGTGAATGGCTGTTTTTTGGACTGGACAGAAATATACAGTGGTGTTTCCCAGGTTTCAGTATTAGCACTACTACTGTTTTTGATATGCATTAATGACTTGGATTTGAAGGTACAAGGCAGTTTTGAAATTTGCAGATGATACTAAACTTGGAAGTGTAGTAAACAGTGAGGAAGATAGTAATAGACTTCAAGAGGGCATGGACAGGTTGGTGGAATGGGCTAACAAATGGCAGGTGAAATTCAATGCAGAAAAGTGTTAAGATCATACATTTTGATAGGAAGAATGAGGAGAAATAATACAAGTTAAATGATAGCAATGGTACATTTTGGGCACAGGTTTAAGGGGTGCAAAAACAAAGGGAACTGGGTGTGTTTGTACGCAAATCTTTGAAGGTGGCAGGACAGGTTAACAAAGCAGTTAATAAAGTATGTGGGATCCTGCATTTTGTAAATAGAGGCATTGAGTACAAAAGCTAGGAAGTTATGCTGAACCTATATAAAACACTAGTTCAGTTCCAGCTGGAGTATTATGTCCAATGCTGGGCACCATACTTTAGGTGAAGGCTTTGCAGAGGATATAGAAAAGATTTACTAGAATGGTTCCAGGGTTGAGTGATTATAGTTACTTGGATGGGCTGGAGAAGCTGGGGTTGTTCTCCATAGAGCAAAGAAGGTTAAGAGGCAATGATGGAAGTGTTGAATATCGTAAAGGGTTTAGATAGAGGAACTAAAGACAAACTGTTTCCAGTTGTTGAGGGCACAGATTTAAAGAGATTGGCAAAAGAACCAATGATAACATGAGGAAAAACTTTTTTACGCAACAAATGGTTAGGATTTGGAATGCAGTTCCTGATAGAATGGTGGAAACAGATTCAATAGTAGCCTTCAAAAGGGAATTGAATAGATATTTAAAGGAGAAATAATTGCAGGGATATGGGGAAAGAGAAGGGAAGTAGGACTAACTGGATTGCTGATCAAAAGAGCTAGCACAGACTCCATAGACTTGATGGTTTGAATGACCTCCTTTGGTGCTGTATTATTCTATAATTCTACAAAAGGGGGAAGAAGGAGAGAGATTGGATAGTGTAGAGCATGGAAAGGACAGTCAGGAGGGGGAGAAGAGGAGGAAGAGGGAGTGAAGGAGATAAGTGGGTCGGGCAAGAATGGGGAGGGGTGAGAGGAAGAGGGTTGAGAAATGACAGAGATAGGAATGAGGGATGGGAGGGAGCACAGAGGGAGTGGTGAGGGGGAGACAAGGGAGGTTGGGAGAAGTGGAAAGGAAGGAGGAATGGGGAAGGGATAGGAGAGAGAGGGGAGAGGGGGTGGAGTGAGAGGGTATAAAGGAAAGAGGGAGGGAGGGGAAGTACAGAGGTTGGTGGGAAGACAGGAAGAAGGGGGTTAGAGGTCAGAGAGGAGGGAAAGAGGGAAACCAGATGGGGGAGGGAAGTGAGTAATGGGAGGCAGAATTCAGGGTCAAGAAGAGGAAGGGAAAGAGGCAGAGTGAGAGTGAGGACAGGAGGGAGAGCAAAGGAGAGAAAGGAAAAGAGTGAGTGAAGGGGAGTGGGAGGACACAGGAGGAAGGTAAAAATGGAAAAAGAGAGGGATAGGAAGCAGAGATCGAAGGATGGAGGAAGTGAGCAGGCAGATGAGAGGGAAAGAGGGGAAATGATTGTAACCCCGTTACCTAAGCAGTGAGGGGCAGCCAGGAGAGGGCAATGAACTGAGCTTTCCTCCATCCCAGCCCTGATTTTCTGCTCAGTGATGGTGAGCTAAACCCATTTTCTGCCAGTGATTGGATTCTTTTAGTGGGGAAGGGAGGAAGCCTGATCTATAGTTTGCCTTTCGCCCCGGGTACCAAATTGCTCAAAAAAGTGACATCTAGATTGACTAGTTTAATTTCCATTTTATTCAGCTTCTGTGTTCAATTGTAATTAACATGCACAATTTATTACTCAACCAACCCTCTGAACAGACATCTGGTTATTCATAATAGATAATACCTAGAGGATCATGGCACAAGACATGAATATTACAAGATAAATATAAGCTAGATTCCTGTATTGTCATCAATAATGCTGAAGTTTTCAAAAGTATAGATGGAGCTAAATAAACTCAATGCCCTCTCTGTGCTAGAGGTCTGAATTGTTTTTGTTTCAAGGGATGTGGGCATCACTGGCAAGGCCAGCATTTGTTGCCCATCCCTAATTGCCCTTGAGATTTTGAACAAGTGTTGGTTAATTTACTTGAATAAGGAGCAAACAACTGGTATTATCTTAATTGCTCCCTTTGAGTGGGAAGTTGCTCCTATTATGTGCTGTGCATACATTGTCTTAGCAAACATGTGTTAAAACTGTTGCATTTATATTGAATATATTGGTATGATTTCTGGAGGGTTATTTTGGCCAAAGTGTGAAAACAGGTGCTAACTGGGTTCTCTGCGAATAAGACTTTTTGAAAGGCTATTTGAAAGTACGGATTTAGCACACAATTTTGGTCCTAATTGCTGTTCACATAATTTGAACTTGTCTTGAGGTGCTAAACCCAAGGTCAGATTAGATGCAATTTTCATGGAGCAATATATGTGGGTCCCTCTCACCCACTTCCACTGAAGGTGTAGAGTGCTCTGGTTGGCACACAGCAGCACATTTCAGGATGGTTCAGGGACTGAGGAATTGGGTGCACAGGTTCTTGGATATGGCACTGTAGTTCTGGTGGAGGAGGTCCAGAGGAGGCTAAATATATTGTACCTACAGGACAGGAAGGAACCCACTTCACCCTCCTTGCCCTCCTGGCCCTCTCTCCTGGAGCAGCTGTGCTGCTCTGCCTGGCTTCATTTCTTCCTCCCTTTCCTCTTTCAGATCAAGTGGGACTCCTCACAAAATGTCGATGACTAAGCACTCCCTTTCTCTTGGCTCCTATAAGGCATCCAATAAAGTGGAGTAGCTCAGAACTTACACTTTTAGGTGAAGTATTCAGAGAATTTTTGGAATAAAGTTTGCTCAAATATTGGTGAAGTCTTGACAAAGTGCCACAGAAAGTCTCCTGATGTATTTCAGAGGTCCTCTTCACTGATCCAGCAGCAATGATCATGAAATGGTGAGCAACTCTTTATGTAACGCTTGAAATTGACATCAACACCATGTTTACTCCCAAACAGCAGATTGCTGTTAGGTGAGGGCATTAATCGAAGCACTAGCCAAAAAGATGCCACACAGCCATCTTTAATGAGTTCTAGCAGGCATTTTAAGTGGTAACAAGCTTCCAGACAGCAGTTCTTAGCACAGGCTTCAACTGCTTTACCAAGATACTGCAGATGCTGGAAATCTGAAACAAAAACAGAAAGTGCTGGAAATACTCACGTCAGGCAGCATCTGTGGAGAGAAAAATAGAGTTAACGTTTCAAACTTTAATTCTGTTTCTCTCTCCACACATGCTGCCTGACCTGCTGAGTATTTCCAGCAATTTTGTTTTTGTTTCAGTTTAAGACACCATCTTGGATACCTCTTTATGTCTTTAGCACCTAAAATATTCAGTGAAAATCACCCTCCTTTCTTTTATTTTGTTTTAACTACATATACTGCTTTGACCAGTTTGACCATATCCCCCCTAAATAGAAAGTGAATTTATATCTCATGCCACAACATATTCTCCTGGCAATGTCTTTTTGTATTTCATGAAGGTATTGTAATAGTATTGAAATCAGGTGGTAATTCAAAAAAGTTACAGTGAGAGAATTGGAACTCAGCTTCAGTCATGTGTAAAAATGGTTTGCATTTAAAATAAATGTTTACCATGTGATCTTAGTTATGCACCTTGTTACGACCAGGTGAGAAAGAGGTCTAGGGTTCCCTTTCAGCCTTCACCTGGTCTTACTGTAACAGGGTTTTATTTTTAAACATGCCATATTTTTAGCTCCCCCTTGGTGAATCCTTGTTCACCACTTTCCAATTATAAGGAAAAGGAATGATCACAAGCAGACTGTCTTAGGTTTAAAGAGGAAAGGTGAAATTTTATTAAACTTAAACTTAAACTCTAATTTGGATACACGAGGTACCCACACTAGCATACATACACGAAACACACAGGCAGATAGAGACAGAAAAAGAACAGAAGAAAAATTAAAGTGGAAAGGTTTGAGGTACTATCTGAAGAGTTGTTGTTATGGTTCTTCGAGCTCACTGTTGAGCCCTTGATTGTAGGTATGTCTTGCTTTTCGTTGGGGCCCAGTATTCTTCATAAACCTTGTTTACTGTAGGAGACTTTTCTCTCTTGGGGTTTATGTGTCTTCAATCGGTTTTTGGAGTTCCGTGAGAAAGAGATGGGAGTAGACAGGAGAGGCTGTGGCGAGCCAGCCGGGAGAGGTCTTTTCAATCCAGGAGCAAACAGCTTTCTCCCAGTTCAAACGCTGTCTCTACAATTTAAAACTCCCCTAGTTGGCCAGCAGGGTAGTCACATGACCGACTGTGTAAACATTTCCGGCTTTATGTGTTGTGTGTGTCAGGGAATGGTCCTTTGTCTACAAACACTGTCTGTTAATATGCAAAAATGTCTTTCCAGCCAGGGGCTGGCATCCCCTTGTAACAGGCCTTCTCTTCTTCCAGCAACAATTTGAAATTTAATGTCCATGTGGTGAAATTAATGTGCTTCATTCTTGGCAGGCGGGGGCCTGCATGACAACCTGGTATGTAATACTAACGGATTTCATGACGACGAGCCATGGGGTATGATTTATGTGCTGCTCATGATACCAACTACAATTCACTCGATTTAATCTCATGAGTTATCCTGTCAGCCTGCTGATCAGATACAATTCAATTCTCGTGACTCCCAATGTGGATATTTTGAAAACCCTTTTTCATACAATAGACCGCACTGAGCTTGTCACTATTACATTATAGGTCTATTCTTGATGTCAGCTTTAGTACTAGCCGTCCTCACAGCTCAAGTAGCAAGATTAAAAGCACTAGATGACTCATGTGAACCTTTTTTCACCGTGAATGCACATTATCCATAGCGATATAAAGGAAGTCAGCCAACTTAACATTAATTTTGTTATCCTACTTATGCAATTCTGCTAATAATGAGTATTTATGTAGAAAAGTCTAATTGTTTGCAGAATAAAACACAATCATATTAACATTTATTTAGCTCTGGTGATCTTATGAAAATACTATACTGTATTGTTGTGGCAATGCATGCATTGTCAATGCAGAACATCCATTACTCTGTTTTTGGTTTATTTCTGACTAATTTCTGTTTAACTGAATTATGCTAATTTTGATATGATGCCATTTGTAATTTAAGGCTATTATGTTATTCATGTGGACAACACAGAGCTGTAACACTTCAGCATGTTGGCACTTAGTGGCAAAAATTGCTTTACTAAGCACTCACATCTGATTGGACAGGCTCTGTTTCCAAACAATATATATTAGTTCCATGTACATGCAATGAAGTCACTGTGATAGCTTGAAACTTCCATTACTCATGTTGCGGTGTCTGTCACATTATAAGGAAATAGCAACAGAATTCACTATCTTGTTCCTACCTTAAATAAGCATACCTATTGAATGTATTGACCATGAATCTTTAACAAAATACAGCATTAATGGAGGTATCATTTCTGTACTTTTGGAAATGAATTGGTGTAACAACGTGATGAACTACAAAACTTGATGCAGAAAGAGTAAAAAGCAAATGTAAGGTTTCTTCATTTACTTGCATAAATAAATTTAAGGGTTAAACATAATGGAATTTTGATATTAAGGATAAAGATAGATTATAACTGCTGATGTGTTATAAAGGAACAGCCTTAATAATTTAATATAATAGCCTTAATATAATAATTCAAAATGTTATCACTTCAACAAGATAGCAAGGATTGATGAAGCGTTTCATAAAATAAACATTATAAATTTTATACAACTGCTACTTATATATTCTATTTCCGTACCAACATTACTCTTACTTGTTAACATTCTGTGCCATTTGTCTTCCTTTGGGATACGCACTGGTGGGATTCAAGATAAATCTCACTTTCAGCAAAAATGAAAATACCTTTTCACTAAAAGCATGTGACATTTAACAATCGAAAACTGTTGACATATAATGACACAAACAAAATTGAGCTGTTGACAGTAACCAATAACTGACAAAGATACAATTTGACATTATGACCTTGGAATATAATAGCAAATTATGTTGGACATTTTGGTCTGGATTGTTCTCCTTGCCTGTGTGTGTTCAAACCTGTTTTTTCGATACCAAAACAACCCCAACCCAGTTTCCTGGGTCAGGGGTCAATTCATATGCACAGGGGGCCCACCAGTGCTGCACAGGAAAATCCTGGCAGTGATGCAGTGTGACCGTCAATACAGTACCCCTAAGATTCAGTGAGGAACCCCAATTACCCCATGTAGTGTATTGAGAAATGCATTGTGTATTTAGTCTTCTTAAGGCTACCATACATACACAAATCAGCTGAGGGAGTCGGGAAGAGAATAAAGGAATCCACGTTTTAACAGCATGTGCAGCAGTTCTGTGTTTTACTGACTCTGGCTGAATCTTCTTCCCAGGAACATCCGAATGGTATTGAGGATGGTGAAAAATAGGAAACGTAGCTTTCAGGTATGAAGCTTTTGGAAGGTGTTTGTCTATTTTCTGCTGACAGCATTTGAAGTTGGAGATCTAGGGAACACATTGAGGCTGTGTTAAACACACACAGGAGGCACTCCAGCTCAGGATTAGCAACAGGAATGCTTGCACACACACTGACCACACTAAAATAACCAATCAAAAAAAATCTCATCATTACAAGAAGTTTTATTCGAAAGAAACGCAATTTCAGATCCTTGATCATGCAGTATCACTGCGCTGCAGATCAATATGGCATTGCCTATGCCCAATCTACCACCTTTTGATGTGCCTTCAAAGCCATCATCTCTATTCGCACATTGGTGAAAGTGGCTGCAATGTTTTGAAGGCATGATGGCAGGTTTTGCAATCACAGATGAGAAAAGAGAAAAGGCCTTGCTTCTCCACTATGGAGGTGAAGAATTGGAATATATCTATGCCTGAGTAAAATTATGACGACTCAGCAGAAAATGCACTACCAGCCTACTTCATGCCCCCAAAAAATACCAGATACGAAACAATTGTGTTCCAACACTCTAAGCAAGAAGCAAATAAGGCAAATGAGCAATTTTGCGCGCGATTGAGGCAACTAGCAGCGAATTGTGACTTTGGTGATATTGAACATGCCGAACAGGAAATCAAAACACAAATAATCAAAGGCTGTCTGTAGTCAAATATGCTGAAAGTGCTCAAGTAAGACAGGAAGCTGTCAGAGCTGTTTAGCAAGATCGCTGTGCAAACTACGAGTACAAGTTCCATGTTGAGTGTCAGCCAGGCAAGCTCAACCCAGCAGATCATCTTTCACAACATCTGTTGTGGACAGTCAGTCCTACTAGCCATGAGGAAAAGGTTGCCCAACAACATCTTAACTATGTAAGTCTAAATGTGGTGCCAAAGTCGCCAAAACTAGCTGACATAAAAGCAGCAACAAAACAAGATGAGGCTTTGCAACTATGTATGACAGCTATGGAGTCATGAAACTCGAAAGATGTAATTGAGACGAAATTGCTCACACACTACTAGGTCTTCACAATGTTCGAAATGAGCTCACTATTACAACCACGTCTGATCTTGTATTACGCAGCAACTATATTGTCATTCCACACTCATTGAGGAAATGTGTTGTCGATATAACACATGAAGGTCACCAGGGAATTGTCAAAACTAAACAACTCCTTCGGGAAAAGGTATGGTTCTCAGGAATTGACTGCATGGTAGAGCACAAAATCAATCAGTGTTTGCCATGTCAAGCAACCACAATGTCAAATCCTCGTGATCCTCTCAAGGGGCTGAATTTTATAAGCTCGCCGCTGTTCTCAAAAGTTTGAAAGAAGGAATGGCGCACATGCGACTTGTGCGCCGCTGAGACCCCATGATATTTCGCGCGAGGGATCTTTTAAATGGAGGGGGCAGAACGGCCGCCCCTGATGTTGTAGAGGGCTTTTAAAGGGCTTCAAGCCCTCCAGGTAAATTTAAATGTTTAAAGTGTACGAAAGTTGCAAATAAAATTTAATTTAAACTTTGAATCCCCTCTCCCAGCCCCCCATAAATAAAATGACCTGTCCCCACAGAAAACCACTGTTTAATATGCCGAACTTTCACCCCCTCCAACTTCTGCACCTTTGACTCTCAACCCCTTCCCACCATCCCCACAACCGAACCAACTGGAGATGCGAGGGCGCGGGAGCTCCAGCCAGTGGCTGAAATATCAGCATGGGACAGCCGTTGCTACCAGGTAAGTGTTTAATAATTAATTGTAAAATGATTGGCAGATTTACATGAGGCTCTGCCGCCGAGCGGTGGGGTGGGGGGGTGGGGGGGGGGGGTGGTGGGAGGTCACACCGACGCCTCGCTGCCGGTAAAATGCGGCGGGGCCTTCCCAGCATTTGGAGTTGTGGTGGGTCTCTCTCAGAAGAATATTCCAGGCTCCCCCATCATCCCAAAGCTTGCTCAGTCTTTCACCTTGTTTGGAACCTCTTAAAAGAGAAAAGAGACCCCCATTCAACAGCGATGAGTTCAGTAAGTTTGTGCACTACCTAGGCTTCATTCATTGAAAAATCACATCGCATTGGCCACGAGCTAATGAAGAAGTTTAGAGATTTATGAATACCTGGAAAAAGTGGTATGTACAGATATAGCTGTGAGCAAGTCATGATCCATCTCAGCCTCCTCCTGAGGTCCCCAGCAACACAGATGCCAGTCCGATTCACTCCATGTGACATCAAGAAACAGCTGAAGGCACAGGATACTGCAAAGGCTAGGGTCCTGACAACATCCCGGCTGTAGTACTGAAGGCTTGTGGTCCAGAAATGGCCGCAACCCTAGTCAAGCTGTTCCATTATAATTACAACACTGGCATCTACTCGACAATGTGGAAAATTGCCCAGGTATGCTCCTGGACAAGCAGGACAAATCCAATCCGGCCAATTACCACCCTATTAGTCTACTCTCGATCATCAGAAAAGTGATGGAAGGTGTCATCGACCGTGCTATCAAGCACCACTTAAACAGCCTTTTCACCGATGCTCAGTTTGGGTTCTGCCAGGGCCATTTAGCTCCTGACCTCATTACAGCCTTGGTCCAAACATGGACTGAATTCCAGAGGTGAGGTGAGTGTGATTTTCCCTTGATATCAAGGCAGCATTTGACCGAGTGTGGCATCAAGGAGTTCTAGCAAACTGAGGTCAATGGAAATCAAGGGGAAAACTCTTCACTGGTTGGAGTCATACCTAGCACAAAGGAAGTTGATTATGGTTGTTGGAGGCCAATCGTCTCAGCCCCAGGACATCGTGTAAAGGGAATGTATTTTTATGCAATGTTTTTATTTTGCTTCCAATTTCTACCCTTCTTTCACCTTTACATGGTCCATCTCCGACACTTCCCTTCCCTTCCTCGACTTCTCTGTCTCCATCTCTAGGGATAGGCTGTCTACTACTGTTCATTATAAGCCCACCGACTCCCACAGCTACCTTGACTACACTTCTTCACACCCTGCTACCTGTAAGGACTCCATTCCATTCTCCCAGTTTCTCCATCTCCGATGCATCTGTTCTGATGATGCAACCTTACACAACAATGCATCTGAAACAAAAACAAGAAATGCTGGATTCACTCAGCAGGTCTGGCAGCATTTGTGGAAAGAGAAGCAGAGTTAACGTTTCGGGTCAGTGACCCTTCTTCGGAACCCAATGCATCTGACATGTCTTCCTTTTTCCTCAACCGAGGATTCCCCCGCTGTGGTTGACAGGGCACTCAACCGTGTCCATCCCATTTCCCGCACCTCTACCCTCACCCCTTCCCCTCCCTCCCAGCACCTCACCTCCCACCCCACCAGCCTCCACATCCAAAAGATCATCCTCCGCCATTTCTGCCACGTCCAGCGTGATGCCATTACCAAATGCATCTTCCCGTCCCGTCCCCTGTCAGCATTCCGAAGGGATTGTTCCCTCCGTGACACCCTGGTCCACTCCTCCATTACCCCCACCACGTCGTCCCCTTCGCATGGCACCTTCCCATGCAATCGCAGGAGGTGTAAGGGCTGCACATTTACCTCCTCTCTCCTCACTATC
The DNA here is from genome assembly GCF_036365525.1 of Heterodontus francisci. Classification (NCBI taxonomy): domain Eukaryota; kingdom Metazoa; phylum Chordata; class Chondrichthyes; order Heterodontiformes; family Heterodontidae; genus Heterodontus; species Heterodontus francisci. The sequence continues at coordinate 96,598,818 of NC_090375.1, forward strand.
CAAGGCCCCAAACATCCTTTCAGGTGAGGCAGCGATTTACTTGTACTTCTTTCAATGTAGTATACTGTATTCACTGCTCACATTGCGGTCTACTCTACATTGGGGAGACCAAATGCAGATTGAGTGACTGCTTTGCCAACACCTCAGCTCAGTCCGAAAGCATGACCCCGAGCTTCCGGTTGTTTGCCATTTCAACACCCCCCCACCCCTGCTCTCATGCCCACATCTCTGTCCTGGGCTTGCTACAGTGTTCCAGTGAGCATCAACGCAAGCTCAAGGGACAGCACCTCATTTACTCATTAGGCATGCTACAGCCTGCCGGGCTGAACATTGAGTTCAATAATTTCAGAGCATGGCGGGTCCCCTTTTTATTTTCAGTTATTTTTTTCCTTCTTCTTTTTTCTTTTTATTTATTTTAGTTTGTTTCATCATTCCTTTTCTCACCTCCCACCCTCCCCTCACCATAACCTTACTCTTGTGCCTGCCTCCTTTTAGATACCCAGGAATTGCAACCTGGCCAAGCAGTGGTGAAAGAGCAAGAGGTGGAAGAGCAGGAAGACTGTGATGAAGAAGAAACACCATCACTCAGAGCCACTATCTCAGATACTGATACTGTGGGTACTTTAGAGAGAAGATTAGAAGTGAGATTGGCACTTGATGAGACATCAGGTATGAGTAGCCTACAGCTAGGGCAGGGTAGCGTAGGTGCCAGCTTATTGGAGGGTGAGGTCACTCATGAGTTCTGTTGTAGAAGACTCCAATAAACACTTCAATGGCATGGGCTACAGAAGAAAGCTGATGGGTATGCACGATGAAATGTCTGGTCCACTGACTGGCAGGCCTGCCAAAAAGCCTGTGTGCTATGTTGAGAAGCATGGAGGAGGCCAGTGCCAACTTGATAAAGGGATTTCACAGAGCTTGGAAACCATCCTTTCCAGCATGGAAGTGGTGGCCAACTTCATTAGCACACTTGTGAACACAACCATGATGTAGCATCTGACAACTGATGTCTCAGCTTCCATTCCATCACTAATAGAAACATTCAATGTCTGGCTGCTACAGTGGAAGCTCTGACGTCTGTCATACAATATAAGCTTGCTGCCTTGGTAACTTAGACTGCAGTCATGTAAACCCAGCTTGCTGTCACAGAAGCCCAGACTGCTGCCATCATGGCTGTGTTCAAAGGGGCTTGCAGGGTGTCACAGCAGCCCAGCAATCTGTCCTCAAACAGGTTACTAGGATTGCCGACGTACTACCCTAGGAAGTGACTGTGGCTTCATGGTGTCAGGATGACAGCATTCATCTTCCCACCACTGCTACTCCGCCAGTGCCCTTGCTGTTGCCTGTCAACCAGCCAGCCCAGACTGCTGCTGCCAATGTTGCAATAGTACAATTCAAAGCTGGGCCTTCTCGGGCCAGAGCTGCTTGAGGTTGTTCTGCAAGGCCACCTGCAGTGCTGCAACCACTGGAGTAGTACTGTATAGGAGCATGAGGAAGGCAAAGGCATAGGGAAGACAGGCAGTAAGGAAATGTACAGGGGTGATTAGTTGCCATTTGTATGCAATCTGGCATGATGTGATTTATAAATTTGGTTCAGAATGTTTATTTTTTGGTGGCTTTTGTTTTTGTGACAAAAAAGACAAAGTGATGGTCGGTAAAAGAGGTGTGGGACTGTTGGTGAATGGGGAATTGGGGTTGTGTTTCCTGGTATTGTAGCTGGATGAGTTGATCACAGAGAGCCCAGTCAGAAAGGGGCTATGTCGGTTGCCTCCTCCCTTTGTCTTCCTCCTTCTCTTCCTTCTCCTCCACATGTTCCTGAGCTGCTCGCTATATAGCTGGTGGAAAGGGCTCATAATGGTGAGGTTGTGCATCAAGCACCAGACCAGCACAAATCTTGACACCCACTCTGCCGAGTACTGCAGGACTCTTATAGAGCAGTGCAACCAACTGAAGCATTGTTTCAGCACTTCAATAATCTACATGGCTTTTATTGTATGCATGCTGTGCATGTATGTGTGGGTTGCGCACTGGAGTCATAAGCCCTGTAGTCAAAGAATAGCCCTTGTCGCACAGTAGGCACCTTCTGCTTTGTCATGGTGGCTCAAATGCAGATGGCATGGCAGGCTGCCACAGAATGAAGGCATCATGACTACTGCTAGGATATTAGGGATTGCCCTGCATGATACATTGTCTATGGTCGCACATCAGCTGGACATTGAGGGAATGGGATTCCTTTCGGTTGTGGCACATCTCAAAGTTGACATGCGATGCCTGCAAAGCAACATGCATGAAGTCAATGACACCCTGCACCATGGGGAATCCTGCAATTCTCTCAAGCCGTGTGTTCATTCTGCCTGCTTCTCTTGGCAAGAGAGAATGAAATACATTTAGCTCTTTTGGAATACAAAGCCTCAGTCATACAGACCTCCCAGTTGCATCAGTGGACGACAAACTGAGAGATGTTGCAAGTATCGCCTGCTCCAGCCTGGAAGGAGCCAGATACCGAATATTTCATGGCCACAGTCACCTTCATAGCCACTGGCAATGCCATCCTTGCCATTCTCTCAGATTGTAGTTGTGGCTGCAGCAGATGGCAGATTTCAGTGAGGACATCCTTATTGAGGTGCAGACTTCTGACACACTGTTCCTCACTGAGCTTCAGGTAGCAGAATTGCTCCCTGAACATGTTTGGCTGATATGCCATCCTACTGAAAACCCTTCTCCCCCTCCTCCTCCCACTTCCAGCAGCTTGACCTACTCCATGTTGCCTCTGCTCATTCTCCCTGTAATGCTGTGGTCCAAGGCAAATGCAAACTACTTCAACCTGCAAATCTGGGAGCAAATGGTTTGTGCTGAATCCTTGAAGTCAGGACAAAGTCCTTCAGCCAGACTGCCTGTGGACTTCACTAACTTTAAACAACTCTGGAAACTATCAAATGCTTGCTTCTACAATCACAACAGAAATCAATCAGCAACTGACCTGAAGGTAGTGATGAACCTTTTAAATGGTGCAGGTGGGGGGGTGGGGGTCGTTCCTACTGCTGAACCTGTATTCAGCTCTGCAAAGTTAAGAGAGGGTGTTAGCTGAAGCACTGAGCTCCAAAATGGCAGCGTTGACATAAAATCAGTGCTACACACTGATTGACATGATGATCTGTCGACCGTGCTTACTTCCAGTGGTCCTTTTCAAAATTCCCTAGATTCGGGGAAGGTTCCGTTAGATTTGAAAATAGCGAATGTAACTCCTTTATTCAAAAAATGAGGGAGACAGAAAGCAGGAAACTACAGGCCAGTTAACTTAACATCTGCCTTAGGGAAAATGTTAGAAGCTATTATTAAAGATATTATAGCGGGGAATTTCGAAAAATTCAAGGTTATCAGGCAGAGTCAACATGGTTTTGTGAAAGGGAAATCATGTTTAACCAATTTATTAGAGTTCTTTGAGGGAGTTACATGTGCTGTGGATAAAGGGGAACCAGTGGATGTATTGTACTTAGATTTCCAGAAGGCATTTGATAAGGTGCCACATCAAAGGTTATTGCAGAAAATAAAGGCTCATGGTGTAGGGGGTAACATATTGGCACGGATAGAAGATTGGCTAGTTAACAGGAAACAGAGAGTAGGCATAACTGGGTCATTTTCTGGTTGGCAAGATGGAATGAGTGGTGTGCCACAGGGATCTGTGCTGGGGCCTCAACTTTTTACAATTTATATAAATGACTTAGATGAAGGGACAGAAGGTATGGTTGCTAAATTTGTTGATGACACAAAGATAGGTAGGAAGGTAACTTATGAAGAGGACATAAGGAGGCTACAAAGGGACATAGATAGGTTAAGTGAGTGGGCAAAGACCTGGCAAATGGAGTATAATGTGGGAAATTGCCCACTTTGGCAGGAAGAATAAAAATTAAGCATATTATCTAAATGGTGAGAGATTGCAGAGCTATGAGATGCAGAGGGGTCGAGGTGTCCTAGTGCATGAATTGAAAAAGGTTAGTATGCAGTTACAGATCATAATTAGGAAAGCTAATAGAATGTTATTGTTTATCGCGAGGGAATTGAATACAAAAGTAGGGAGGTTATGCTTCAGCTATACAGGTCATTGGTGAGACCTGGAGTACTGTGAACAATACTCGTCTCCTTATTTAAGGAAGGATGTAAATGCATTGGAGGCAGTACAGAGAAGGTTTGCTGGACTAATACGTGGAATGGGTGGGCTGTCTTATGAAGAAAGATTGGACAGGCTAGGCTTGTATCCGCTGGGGTTTAGAAGAGTAAGACGCGACTTGATTGAAACATATAAGATCCTGAGGGGTCTTGACAGGGTGGATGTGGAAAGGATGTTTCCTCTTGTGGGAGAATCTCGAACTAGGGGTCACTGTTTAAAAATAAGGGGTCACCCATTTAAGACAGGCATGAGGAGAAATTTTTTCTCTCAGAGAGTCGTGAGTCTTTGGAATTCTCTTCCTCAAAAGGCAGTGGAAGCAGAGTCTTTGAATATTTTTCAAGGCAGCGGTAGATAGATTCTAGATAGGCAAGGGGGTGAAAGGTTATCAGGAATAGGTGGAAATGTGGAGTTCAGCCATGCACTTATTGAATGGCGGAGCAGGTTAAAAGGGCCAAGTGGCCTACTCCTGCTCCTAATTTGTATGTCCGTATGTCCTCCATGCCATATGTAAACACTCTCAACAAAATGGTGTCTAGCGTGGCTCACATCAGAAAAGTGTGCACCCCATAGATGTCATATTAGAGCCAAAATGACACTAGCAGTGTCGAAAAGCCAGGCATTAAGGAGTCAAATTTTGCAGCCATGATCTCTATTTGTCAACTGCCAGGAAATGTTTGCACTCTGCAACTGCACAACACATTGGTGGAGTTCTGAGCTTTATTTGCTATATTCTCCATTTGCTCAATGTCAGAGCTCTTTATAGACAGCTTTATGAATTTACTATAAAAAGAAAATAGTGGAAGTTTTCTCTCCATAACAGCTCATTTGAAGTAGTCATAACTCCAGAACTGGTGAGAAATAGATTATCTGAAGAACAGTATAGCTTTGTCCCAAAGGAATTCCTTCTTACACCTCTATTGTAATCATCTACAATTTTGTTGAACATTTCTTATTGCCCTGCAGAAAGCTATCAGATCCCAATTCCAGGCATAGTTGCAAAGGTCTTTTGGTAACAAGTTGTGTACAGATTTTCTTTGAATTGACTCGTTTAACTGGTGCACATTGCATATTTTACAATGCTGTTCACCAATAAAAGAAGGGCAAAGATGATTTTTTCAATACTCTACCTAATAGTAAGTACTTTCCTCTCTAAGCTGCTCAAATGTGTCATCACCTCTTAGCTCTGAACTCATATTTCCAAAAACTGCCTGTTCAAATCCCTCCAGCTTCTCTCACAGCACCAAAATGGTCATATCAGAAATGATATCTTCTTTGATTATGACCATGGTGCTGTGTTTTATACTGGCATCTTCCACCGACACCTTTAACTGGACAGCCCTTATACGTTTCTATTTATTCCTATCTGAACACAGCTGCTGCACCTCCAGCAATGATGACTCTTTCATCCCCTGCTCTGTCACCTTTAGCGTCCCTACTACCTATCTTCAGCTCCATTCTCTTCCTTATTCTATATGCTGCCTCTTAATGGTATTATCCACAGAGACAAGGGGCAGAATCTTTTGCTGATAGAATATTTTCAGGCATCGGGACCATTTCCGGGTGCTGACCCTGCATGGGTCTGCATTGTGCCCTCCGGTGCATTCTTTTGGCAGGCGGCTAGTTGGACACTTTTGTGTTGATGTCTAATTAAGGACGGCAGGTGTTTTTTAAAAAATTCATTCAGAGGATGTGGGCATCACTGGCCAGGCCAGCATTTATTGCTCATCCCTAATTGGCTTTGAGAAGGTGGTGGTGAGCTGCCTTCTTGAACTGCTGCAGTCCTTGGGGTGTAGGAACACCAACATTGCTGCAAGGAAGGGAGTTCCAGGATTTTCACCCAATGACAGTGAAGGAACAACGATACAGTTCCAAGTCAGGATAGATTAGATTAGATTAGAGATACAGCACTGAAACAGGCCCTTCGGCCCACCGAGTCTGTGCCGAACATCAACCACCCATTTATACTAATCCTACACTAATCCCATATTGCTACCAAACATCCCCACCTGTCCCTATATTTCCCTACCACCTACCTACATAAGTGACAATTTATAATGGCCAATTTACCTATCAACCTGCAAGTCTTTTGGCTTGTGGGAGGAAACCGGAGCACCCGGAGAAAACCCACGCAGACACAGGGAGAACTTGCAAACTCCACACAGGCAGTACCTGGAATCGAACCCGGGTCGCTGGAGCTGTGAGGCTGCGGTGCTAACCACTGCGCCACTGTGCCGCCCTAGTGTGTGGCTTGGAGGGGAACTTGCAAATGATGGTGTTCCCAAGCATCTGCTCCTTGTCCTTCTAGGTGGTAGAGGTCACGGTTTTGGAAGGTGCTGTCTAAGGAGTCTTGGTGAGTTGTTGCACTGCATCTTGTAGATGGTGCACACTGTTGTCACTTTGTGTTGGTGGCGGAGGAAGTGAATGTTGAAGGGTGTGGATGGGGTGCAAATCAAGCAGACTGCTTTGTCCTGGATGGTGTTGAGCTTCTTGAGTGTTGTTGGAGCTGCACCCATCCAGGAGAGTATTCCATCACACTCCTGTCTTGTGCCTTGAAGTCAGGAGGTGAGTTACTCGCTGCAGAATTTCCAGTCTCTGACCTGTTCTTGTAGCCACAGCCTTAATGTGGTGGGTCCTGTTCAGTTTCTGATCAATGGTGACCCCCAGGATGTTGATAGTGGGGGATTCAGCGATGGTAATGACATTGAATATTCAGGGGAGATGGTTAAATTCTCTCTTGGTTGAGAAGGTCATTGCCTGGCAGTTGTGTGGCGCAAATGTTACTTGCCACTTATTAACCCAAGCCTGGATGTTGTCCAAATCTTGCTGCATATGGACATGGGGTGCTTCATTAACTGAAGAGTTGTGACTGTTGCTGAACATTGTGCAATCATCAGCGAACATCCCCACTTCTGACCTTATGATGGAGGGAAGGTTATGTCTGAAGCAGCTGAAGATGGTTGGGCCATGGACCCTATACTGAGGAACTCCTGCAGTAATGTTCTGGGACTGAGATGATTGACCTCCAACAACCACAACCATCTTCCTTTGTGCTAGGTATGACTCCAACCAATGGAGAGCGTTGCTCCTGATTCCCATTGACTCCAGTTTTGCTAGGGTTCCTTGATGCCATACTCAGTCAAATGCTGCCTTGATGTCAAGGGCAGTCACTCTCACCTCACCTCTTGAGTTCATTGCCAGGTAGATGCCAGTGTTGTAGCTGTACTGGAAGTTTGGCTAGGGGCGCGGCAAGTTCTGGAACACAAGCCTTCAGTACTATTGCCGGAATGTTGTCAGGACCCATCGCTTTTGCAGTATTCAGTGCCTGGTTCCTGAGGCTTCAGGCCCAATCAGAGGGCCCACAGATTGCTACGCCCGTCAGCCCCACCAGGAAAGGTGGGCTGTGTTCAGGCAGAAAGACGGGCACGAGGATGCCACAAAATGCCAGCAACCTTGGAAATATGTTTAAAATTCCAAAAATAAAGAGGCCCAAAGCCAGTCGGTCCATCAGAATGGAGGGGACACCCCTCCGGAGGATTTTTTTTGCCATGGGTGTGGCCTTTCTTCCTCATGGCCCTGTCATTGGGGTATGGAGCATCTGGCTTCAATGGCCCTCTGGTCAGCAGCCAGGAGGCCAGCTCCACAGAGCTGCCAGACTCTGCAGTTAGCGGGGTTTGGCTCCAATGTCGGCTAGATCCCAGCGGAGTGCTCCCTGTTGCCTGCATTAGGCCCTTCATTTTTTGTTATTGGCTACCCGCCATTGCTGGGTGGGTAGCTGCTGCCAATGTTCACCCACCTCCAGTGAGAGTGTTGGGAGGCGGGAACACTTCAGGGCACTGACCCAACACCCTTATCTCTCATCTTGCTCCCGGTCTGACCTTCAAATCCACCTCCACAGGACCAGGAAGATTCTGCCCGAGGTCAGCTTTTACATATACACTGATGATACCAAATGTTACTTTGAGTTACATCAAATATAGAAATTAGAAATCCTTCCTTTGACAGATTTGGCACATCATCCCACTCGCTCTCTCGGATTGGTCCCAGAAGCATGATGCTAATGCCCTAGCTGAGTTAAACAGCCATGGCAAAGCCTGCTACCAAAACAAATGGGTTCCTGACCCACTGTGTGTGGGTCTGTTAAGATAAAATCCTGGCCATTTTCTCTATGGCTACCTTGTCAAATGCTTTCATTATCTTAAAGACCTCTATCAGGTCACCACTCAGCCATCACTTTTCTAGAGAAAAGAACCCAGCCTGTTTACCCTTTCCTGATTAGTACATCTTCTCAGTTCTGGTACCATCCTTGTGAATACTTTTTACACCTTCTCCAATGGCTCTATATCCTTTTTACAACATGGAGACCAGAACTGTGTACAGTAAGTGTGGTCTATCCAAGATTCAATACAAAGTTAGTTTTTTAATTCTATCCCTCTAGAAGTAAATCCCAGTACTTGTTTTTTTTTTATGGCCTTACTAACCTACGTCGCTACTTTTAGTGATTTGCGTATCTGTTCCCCTTGAACCCTTTGCTTCTTTACCCCATTCAGGCTCTTATTATCCAAGCAATATGTGGCCTTCTTATTCTTCCTATCAAAATACACCAGCTCATGCTTATCTATATTGAAATTAATTTGCCAATTACATTCCCATTCTGCAAGTTTATTATCAGGAACGATGTGAAGGCATTAGAGAGAGTGCAGAAAAGATTCACTAGAATGATTCGAAGGATGAGGAACCTCAGTTACATGGATAGATTGGAGTAGTTGGGACTGTTTTCCTTAGAGAAGAGAAGGTTGAGAGGAGATTTGATAGAGGTATTCAAAATCATGAGGGGTCTGGACACAGTAGATAGGGAAAAACTGTTCCCATTGGTGAAAGGATCAAGAGCAAGACGGCACAGATTTAAGATAACTGGCAAAAGAAGCAATGGCCACAGGAGGAAAAACCTTTTCGTGCAGTGAGTGGTTAGGATCTGGAATGCACTGCCTGAGAGTGTGGTGGAGGCAGGTTCAATCGAGGCATTCAAGAGGGAATTGGATTGTTACCTGAAAAGGAAAAATATGAAGGTCGACGGGGAGAAGGGGAGGGAGTGGTAGTTGGTAAATTGCTCTTTTGGAGTGCCAGCACAGACATGATGGGCCAAATGACCTCCTTCTGTGCTGTAATGATCCTGTGATTCTGAATGTGGAATGACAATACAGATGCCCTGTAACATGAGATCAGATGTGGTTGTAACAGTGAACTCATTTCAAACATTGTGAAGACCTTGTAGTGTATGAGTGATTTTGTTTGTAGACTCTGTCTTGATCATGTCTTTACACTTTTATGATTCCATGGCCACCATATATAGTTCCAATGCCTCATCTTGTTTCGTTGCCTCTTTGATGCCAGCTGGTTTTAGTGACTTTGGCACTGCATTTAGGCTTACATAGTTGAGATGCTGTTCGTCAACCTTTCCTTACGATTAGTAGGACTGACTGTCGGCAACAGATGTTGCGATAGATAGTCCGCTGAGTTGAGCTTGCCAAGCTGACACTCAACATGGAACTCATATTCTTGTAGTTTGAGTATCCAACACTCTATTCAAGTGGGTGGTTTGTTATGTGGATTGTTGAACAAGCTTGAACAGGACTAGTGGCCTATGATCGGTTATTACTTCAAACTCCCTTCCATACAAGTAGAGATACAAGTGTAAAATACCCCAGGTGATTCAGAGTGCTTCTCTCTTTGTTTGAGAATAATATTGGTCAACGGGCATTAGTGATCTGCTTGTCATCACAACGATTGATGGGTTACCGGTCTTGTCTTCCTGCACCTAAGCCAGCCAGGTTTTCATCTATGACTAGCTGAGTGGTTTTCTCAGGGTTGAAATAGGCATTTGTGCAACTTTCTGACAACTGTTGTATGAACTGGTATACAGCCTGTTTGTGTGATTTAGTCCAGTCCCAATAGGTGGTCTGTTTTGTTAGTTTACTTGGTGGGGCAGATAAAATAGCAAGGTCAGGAATGAAATGATTATCGTACGTGTTGAGTCCTAGCAGACTCGGGATTTCTTGCATGTTTGTAGGATCAGCAGCATTTGCAATGGCTCCAACGTTCCATGGATCAGGTGATACTCCTTCACCTCTGAAGACATGATTAATCAATTCAATACTGCTTTCATTGAACAAGCACTCTTCTTTATTGAAGGTGAGGTTATATTCTCTGAAAGGTTGTAGACATGCATGTCAGCATGTCTCGAGTTCAGTCTCAGTGTGACCGTAGATAAGAATGTAATCACTGATGTTCAGCATCCTTGCAGTGTAGACTGAATCATGTGCTGAAATACCTCAGCTACTGAGTTGACTCCAATGTTGAGCCTCTTGTATCGAAAAAATTTGATGAGTGGAGAATACAGTAAGATATCTTGATTCTTCTGCAAACTTGATTTGATGGTAGCCTGCATTGACGTCAAGTTTAGCGACGTGTTTAGCATCATTCACTTTCTCTATGATATCATCAATTGTCGGTGTCAAGTGTCTTTCTTCTTGTTTGGTAGTTTGGTGATCATATATCAACACAGATTCTAATCTGTGGCTCTTGGGCTTCTTGATGACTTGTATGGGTGAGACTCAAGGGGTAGGCTCACGCCCAACTTTCTCAATCATGTCGAGGTCAAGTAGGCATTGAAGCTCCTTCTCTGTCTGCTTCCTGACATGAAATGGTATTCATTGCTGTTGATGTGCGATGGGGGCACATTAGGGTCCATATGCACTTTTTAGCTTGCCGATACCAGTGAAGCGATCAGTATACAGTTTGAGAATGTTATTGTTACATGTAGGAATCCCGTATGTGACTGCAATCATGTGCAGACCTGTTGCTGTGTGGAAACTGATAAGTATGCCATATTCTCCAGATGATATAGAATACAGCATTCGTTCTAGTGTCTGTGAATGAGACTGACGTTTTAAAAATTCTGAGGAATTTCAGCAGTTTGTCACAGTTGTAAGGGAAAATTTTCATATTCCCTGGTTTGTAGAGAATGGGGCAATCCTGAAGTTTGTTGAACATTTGTCCCCCATGATATTGACAATTGCTCCTGTATCTATGAGAGCATCTACGTCCGAGCAGCCAGTGGTCACTGTCACACATGGCTGGTTGCTGTGTCCAAAGGAGAGTACAAAAGTATATTTAGGGTCATCTGCCTCTACATTGGCTACATTCTATCGTCCTTTTGCTGTGGTATGCATATGTGGCATCCTTAGAGTCATAGAATCACCCTTCTGCTGGTTTGGTCTTCATAGTTGATTTTGTTGATGAGCAAAAAACACAAGCAAAGTGGTTGGGTTTTCCACAAGCTTTACACTATTTACCAGTACCAAGACACTCTGTCCACTGTGGGTAAGTGTTGTGTGATTGCCTTTAAGAGTGATGCCCCTTTAAGATCTTAGTATGCTAATGAACCAAGTGTCAGGACGCACTCATGGGACTACATGCCAGTCTTACTCTGCGACTGTAACATCAAGAGGCAAGTCCTGTAAATAGATAGCTCTACACTGTATATACTAGTTAGCTGTTAATAAACCTGTTTGAGATCTTCAACAACCTGGAATCCACACATCTCATTTATGTTGCATCAGACAACATAAAAAGCTTCTCATTACAGTAAGCATTGCCACAATGAAAACTGTTACGTTTTTGTGTTATGTCATACCTTGGACACACCAATCATGCAGACAATATCAGTGAACCTAAAGGGTACATTCTTTTATTGAAGGTACTAACTTGCACAGCAAGGCTGGAAACGTACTTGGAGGTCACAAGGGTCTGTGCATCACATCCTGTTTTGGTGATGGACAGTTGTTTCAGATATGCCCCTTAAAGCAATACTACAACAGAAACATTCTTTGGACAAGTGACAACTCTGTTAGATGGCTGTTGTTGCTTTGCAGGTGGTTTTCTGGCACATGAGTGATGAACAGTGTTCACAGGAGTTGAAATGCACTGTGGTAGCTACCTTTGGCAGCCTCAACCTCAGCAGCTCTGGACTCTGAGAAATAGTGATCTTGCTAACTTCACAAGCTCTGACAGGTATCTGACTTTCTTGAATGCTTTTTGACATAGTTGATTAGATTATTTGTGTTTTGATTTCCCGTTCGACATGTTCAACATCACCAAAGTCACATTTGGTTCATTGTTGCCTCATTTGCATGCAGAATTAGTCAATTGTCTCATTTGCTTCTTTCTTTGTGTGTCAGAACACAATTGTTTCATATATTGTATATTTTGGGCATAAAATAGGTTGTCAGTGCATTTGTTGCTGAGTCGCAGTCATTTTGATTAGGCTTAAGTGTCTCAAAAATGTCTTCCAATTCTTCACCTCCATAGTGGAGAAGTAAGGCCTTTGTTCTTTTGTCAACTGTGTTGCAAAATCTGCCATCGTGCCTTCAAAACATTGCAACCACTTTCGCCAATGTGGGAATACAGATGATGGCTAGGAATCAAAAGGTGGTAGATTGGGCATAGACAACGTCATATTGATCAGCAGCACAGTGTTAGTGCATGATCAAGGATCTGGGATCATGTTCCTTTCAAAGAAAAGCTTCTCTGTAATGATCTGAGATTTGTTTATTGAATGGTTATTTTGGTGTGGTCAGTGTGTGTGAGTACACTTTGCAAGCTTTCCTGTTGCTAATCCTGAGCTGGGGTGCCTCCCGTGTATATCTAACACAGCCTAATCCCTAATTCTCCAACTTAAAATGCTCTTTGTAAAAAGTAGATAAATACCTTACAAAAGATTTATATCTAAACGCAATGTTTCCTATTTTTCACCATCCACTTCACCATTATGATGTTCCTGGGAAGAAACTGTAAGATTCAACCACAGTCAGTAAGAAACAAAGCTGCTGTATTTGCTGTTAAAACATGGATTCCTTTAATCGCTTCCAGACACCATCTGCAGATTTATATGTGTATGGTAGCCTTAAGTGGACAAAATGCACATTGTAATTCTCAACATACTACATCATCCACAAATTTTGAAATTGCACTTATGATTTCTGAGTGCAACTCATTAATATAATGGTGAACAACAATGGTCCTGGCACCAATCCCTGTGGAACATCATGCTACCCTTTATTTTTTATATACTTTTTGTTTAGTTTCCATTTCACCTCTATCTCTTTATTCATCTGTGGTCATTATTGGCTAGTTTGTTCTTGACTTTACCTTCCCTAGTTCCATTCTCATTCTCTCAAAATTAGCTTTTGACGAATCTATTATTTTGGTGTTTGTCTTTCTCACTCATTATTTTAAACATTAATATGTTATGATCACTATTGCTTAGATATTGCTCAGATATTTTCTCGCTCTTCTTCTCATGTTTGTTCTGATTTATTTCCCATCACTAGATTCAGTGGTGATTGCTCGCTTGTTGGGCTTCTTTGGTACTAGGTAAGAAAAGACTCCTGAACACACAGCTAAAAAGCATAATTTCCTTTTCCCCATTCCCTACCACTTCTTGCCAGCTTAGTTGGAGGAGCTCGGGGGAGATGGTGGTCTAGTGGTAATGTCACTGAATTATTAATCCAGAGGCCTACATTAATACCCTGGGAACTTAGATTCAAATCGCACAATGGCAGCTTGTGAAATTTAAATTCATTGAATTAATGAATTCAAATAATTAAGAAAAAAAAGATCTGGAATTGAAAGCTAGTCTTCTCCAGACACATTTAAGAAGCAGGCAATTAAGTAGAGCATGTATGCGCTGCATTTGTCTCAGTTGTCTCCATGGGAAAGACAGTATGGCAATGACTGGATGTTCTGAAAAGATCTTCAGCATCCTGAATGACCTGATTAAGTATACAGTTCATGAGTTCCACAGATTAATTTGCTGTGAGCTCTGAACCCACCAGATCATGGAATCATTCTGATTATCTCTCAGTAATTGTAGCAGCTGTGCTACGGTGCTAAGCGCAGCTCACTCATGATGATAATTAAAGCCTCAGTAATGCAATCAAAAAACATAGTTTGAGATATTGAGCCAGATGACTATCACAGCATAAATGAGACAGCCTTTCATAATATGACTGCGGTGTTCAGGACCAGGTGTACCTAGATTAAAATATGAGAAAAGCCCTTTAACTTGAAAAGAAAACAAAATGAACCTAGGAAGCTTCAAAATATGTTGGGGGGAGAAATTGGCTAACCACAGAAACAGGTATGTGAGTTGTGATAAGCAATTAACATGTGCCTGTTATCATAGAGTCATTCTGGCACATGTTAAGATCCCGTTAGGGACCGTTAACTTTTAAAAAGAGGAAGTCCAATTCCCAGTTATTACTGAAAGAATTACACCACAAGATTTCATGTTTTAAACAAAAACTTTACTGTACAAGAGTTAAATAAAGCCAAAGACTACTAACTTAACACTACAATTTGGAAACACATATATTTTAAACTTTAATCTTAACAGAACACGAAAATGCATACTTTAAGCTCTAAATCTCTAAGGAATACCCCTGTTTGACTGTTACTTCCACCTTAAGAGTTCCCCTATACATTACAGGATCTTGGCGGTTTGGTTCACTTCTCCTGGGACCAATCCAAAGTGTACCACAGCTCTTAGGAATTCACTTAATTTTTCCTTAGTTTCCCAGCTATCTTCTGAGGTATGCAATCCCTTCGGCACTCTCCCTCTAGCTTTGGCTAAGCAATTCTCCAACACAAATCTGGACTTCCCAGCTTGAGCATGGCCTGCCTCAAAACAGAAACATTCCTGATTCCTGATGTCCTCTTTGCTCCTGAGCCCAGCTGTTTTCAAAGCCAACTGCCTTCTCTGTGATCAACAGCCTGTCTGAAGCCAACAGCTTTCCAAAAGCCAACTGCTTGTCTGTCAAAACACAGATCAAAACACTCACAGGCACCCCCTGCATCATTTATCTCCATAGCAATGTGGTTCGTGGGATGCTGTAGATAGCAGTTTAAGTTAATTACCTCCAACTCCTAAAGCAGCTCTTTGATTCCTGATACCCACATGAATAATTGATATTGCTAACAACGACAGAGCAATCTCTTCTAGACTTTCTGGTTCCAACTGCCCAACGAAATGAGCCCTGTTTATGGCTCTCACAACTCTAACTCTGCCTCGGTAAGCACTCATAGAGAGAACGTTGAACTTTAAACCTTGGGTGGTCTGCAACCTTTTGAAATTCATACAGCCACACATTTAATTTCCCCAAACTAAAAGTGACCTCTAAAATATTAATATAAACCATGAACCAGGTGATTGTAATGCACAAAACAAGGCCATTCAGCCCATCAAGTACATTACAGCTCTCTGTAGAGCAATCCAGTCAGTACCCCGCTCTATCCCTGTAGCCCTGCAAGTCTATTTCCCTCCAGTGTCCATCCAATTTCCTCTTGAAATCACTGATTGTCTCTGCTTTTACCTCCCTTGTAGGACTGGGGCTTGAACCCACATCCTTCTGACTCAGAAGTGAAAATGCTATGACAAAAGTAATTAAGGTAGTACTAATGTGGTTTCCCACACAATGTAAAAGATAAGGAATTCATTTTACTCTCTGCAATCAAAAATTAACTTTAATCCCTTTCTGGCTGCAAACAGAGGAAGATAAAATAGAGTCAGTGACACAGGGTACTGTGCCAGGTTTTTAAAACAAAAACAGCCAAGCCCAAGAGGTTAGAAATGCTGGAGGCCAGTTAGAAGCCAACATGCTTAAGTCAAACAAGATGACCCGCTGGTGTGGGGAAGCAAACAATCTTCTTGACTTTGCATTGATTGAATGAATTAAGTCCAATCTTAGCTGTTCTGCCTGGTCACTTCATTTTCAAATAAAGCAGCTTTTTGATTTGTATCAGACCTTGTTTCACAACGAGTTTGTTCAGTACATCTTTGGAGAGATTGAAAAAGTGTAAGTGTGCACCTTCGGGCTACACTATTGTACAGGTAGATACAGAGCTGTGTGAGCTGTCTTTCATCAAGGTAAGAGCATTAGGCAGGTTATTAGTGCTTTTGATGCCTTTGAACATGAGAAATATGTATGGCAGTCTCGAATTTATAACAAGTATATTACTATATCAATTATCACATGTATCACAAACCATGAACTTCTGAAGCACCTCCTGGCCATATCACACCAGTCATTCCTACACACAATAACTACAACTCCCACAGTTCACAGCATATCAAGGACTGCAGTCATTCACTCTATTCAAAACACCACAATAAGGTGGGGGACATTAAAACATGCGGTTGATACTTCTTTCAGAGCAGGGACCAAACGCCATGCCGGTAAAGCGGCTGACCCTTTCACTATTAGCAGGATGAGGCAAGCATTCTTACACAGTACAAGTTCTGGTTATTGTGATGCTATCTTTCAACGTTTCTATTCTTGTTTAACTATTAGTAATTATGATGGTTTTGCTGAAATTGCTATTGAGATGCCTGGACATTTTATTCACATTATGGCAGAAAGATGGGAAAGGTTTTGTTTGATGTTCTCCTCCTCATCCTAGAAACTGAAAATAAAGCTAGCAGCATATCGCCACCTTTCAGTACTGGTGAGGATTACCTTAAACAGCCATGGTCTCTCCATACTGGACACCTTCTCCTGTTGCAGCTTTACCAGATTTTAGGAAGTGCAGCAGCCTGACATGCTCCCACCCAGCTTCTATGCACACAGTTTTGATCATTCTTTTTGTTGAGTGAGGTGTGATTTGCCTGGGTATCAGGTGCTGTCAGCACAGCTTCAAATCACCCGTTGAACAATTTCCAGAGCTGCTTATTATGAGTAGAAGTAATAATAAATGTAACATCCAAAACCCACAAAGTCAGGATAATTTGTTGACTCAAATCATGATATAAACCACAAATAAAAAGGACCATGAGAAATCATAGGGAAAAAGAACCACATACAAATAGAAAAGTGGGCTGCATTCAGTTAAAACACTGATTAGTTGGTCTCACATGTACTTGGGGTTTCCTGAATGGGTGCAACTTGGTCTTGCTGTTGGGTATTGTGAATGCTTAAATAAAGGTCACTTTCATTGCCCTTCCTGTTGATGAAGGGGGCTGGCTGCTCCATGGGAGACTTGATGGCCACATGTGTGCAGTTGATGAAACCTTGGATCTGTGGAAATGCAGCGATGGCTCCAAAGCCGATGGCCCTTTCCACCTGACTGTCGGGGTTAGTCCGATCCCACATATTGTCACCTGCCATCTTGAGCAAGGCATTGGTCACCGACTTGATGCAGCGGTGGACTACTGGCTGGGAGACCCCACACATGTCCTCAATGGATTCCTGGAAAGGACCAGAGGCATAAATGTTGAGTGCCATGGTGATCTTCAGCTCCATTGAGTGTCCACCAAAGCCCATGGGTTGCAGCTCATCCTGTGGCATGGTGCATCAGTCAGTGATGGCCTCCCTGGAGGTGGAAAAAAGGAACTTGGTGAAATTACAATCACCAGGGAAGCGGTACTGACCAAACTGATGGAGCTGCGGGCTAATAAATTTCTGGGTCCTGATGGGCTTCATCCTAGGGTCTTAAAAGAGGTGGCTAATAAGTAATAGATGCGTTGGTGTTAATTGTTAAAAATTTGCTAGATTCTGGAAAGGTTCCATCTGACTGGAAAGTAGCAATTTTAACACCTCTATTCAGGGCGGGGGATGGCAGAAAACAGGTAACTGTAAGGCAGTTAGCTTGACGTCTGTCGTGGGGAAGGTACTGGACTCGATCATTAAGCAGGTTATAACTGGGCACTTTGAAATACTCAAGGTAATCAGCAATAGTCAGCATGGTTTTGTGAAAGGGAAATCATGTTTAACCAATTTATTGGAGTTCTTTGAAGGAGTAACATGCGCTGTGGATGAAGGGGAGTCTGTTGACGTACTGTACTTGGATTTCCAGAAGACATTCAACAAGGTGCCACATAAAAGGTTATTGCACAAAGTAGAAGCTCAAAGTGGATAGAAGATTGTCTGGCTGACAGAAAACAGAGAGTATGCATAAATGATTGGCAGGATGTGATGAGTGGAGTTCTGCAGGGGTCTGTGCTGGGGCCTCAACTTTTTACAAT
This sequence comes from Heterodontus francisci, assembly GCF_036365525.1. Classification (NCBI taxonomy): domain Eukaryota; kingdom Metazoa; phylum Chordata; class Chondrichthyes; order Heterodontiformes; family Heterodontidae; genus Heterodontus; species Heterodontus francisci. The sequence goes on from NC_090375.1 coordinate 96,617,063, forward strand.
TTATATCAATGACTTAGATGAGGGGAGCAATGGCATGGTAGCTACATTTGCAGATGACACAAAGATAGGTAGGAAAGTATTTTGTAAAGAGGACATAAGGAGCTTGCAGACTGATATAGATAGGTTGAGTTAGTGGGCAAAAATCTGGCAGATGGGAGCATAAAGTGGGAAAATGTGAAGTTGTTCACTTTGGCAGGACGAATAAAAAAGCAGAGTATTACTTAAATGGAGAATGACTGCAGAATTCCAAGGTGCAGAGAGATATAGGTGTTTTCGTGCACGAGTCACAAAAAGTTAGTATGCAGGGAGAGCAAGTAATAAAGAAGGCTAATGGAATGCTATCCTTTATTATGAGAGGAATTGAAAATAAAAGTAAGGATGTGATGCTTCAGTTATACAGGGCATTGGTGAGACCACATCTTGAATACCGTGTGCAGTTTTGGTCTTCTTACTTAAGGATGGATGTAAATGCATTGGTGGCAGTTCAGAAGAGGTTTTCTATTGATACGTGGAATGAGCAGGTTGTCTTATGAGGAAAGGTTGGACAGACTGAGATTGTTTTCATTAGAGTTTAGAAGAGTGAGGGGAGACTTGATAGAAGTATATATGATCCTGACCGGTCTTGACAAGGTGGATGTGGAAAGGATGTTTCCTCTTGTGAGTGTGTCCAGAACTAAGGGCCACCCTTTTAGGACAGAGATGGGGAGAAATTTTTTTTCTCAGACAGTGTGCGACTTTGGAACTCTCTGCCTCAGACGGTGGTGGAGGCAGGGTCTTTGAATATTTTTAAGGCGGAGGTAGATTGATTCTTGTTAGGCAAAGGAGTCAAAGATTATCGGGGGTAGATGGGAGTGTGGAATTTGAGACACAAACAGATCAGCCATGATCTTATTAAATGGAGCAGCAGGCTCGAGTGGCTGAATGGCCTACTTCTGCTCTTAATTCATATGGAGAGCCGCAGTCTTTGCATCACTGCTATTCAGACATTTGGAGGTAACTGAGCCTCAGGCGGTACACTCTATGCCGTGGATAGGCTCTTCTTGTCACAGCTGGCTGCTATGGCTCCCCTAGTTGATCTTCACCAGCTTGCCCAGCCACTGTCAGGCCCTGCCTCCCTCTGAGTCTTTGCTGCGCTGTGTAGAGATCTACAAAGACTGGGTGCATGACACCCATGCCAGCTGGTTGCTCCCCCTCTGTGTCCTGTCCCTGGAGTGAGGACCTTGCTTTTGGAACCTTCCTCTCACCACTCTCCTCTGAACATGGGCTAATGCCCCACTGCACCCACCCATGCAGAGATCCCACCACCTGAGACAAAGCCCACTCTTGCCATGAGGGCTGCAAACCCGCTGTATCCACTCTTGCCTTTACAGACGCACTGCTGTCGGGCAATGGCCATTACACCCCTCTGTATCCCTTCCTGCATCTATCCCAATGCTCTCCATAGCTGCCCTCCCACGGTGGGACTGAGGCCTCGCCTCAATGCAGCCACCTTTAAATGACTGGGGATCTGAAGGCACGTGATCCCAATGCACTGCTCACTGAATTGGAAACTTCCAATAAGACCTGAGTCAGGCCGATGCAAATACATGCTAAATACCTGTTTAGCAATTATAATTGCAGCCCCGCTGCATCATAGTGACAATGCTGCCTTGGACCTTTCCCGCCGCTGACAAAATCCATAACCGTCATCACAATGTCCGGTTTCTGGGTGAGCACGGCCCTCTCAATTTTTCAGCCCCACCCCCATGTCTCCGATCCCGCTCCTGCTGGCTGGATAAAACTCAAACCTCTGTGTGAAATTTCCTGAAATTATTGGTGGTTGCTGAAGACCAAGGTGCTAATAAATTATATTCCAATATGCTCATAAACATCAAACAAGCCATATTTCAGTTAGACTGTGGTTGTGCTGTCAGATTTGCACCTGGGAATGAATACCTCAGACTAATGATCCAAGTGGCAGAGCACTTCAGTATTCTAAACTTCACTGGGGTGAAACTGGATTCAATGGAAAAGATAATCAAGCATGGTGTAAAATGGGCTGCCAATTCATTACAAGCCTGTTTCCCATTCCTGATGTGGATCAATTTCATCCCACTACTCATGTTTAAACGAATAGAAACAAAGCCACCTAATAGTAGGCAGTATATTATGAGAACATCTTGACAATGAATGCTTCATCAATCACAAAACAAAAAGTAGTGGTCAAGTACCAGTATGTCTTCAAAAGAGAAGGGAAGTTAGAAGGTCGACTGAACCATTAAATTAATCTCAAGATCTCACCTACATGATTATCATCCAGGAAACTATCTTTAGCTGAAAAACAACTTTTAAAGAAGCATGCTTAATGAGCTTGTTGATCAGAAAGTGTTCTGAGTGGGTACCTTTAATGGTGGGAATAACAAAAAGGAATGATTCAATGTATCATTGTGGCAATCCAAAGTTATTTAAAAGATCCTCAAGTATAATCATCAAGTACTTCCAATCACAAATGATATTCTGTCCGAACCAGTGAAAGTGTAACTACTCACAGTGTAGATGCAAAGAATAGGTTTTGACACAATCCATTAGACGAAGAACCAAATCTCTATTCTTTCTACACCATTTGGAAGATACAAATGGTTGTTCATGCCTTTTAGAATTTCTCCAGCTACTGATGTATTTCAGTGATGACTTCACAGGACATTAAAAAGTCTTGAAGGAGATGCTGTCATAATGGATGATATTTTAGTCTGCTGTACAGATGAACAGGCCATAATTGAAAACTGAAAGCCCTGTTGAAGCAATTTCAACAAGATAATATCAAACTGAACAAGGATGAAATTAAGATGAAGGAATGAAAAATGGAATATTTGGGTCACAAACTCTTTGAAGATAACTAAAATCAGACCCTACTAAAATTAAAGCAGTACAAATTATTCAGAAAATAAAATTATTCTGAAAATTCTTGGAATGACTATCTGTATCACTTCGCTTCAAAGCTCTTCTTTGTGACCCACTGAAGAAAGAAGTTGACTTTGCATGGGACTCACCGTGAAAAGTATCTGCAAGAGGTCAAGAACCGGAACTAAAATACTTTGACAACAATAATGATGTGTGATGCATCTCAACGAGGACAACAAGAATGTTTCATGTAAGTTAGAGACCCTGTGGTTTACTTCAAGATCTCCAACTGAAACACATATAAATAAAACTCATACTGAAATAAAACTTTTAATCATTGACTCAGAATTTGATCTGAGTAACCCTGGCTCCGCCTCCACAACATCGTTGGAAATCAAGCGTAAGTAGAGATTTCCCACTGCACTTCAGGAAATGTTAAAGAGGCGGAGTGGTCACTGCTCTGACAGAATACCCAGTCATTGGACTGGTCACTGCTCTGTGAGAATACCCAGTCATTGGACTGGCCACTGCTCTGTGAGAATACCCAGTCATTGGACTGGTCACTGCTCTGTGAGAATACCCAGTCATTGGAGTGGTCACTGCTCTGCGAGAATACCCAGTCATTGGAGTGGTCACTGCTCTGACAGAATACCCAGTCATTGGAGTGGTCACTGCTCTGACAGAATACCCAGTCATTGGAGTCGTCGCTGCTCGGACAGAATACCCAATCATTGGAGTGGTCACTGCTCTGACAGAATACCCAGTCATTGGAGTGGTCACTGCTCTGACAGAATACCCAGTCATTGGAGTGGTCGCTGCTCTGACAGAATACCCAGTCATTGGAGTGGTCACTGCTCAGACAGAATACCCAGTTATTGTGTGTTCGCTGCTCTGCGAGAATACTCAGTCATTGGAGTGGTCACTGCTCTGCGAGAATACCCAGTCATTGGAGTGGTCACTGCTCTGCGAGAATACCCAGTCATTGGAGTGGTCACTGCTCTGACAGAATACCCAGTCATTGGAGTGGTCACTGCTCTGACAGAATACGCAGTCATTGGAGTGGTTACTGCTCTGACAGAATACCCAGTCATTGGAGTGGTCACTGCTCTGACAGAATACGCAGTCATTGGAGTGGTCACTGCTCTGACAGAATACGCAGTCATTGGAGTGGTTACTGCTCTGACAGAATACCCAGTTATTGGAGTGGTCACTGCTCTGACAGAGTACCCAGTCATTGGAGTGGTCGCTGCTCTGACAGAATACCCAGTCATTGTTTTTGGTTTGGAGAAATTGGAGCTGTATGCTTTGGGAAAGAAAATTACTGCGGAATGGAACAACAGACTGTTTGAAGCCATTTTGAAAATGAATTATGCTACGTATTCAGAAGTACTACTTTAATCTCGTCTACAAGAGAAGCAGGAGTATAGTTCTTGCTGGAGTGCTGAATCTTAACATCCAAAAACTGAGTTGAGATCATGTCAGAGGTTAAAATGCAAAAAATCTGCAACAGGAACCTAATCCTCCTTGAACTTGCCCCACTTCTGATTTTAATGGAAACGGGGTAAGGGGCAGGTGACAAACCCACTTGCAGGAAACGGGTTGGTCATTACAATATGGCAATGAGGTTGTGTGCCTTCATTTTAACATTCTATTAGACATTCTATTTTTAACCACAGGAGGCCATGTTTCACAGGCCACAGGTAATTTGACAGATGAAAGGTGATGAGGAGGGCTGAATCCATGAGATAAATGCCCCTACAGCCCTGTTGTGCTTCCTGCAGGCCCAACAAGCTAACCCAGAAAATACCCCCACCCACTCTGTAATCTGTCTGCTCCCCTGCAACCACCATCGGGCCATCCCCCGACCACCGAGGGATAGCCTCCACAACATCCGTTGGACACCCCTGTGATCTATCTATACCCCTGCCTGTTATGCCTTCTGGTTCCCATAAATTAGAAATAATCCAACTTTAGATTTGAAATGCTGAAGGCCTTTGTGTATTTCATACAGCTGTCCATGCTGCTTGGTAAAACTCCTTTTCGACCAGTGCAGCGTTATATGTCACATGACTCCAGTGCAGCAGTGAATGTACCACACTGGATCACAGTTATCCATAACAGTTGGTTTCTAGCTAATTAGTTCCTAGCTCTTTACAAAAGATACAACACTGCCCATAATCCAGACGTGCCCACAATTTGGACCACCCCACGATCTGAGCCCTCCCCTACCTCACAGTCAGGACACCTCCCATGATCCCTTTCACTCTCCCAATACACATAGGCTTCATGTCTGAGAGGCCTCCAGCCTGTCAATCAGGCTATCTGTGGACAGGAACCCCACTTAAAGGAGCCCTGCTGCTAAATTCTATGGGATATATGGGAAACCTGTCCTTCCAGATTTCTTGACCTAACAACAGCTGTATCTCACCCTGCAGAGATCTTGCCTCCAAGCTAAAATCCAGGCTACTTCATATGACAATTTTCAGGTTGGCAAACTGTAACTAGTGGAGTGCCACAGGGATCAGTGCTGGGGCTTCAACTATTTATGATCTATATTAATGACTTGGATGAAGGGATTGACTGTATTGTAGCTGAATTTGCTGATGATACAAAGATAGGTAGGAAAGCAAGATGTGAGGCGGACACAGAGTCTGCAAAGAGATATAGATAGGTTAAGTGAATGGGTGAGTGCGCAAAAAATTGGCAAATGGAGTATAATGTGGGAAAATGTGAGGTTATTCACTTTGACAGGAAGAATAAAAAAGCAGCATATTATTTAAATGGAGAGAGACTACAAGGATCGGTGCTGGGACCCTTGATGTTTGTAATATACATTATTGATTTAGACATGAACATAGGAGATATGATAAACAAGTTCGCAGATGACACGAAAACTGGTGGTGTCGTAAATAGTGAAGAGGAAAGCTTTAGATTATAGGATGATATAGATGGGCTGGTAAGATGGGTGGAGCAGTGGCAAATGGAATTTAATCCTGAGAAGTGTCAGGTGATGCATTTTGGGAGGATTATCAAGGGAATATACAATGAATGGTAGGACCCTAGGAAGTACAGAAGGTCAGAGGGACCTTGGTGTACTTGTCCATAGATCACTGAAGGCAGCAGCACAGGTAGATTAGGTAGTTAGGAAGGCACACGGGATACTTGCCTTTATTAGATGAGGCACAGAATATAAGAGCAGGGAGGTTATGATGGAGCTGTATAAAATGCTAGGTAGGCCACAGCTGGAGCACTGTGTACTGTTCTGGGCACCACACTATAGGAAGTATGTGATTGCACTGGAGAGGGTGCGGAAGAGATTCACCAGGATGTTGCCTGGGCTGGAGCATTTCAGCTATGAAGAGAAACTGAAAAGGCTAGGGTTGTTTTCCTTAGAGCAGAGAAGACTGAGGGAGTCATGATTAAGGTATAATTATGAGGGGCATTGATAGGGTAGATAGGAAGAAACTTTTTCCCTTGGCAGAGGTGTCAATAACTAGGGGGCATAGATTTAAGATAAGGGGCAGGAGGTTTAGAGGGGATTTGAAGAACATTTTTTTCACCCAGACGGTGGTTGGAGTCTGGAACGCACTGCCTGAAGAGGTGGTAGAGGCAGGAACCCTCATAACATTTAAGAAGTATTTAGATGAGCACTTGAAACGCCATAGCATACAAGGCTACGGGCCAAGTGCTGGAAAATGGGATTAGAATAGATAGGTGCTTGATGGCCAGCATGGACACGATGGGCCGAAGGACCTGTTTCTGTGCTGTATAACTCTATGACTATAAAGCTGCGGTACAGAGGGATCTGGGTGTCCTTGTACATGAATCACTAAAGGTTAGCATGCCAGTACAGCAAGTAATTGGGAAGGCAAATAGAATGTTGGCCTTTATGGCAAGGGGGATGGAGTACAAAAATAGGGAAGTCTTGCTACAACTGTACAGTGCGTTGGTGGGATCACGCCTAGAGTACTGCATACAGTTTTGGTCTCCTTACTTAAGGAGGCATATACTTGCACGAGAAGCAGTTCAGAGAAGGTTCACTAGGCTGATTCTTAGGTTAGGGGGTTTGTCTCAGGAGGAAAGGTTGAGCAGGCTGGGCATATACTCACTGAAGTTTAGAAGAATGAAAGGTGATCTTATGAAACATATAAGATTCTGAGGGAGCTTGACCGGGTAGATGCTCAGAGGATGTTTCCCCTCGTGGGAGCATCTAGAACTAAGGAGTCTCCCATTTAAGACAGAGATGAGGAGGAATTTCTTCTCTCAGTGGGTGGTTAGTCTTCGGAATTCTCTTCCCCAGAGAGCAGTGAAAGCTGGGTCATTGAATATATTCAAGTCTGAGGTAAACAGATTTTTGATCTACAAGGGAGTCAAGGGTTATATGGGCAGGCAGGAAAGTGGAGTTAAGGCCACAATCAGATCAGCCATGATCTTATTGAATGGTGGAGGAGGCTTGAGGGGCTGAATGGCCTACTCCTGATTCTTATGTTCTTATAACCAGAAAATTTGGCAACAAGCAAATCATGACAATTGACACATGCTGAAAGAGATTAGAAGAGATAGCTGTTATCAATATGTGTAAATATGAGGATGGAAAGACCAAAAATAAACATGCTACTAAGTGAGATGAAGATCTGAAATAGTTGAGAATGATAATAGTTGAGAATAAGGGATGACCTGAGACAAAAGAAGTTCCACTCCAGATTTCTGTATATTTCATCACTAATGAAGAACCCTACAGGCAAAATGGACTGATTTTTTTTTTTAAAGAAGGTGCAGGAACAGAGAGACCTGTGGGGTCATATACACAAATCTTTGGAGGTGGCAGCAAAAGTTGGTAAGCATGTTAAAAAAGCATACAGAATCCTGGGCATTATAAACAGAGACATAGGGCTGAATTTGTCGGTGGAGGCTGAAGTTCTGCTGCCAGGGCCGGAAGTGGAAGCTGACACCGCTCCGGCAGGTGGCCGGATCCTGGGGGTGACATTTTGCCCCCTGGTGGCCAATTAACAGGCTGCCACCAGAGCTGTCGTCCAATTGAGGATGGTGGCCTTCCCTCTAGAGCTCCTGGTCCAATCAGTGGGCCAGTAGCTCAGTAGCCTCAGCAGTGCCACTGCTTCCGGTGGCCATTGCTGAGGCAGCAACTCCAGGAAGAGGGCAACTCAATGACGAGGTGCCCTCAAAGAGCAAGTAGGTTTTGGGAAGGAAGCCGCAGCCAGGCAGGCAGCCCCCAGCAATCAGGAGTGGTGATGGTTGTGGGGGGTTGCAGTGTGCCTGCAGCACCATTGCCACAGGATTGACCAATGCTGCCAGGGTCCCCTCTGTGTGCCATTAAGCGCCCATTAAGGAGGGCCCCTCACCTCACGAACCCACTGGACGGCCACCAAGGTTTACCTGCCAATCTCCTTATCTGGCGGCAGGCCCTCTTGGTGTAGACAAAATACCCGCGGGTGCGGTAAGTGGCCCTTAATTGGGACTTTAAGTGTCTCAATTAGCTGCCTCTTGGCCAGGTCAAGCCACTGAGGTGCCTGCCACTGGTAATATGCCTTGGTGGTGGGAAGACATTGGGCTCCCCTTCCAACGTATTCCCTCACCACATTGCCAGTTGCCCATCTTCAACGGGCTGGGGATATACACTCATAGAATACAAAAACTACAAAGTTATGTTAAACCTTTATAAATAACTAGTTCGTCCTCAGCTAGAGTACTATGTCCAATTTTGGATACTACACTTCAGGTGGTATGTTAAGGCCTTGGAGAGATGTAGAGAAAATTTAGTAGAATGGTGCCAGTGATGAGGATCTTCAGTTATGCAGTGAGACTGGAGAAGCTGGAATTATTTTCCATAGTGGAGTAGGGTTTTGATTGAGTAGATGGGGAGAAACCATTTCCACCAGCAGGAGGGTCAATAACCAAAGGATACAGATTTAAGATAATGGGCAAAAAAAAGGTGGGAGATGAGAATAATGTTTTTACGCAGCAACTTATGATGATCTGGAATGCAACAACTGAAAGGATGGTGGAGGCAACTTCAACTTTCAAAAGGTAATTGGATATATACTTGAAAAGGAATATTTTTCAGGGATATGGGGAACAAGCAGAGGCTTGGGATGAATTAGATAGTTCTGAGAGCCTAACAAAGGCATGATGAACCAAATGGCCTCCTTCTGAGCTGTACAATTCTGTGATTTTAACATTGCTGCTCGCTAGCTAGACTAAGTTCTTTTCTACACAGGCCTTGTGAATAATAGTTGCTGGCTTAGAGTGCATTTCCTTCTTTTCACTTCCATTCCCTTGCCTCTCAATAATGTTGTCTGATATCTGAGGCCTTTCGATGTCTCATTTTTATATTGTCTGATTCTATCTTTATGGGTGATTGGATAGTTATATTACACTATATGAGTAGAGATGAAGTGCAAAGTTCAGTCCATTGGCATCAGAATCCAGGTTATCTTTAGAGGACTGGAAAAGTGACTTCCTGCCACCTGATGAACAAAGACTGAGAGACGTCCATTTCTAGATGTGATATATGCCATTAGAGTCAAGACAATCAGCTATAGGAGTCATTTATTAGCCACTAGATACGAGAACAATCCTGGGAGAAAATAGAATGTGATCTGTTTAAGATAAATAAAGAAATTAATATGATTCATCTAAAACTTTAATTTCTTACTGGTACCCCTTCCAAGGCCAATATATCTTTCCTGAGGTTAAATATTGGGAACACTGAAGCCATTGTCTTCAGTCCCTGCCACAAATCCTGCTCCCTTGTCACCGATTCCATCCCTCACCCTGGCAACTCTCTGAGGCTGAATCAGACTGTTCACAATCTTGGTGTCATATTTAGTCCCAAGATGAACTGTCAACCACATATCTGTGCCGTCACTAAGATGGCCTATTTCCACCTCTGTAATATTGCCTGCCTCTGCCCTGCCTCAGGTCTTCTGCTGCTGAAACTCTCATTGTTACCTCCAAACATGACTATTCCAATGCACTCCTGGCTGGTCTCCTACATTCCACTCTCTGTAAACTTGAGGTCATCCAAAACTCTGCTGCCCATGTCCAAACTTGCACCAAATGCCATTCACCCATCACCCTGTGCATGCTGACCTATACTAGCTCCTGTTTAAACAATGCCTCAATTTTAAAATGCTCATCCATCTTTTCAAATCCCTCCATAACCTGGCTCCTTCCTATTTCTGTAATCTCCTCCAGCCCTAGAACCCACTGAGCTATCTGTGCTCCTCTAATTCTGGCCTCTTGAGCATCCCCAATTTTAATCGCTCCACCATTGGTGGCCGTGCCTTCAGCTGCCTTGGCTCTAAGCTCTGAAATTCCCTCCCTAAGTTGCTATGCCTCGCTACCTCATCTTCTTTCTTAAAACCTCTTTAAAACCTACCTCTTTGACCAAGCTTTTGAGCATCTGCCCTCATACTTCCTTATGTAGCCCGATGTCATATTTTGTTATGCTCCTGTGAAGCTGCTTGGGACATTTTGTTAAATTAAAGGTGCTATATAAATTCAACTTGTTGTTGCTGTTTTGAGGTTTTGTGGCCCAAAGTGAATGCAATTCTCCAGATGTGGTATCCAGATGTGGTCTGATCCAGGTTCTGTATTACTGAAGCATCACTTCTTTACTTTTGAATTCCAACATACTTAAGATAAAGGTCAGTGTTTCATTGACAAAGATTACAGTGATATTGACACATCTACATCCTTAAAAGAACATAAATGTTTAAATCTTTAATCTAGTGATTAGTGTCACATGCTGGGAGCACAAGGATTGGGATTTTCTGGGCAGGAGTCTGCAGCTTCTTAAAGTGACTCCTGCACTTTCTGTTGGCAGCAAAGTGTCAATTGGGTATTTTTTTTTACTCTGTATTGCACTGAGATGAGGCAGGAAGGGCTGCCTATGTCAGGCAAAATGTTTCTAATGATGGTGTCCAACAGTAAAGTGTACAGCAAATAAACATCCAATCTAAAGAAACAGCCATTGTCCAGTCATGTACAAAGTAGAACTTCCTTTATACTTCCCAATGATATGCACAAGTCCCAACCTAGCTTTAGATGATGGTCACTCCAAAATTGCATTATCTCACATAAATGTATCATTTTGGCTTGTCAACAGGGGTTCACACTTCTGAGGCAATTTTGTGCTGTAATCAAAGACAGCAAAGAGGAATAAAAAAAGAAAGTGCTGGAAATACTCAGCAGGTCTGGCAGCAGCTGTGGAGAGAGAAACAGAGTTAACATTTCAGGTTGCTGACCTTTCATCAGAACTGGCAAAGGTTAGACAATTAATAGGTTTTGACCAAGTGAAAGGCAGAGGGGGGAAGAGGAATAAAAGGGTAGGTCTGTGATAGGATGGAGGGCAGCAGAGATTAAATGACAAAGATGTCATGACATAAAAGGCAAAGGGAGGGGTAATAGTTGTAGGAAAAGACAAAGCATTGTCCAGGCAGAGGGTTAATGACAGAATAATTGGGGTCATGGGTTGAATTGGTTGAACTCAATGTTGAGTCCAGAAGGCTGCAAAGTATCTAATTGGAAGATGAGCTTGTGTTGGGCTTTGCTGGAACACTGCAGCAATCCAAGGACAGCAATGTGGGTGTGAATGCAAGCTGGTGAACTAAAATGGCAAGCAACCAGAAGCTCAGAGTCATGTTTGCAGACTGAGCAGAGGTGTTCCACAAAGCAGTCACCCAATCTACATTTGGGTCTCCCAATACAGAGGAGGTCGCATTGTGAGCAGTGAATAGAGTATACTAAATTGGAAGAAGTACAAGTAAATCGCTGCTTCACCTGGAAGGAGTGTTTGGGGCCTTGGATGGTGATGAGAGAGAGAAGAGGGAAAAGGGCAGGTGCCATTTTCTTGCCATTTTAATTCACCATCTTGCTCCGTTTCACTTGCTCAAAACTTATTACTTTTCTAACCTTTGCCTGTTCTGATGAAAGATCATCAACCTGAAATGTTAACTCTGTTTCTCTCACCACAGTTGCAGCCAGACCTGCTGAGTATTTCCAACACTTTTTCTTTTTATTTCAGATTTCCAGAAGATCTTTTATTTTAGTGTTTAATTCACTGCCACTTCTCTTCCAGGGTTGCCTACCCTGAAGAAGTTCTGCACTTCTCTCTGATGGGATTTCCGTTTGTCTCTTTTACCTTGTTCACCTTCATTGCTTTCCACTTCCCTCTTGGTGTTTGATAAGGTATCTACCAAAACTCGTTTTCACAGCCACATCTCCTTCCTCAGCGACTGTCTCCAGCTCCGACTTATTCTATGTGGATTTAAACTGAAGTTCCATCCTTCAAGTTTCGAATCCACCCAGGATTACAGGTATCTTCGAGAAATACAGCATTCCTCGGACTGCTGCTCTCGCTGCATCCTGAGATCCACACTCAGTGCTATGCGCCATCACATGTACACACTTGACCTCTCTCTCCAGTAGCACCGACTCACCCTATCTCAAAGCTGTCCTGCTCTGCAATTTCCTTTCATCCTTCATCCTATCTGATGCTTTACCAAAAAAAATTTTCTCTTCCTTTCAGGTGTTAAGGAATGCAATCTCCAGCAACTCATGTGTACCAACATACTTCCAGATCTTTCTTCCCCTTCACTTCCCACTGACCCTATCCCTTCTCCTAATCTCATCCCTTACCATGTATTCAAAATACCCTCTGACCTTCCCCACTCTGATGCTGAATGATTTGTACTTACTAAAGGACTCAGCTTTATCTCCTTATGCCCCCACCTCAATGAATTTTGCACTCGGCACAACGTTGAGCTCTTCTTCAATTGCATTTGCCTCCGAGCTCACTTCATTGGCCAGGGTTCTTCCACCCAACTAGTATTCTCCCTGCATCTGGACTTCTTCCTCTGGCCTTTTATCTGCTCTTGATCTTTTCATTTTGAACTGTCGGCGTGACATCGGACATCTCAGTTTCTCTGTTCCCCTCACTCACTCTAACCTGTCCCCCTCTGTACTTGCTGCACTCAATTCTCTCAGGTCAAACCCCAACATTGTGATCAAACCTGCTGACAAGGGTGGTGCTGTTGTTGTCTGGCGTACCAACCTCTACCTTGCAGAGGGTGAGCGCCAACTCTCAGACACTTCTTCCTATCTCTCCCAGGACCATGACCCCACCACCGAACATCAAGCCACTGTCTCCAGAACAGCCACTGACCTCATCTCCTCTGGAGATCTTCCCTCTTCAGCTTTCCACCTCATATTCCTACAACACCGGACAGCCCGCTTCTACGTCCTTCCCAAAATCCACAAACAGGACTGTCCTGGTAGACCCATCGTTTCAGCCTGTTCCAGCCCCAGTGAACTTATTTCTTCCTATCTTGATTCTAGTTTTTCTCCCCTTGCCCAATCTCTTCCCATCTACATCTGTGACTCTTCTGACACCCGACATCATTTCAACAATTTCTAGCTTCCTAGCCCTAACCGCCTCCTCTTCACTCTGGATGTCCAATCTACATCTCCATCCCCCAGCAGGACAGTCTGACGGCTCTCCGCTTCTTCCTTGAACAGAGGCCCAACCAGTCCCCATTCGCCACCACCCACCTTCCTCTACTTGGCTAAACATTCTCACATTGAACAACTTCTCCTTCAACTCCACTCACTTCCTCCAAATAAAAGGTGTTGCTATGGGTACCTGCATGGGTCCTAGATATGCCTGGCTTTTTGTGGGGTATGCCGAACATTCCTTGTTCCAGTCCTACACAGGCCCTCTCCCCCAACTTTTTTTCTGGTACATTGTTGACTTTATTGGTGCCATTTCCTACTGTTGACCGGAACTGGAGAACTTCATCAACTTAGCTTCTAATTTCCACCCTTCTCTCACCTTCACATGGTCCCTTTCCGATACTTCCCTTCCCTTTCTCGACTTCTCTGTCTCCATCTCTGAGGGTAGGCTGTCCATTAATATTTATTGGAGGCCACTGACTCCCACAGCTACCTTGACTTTCCTTCCTCACACCCTGCCTCCTGTAAGGGCTCCATTCCATTCTCCCAGTTTCTGCATCTCTGTCGCATCTTTTCTGATGGATGCAACCTTCCACAACAGCGCTTCTGATAAGTCTTCCTTTTTCCTCAACCAAGGATTCCCCCGCACTGTGATTGACAGGGCCCTCAACCGTGTCCAACCCATTTCCCACACCTCTACCCTCACCCCTTCCCCTGCCTCCCAGAACCACAGCAGGGTTCCCCTTATCCTCACTTTCCACCCCACAGCCTCCACATCCGAAGGATCATCCTCCACCATTTCAGCCACCTCCAGCATGATGCCACCATTAAACAACTCTTCCCTCCCCTGTCAGCATTCTGAAGAGACCATTCCCTCTGTGACACTCTGGTCCACTTATTCATCACCCCCGACATCTCATCCCCTTCCCATGGCACCTTCCCATGCAATCACAGGAGGTATAACACCTGCCCTTTTACCTTCTTTCTCATCACCATCCAAGGCCCCAAACACTCCTTCCAGGTGAAGCAGCAATTTACTTGTACATCTTTCAATTTAGTATACTGTATTCACTGCTCACAGTGTGGTCTCCTTTACTGGGGAGAGCAAACACAGGTTGGCTGACTGCTTTGTGGAACACCTCTGCTCAGTCCACAAGCATGACCCCGAGCTTTTGGTTGCTTGCCATTTTAATTCACCATTTTGCTCTCATGCCCACATTTCTTTCTTTGGCCTGCCACAGTGTTCCAGTGAAGCTCAACACAAGCTCAAGGAATAACACCTCACCTTCTGATTAAGCCCTGTGCAGCCTTCTGGACTCAACATTGAGTTCAACTATTTCAGACCATGACCTCCATTTTGATAGTGTCTTTTTTTAAACATGTGCCGGTCTTAAATTTGTTTATCATGCTTTAGCTTTTGGACAGAGCTGTTCATTATTTTGTCATTAGCACTCTTTCTGGACAAACTACAACTGTCTTTTATTCCATGACATCTTTGTCACTTAATTTCTGCCACCCTCCACCCTATCACAGACATTCCCTTTTGTCCTTCTTCCCCCTCCCCATTTCACTTGCTTAATGACTGTTACATTTCTAATCTTTGCTAGTTCTGATGAAAAGTCACAGTCCTGAAATGTTTACTCTGTTTCTCTCTCACACAGATGCTGTCAGAGTTGTTGAATATTTCCAGCACTTTCTCTTTTTATTTCAGATTTCCAGCATCTCAAATATTTTGCTTTTATTTTACAGCAAATAGGGTGCTGATGTGAAAAAACAAATGTTGCAAGCACATTTTGTATGAGACCCTTGCTATAACCTGAGAGAGCAACAGAAAGAACAGTCAAGTATATCATCTACTGCAGATTTTGTGGCAACAAAAATGCAAAGCATTAAAACATTATGATCGAAGTTCTGTTAAGAACAATATGAATACTATCTAATTAAACCAAGCTGGCATTAAGGTTTATGTGTATTTTCATTCTTTCTCTTTCTCTACATTTTTTCTCCACTCTCACATTCAGCCAACACATGCATAATGGAAATGCTGAAAAGTTGCCTTTGTATTTTGTTGAATATTCCAACACACTCCAGGCCAGCCTCCCACATTCTACCCTCCATAAACCTGAGGTCTTCAAAAACTCTGCTGCCAGTGTCCTAACTCGTACCAAGTCCTGTTCACCTATCACTTCTGTGCTCGCTGACGTACATTGGCTCCCAGTTAAGCAATGCTTCAATTTTAAAACACTCATCCTTGTTTACAAATCCCTCCGTAGCCTTACCCCACTCTATATCTGTCACCTCCTCCAGCCCTACAAACCTCTGCAATATCTACACTCCTCCGATTCTGGCCTCTTGAGCGTCTCTGATTTTAATCACTCTACCATTGGTGGCCATGCTTTCAGCTGCCAAGGCCCGAAAGCTCTATATTTCCCTCCCTGAACCTCTCCACCTCCCCATCTCCTTCCTTCTGTAAGCCCCTCCTTAAAACCAACCTCTTTGACCAAGATTTTGATCATCTGTCCTAATGCCTCATTATGTGGTTCAGTGTCAAATTTCATTTGATAATGCTCTTGTGAAGCATCTTGGGACATTTTACTCCATTAAAGATGCTATGTAAATAAAAATTGTTGTTGCTGTTCAAATGTCAGTTATTTCTTTTTCTTATACCTGCACAAAACTATGGTTGTGTTCTCATTCTCATTCCTCTTAAATGCAGCAGAATAACATTTCAATTTGTATGCATATAGCATAATACCTACACAAATGTCTACTGTATAAATGGCACTAACCTTTTAAAATTCATTTACGATCATTCATCAAAAACATTGTAATTATCATATTCATCAACTACTCAATACTGTTGCAAATATATTGATACAGGTAGATGAAACAGAACTGGCGTTGTAATAAGTCCTTTCAGGCCTGACAAAAATAGTGGCAAACAGTTTATATAGCATCAGTAATAATAATTACTAGCACATCTGCCATGTATTGCTCAATGTAGGTCTGAGAATATACTGTTTTGTACCATATGTTATGACCAGGTGAGAAAGAGGTCCAGGAGCAAACAGTCACTCTGCCCAAACTGTTTGTACAAATTCAAAAACCTCAGGTTGCCCAGCAGGTTAGTCATGTCACTAGCTGGTTTGACCATGCCTGTTTGTGTATTTGGTCATCTTAGCAGTCAACCTGGGATGCAAGCTCCCCCAACTTCAATGTCTGGTGATCAAAAGTCCATTGTGGGTTGAATGTGTCAGGGAATGGCTGCTTTGTCCTTCCAAACACTGTCCGTTAATATGCAAATGTCTTTCCAGCCACAGCTGACCTGTTTAACAAGTCCTTTCTTAACTCCAGAACAGTTTAAAATCAATGTTCATGACAAAATTAATGTGCCTCATTCTTGGCTGGTGGGGGCCTAGCATAACACCTCCACACCCAGCGGAATGAAATGCGATTTGAGAAAAGAGCATTTCATTAAAAGGGTCAAGAGAAAAATGTAAGATCCAGAAAAAAACATGCATTTCTCTCATTCATTCCCATTCATTCATAAATCCTAAAACTTATTACAGCCTGTATTCTCTTGGTGCCAGTGTTGCTTTAATTGCCCCCTTTTTGGCAGCCCAATAAACATGTGGTACTTTTTTTGGGAAGTTTCTCTTCCGTTTGCCTATTTCCATGGCTGCCTTGGGCCTTTGTTCCTGCTGAGATAATCTTTTTTTTAAAAACTGTCAGTAGTGGGCAGATCTATCCTGAACTCTCTTTCAGTACTTTGCTGAGTCATGCAAAGGCTTTGACTTCAGGGGATGGGTAGTTGGCTTTTTTTCTGACTGTGGGGGACAATTCTTTGCTAATCTCTCCTTTGTCCCAGAGGACACTCCTGCCTGCAGCTATTTGTGCAGACTCTACTGCACTCCCCTGTGGCACTTTGACTAGATGAGGCATCACTCTCATGGTCTCTCTGCCCCCCACCTCCCCCCAGAGGTCTTTCTTTGTCTCTGCAGGTCCCTGTAAATGCTGTTAGCAACTCTGGTGGGATGCTTCTACTGTCTGCATTTACGTAGGAGGATGTGGGATCGAACTTTTCACATTTATAGGGGTTGGCTGACCGGACAGTAGTGGTTTTCATACTGGATTCCTCTCAGACTTCCTTTAATCTGCCCTCTTGGTCACTGTTTCCCCTTCTCTGTCTAACCTTTTGCCAGCCTGCCCCTTTTTGTTCTCGGCGGGGTCCCTTACTGTTCACCAGCCTCTGCTGGAGGGTCCTCCTAACACCGGTACAGGACTTAGGGGTGCAGGTTTCACTGTTGGTTGGGGTTTCCCCTCAACCTGGTACGTGGCAACTCCTGCAGTACTCCACCACATCTTTGTGGAGATTTGGCCAATCAAACTGCTATCTTATGCGGGCTTTGGTCTTTTGTATACTGACCCTTCTTAATATTTCTCTTTGGCACCGCTGTGGCACAACTAACTGGTGAACTATTGTCCACTCCTTGCTCTCAGGTCTGTGAGGAGAACTCCATTTCCTCATCAGTACCTCATTCTTTAAATAGTAGCAGTCAGGGACTCCCTCTTCTTCACTTTCAGATTGGGCAGTCTGTGCTAACTCTCGCAATACTGGGTCGGCTTGTTGAGCCTCAGCTAGGGAAAATCCATTTCATTCATTCCCTGAGTCTCCTAACTTTCCAAAGAAAATCTCCTCAGGCAGAGCTCATGGTAATCTGCCTGCAATGCCAATGCAGTCTCTTCTGGGCAAGCTGGTTTGATCATGGCCTGATCCACTACACATTCAGGTAAACTGCAGGCATCCGTCTCCTGCCACGGCCCTGTCTCTCTGACCACCTGCGGTCTTTCTTTCACTGCTGGGGGTGGGGGGGGTTACCACCTTCACCTCCATCAGATCATTACCTAGGTGTAGGGCAACACCATCCATAAGCAAACTAGGGACAATCCCTACGATCACTGATCCCGAAACTAGGTCGCACTCCAGGTGCACCCGGTGTAAATGTACAGGCATACACTGCCCTCCAATACCATTCACTACCATTTTGGTGTTCACTCCATACTCTGGGAAAGGGGGAAAGGTCAGGACTATTCCCAGTAAAAGGGATCTAGTGGCCCCTGTGTCCCTGAGAATCACTACGGGCTTGCTTGCCCTACTCGAAGGGCATGGGGTTACTCTCCCTTCAGACACAAAACCCTGACACAGGAACCCTATTACATTTTCCTGCACTTGCAGCAGTTGACCTCCCGGGTCTCACTCTTACTGCAGTTAAAGCCACAGCTTGTTCTGCTGTGCTTTCCATTAGGGATCCGTCTTCTCTGAGCGGGTGTGTCCTGATTAACCCTGCAGGTTTTCCCCTTAGTTTCCAGCAGTTAGCTCTTAAATGCCCTTCTTTATTACAATGGAAGCACACAGGTCTCTGGGTCTCCCTCTTGCTCACAGCACCTTCCATTTTAGCTAGAGGAGGGCCCCTGATATCCTGTTTTCCTTTCACTCCCAGGACTGCCTGGGCTCCTATCACCTTCCCACCCTTTGACCCTTTCGGATTTGTGGGGGTGACAAGGAAAGTTCTCCCCGGGAAACCAACTTATAAATTAAAGGAAACTCATCGGCTAGGACGGCGCCTGCTGAGCTCTCTGGACCCGCTGTTCCTCTACATGAGTCTTTATGGAGAGTGGGAGAAATTTTTTTAATTCGTCTAACAGAATTACTTCCCTGAGATTCTCATAGCTGAGCTGTACTTTAAGAGCCCTCAGCCACTGGTCAAAAGCCAGCTGCTTACTTCTTTCAAACTCTAAATAAGTTTGATTAGCTTGCTTCTTGAGGGTTCTAAACTTTTGGTGATAGGCTTCGGGTACTAACTCATATGCCCCAAGGATAGCAATTTTGGTCAGTTCATAATTTGATGAACTCTTATCTGGCAACAGGGAATAAACCTCATGGGCTTTTCCCATTAGCTTGCTTTGTAGTAAAAGAGGCTCGGTCTCAGCTGGCCATTTTAGCTGCCTTGCTGGTTTCCCAAAGGACACAAAAAATGCTCTACATCCTCCTCATTGAATTTTGGAATTTGTTGAACAGGTTTTAACAATTTTGTACACAGTCCTGAATTCTTCTTTTGGGCCTCCTTATCTCGAGAGACAATGGATACGCGCCTGGAGGTGGTCAGTGGTTTGTGAAGCAGCGCCTGGAGTGGCTATAAAGGCCAATTCTGGAGTGACAGGCTCTTCCACAGGTGCTGCAGAGAAATTTGTTTGTTGGGGCTGTTGCTCAGTTGGCTCTCCCCTTGCGCCTCTGTCTTTTTTCCTGCCAACTACTAAGTCTCTTCGACTCGCCACAATTTAGCCCTGTCTTTATGGCTGCCCGCCAGCTCTGGCGAATGCTGGCAACTGACTCCCACGACTTGTGATCAATATCACACGATTTCATGTCGCGTTTGCAGACGTCTTTATAACGGAGACATGGACGGCCGGTGGGTCTGATACCAGTGGCGAGCTCGCTGTACAATGTGTCTTTGGGGATCCTGCCATCTTCCATGCGGCTCACATGGCCAAGCCATCTCAAGCGCCGCTGACTCAGTAGTGTGTATAAGCTGGGGGTGTTGGCCGCTTCAAGGACTTCTGTGTTGGAGATATAGTCCTGCCACCTGATGCCAAGTATTCTCCGAAGGCAGCGAAGATGGAATGAATTGAGACGTCGCTCTTGGCTGGCATACGTTGTCCAGGCCTCGCTGCCGTAGAGCAAGGTACTGAGGACACAGGCCTGATACACTCGGACTTTTGTGTTCCGTGTCAGTGCGCCATTTTCCCACACTCTCTTGGCCAGTCTGGACATAGCAGTGGAAGCCTTACCCATGCGCTTGTTGATTTCTGCATCTAGAGACAGGTTACTGGTGATAGTTGAGCCTAGGTAGGTGAACTCTTGAACCACTTCCAGAGCGTGGTCGCCAATATTGATGGATGGAGCATTTCTGACATCCTGCCCCATGATGTTCGTTTTCTTGAGGCTGATGGTTAGGCCAAATTCATTGCAGGCAGACGCAAACCTGTCGATGAGACTCTGCAGGCATTCTTCAGTGTGAGATGTTAAAGCAGCATCGTCAGCAAAGAGGAGTTCTCTGATGAGGACTTTCCGTACTTTGGACTTCGCTCTTAGACGGGCAAGGTTGAACAACCTGCCCCCTGATCTTGTGTGGAGGAAAATTCCTTCTTCAGAGGATTTGAACGCATGTGAAAGCAGCAGGGAGAAGAAAATCCCAAAAAGTGTGGGTGCGAGAACACAGCCCTGTTTCACACCACTCAGGATAGGAAAGGGCTCTGATGAGGAGCCACCATGTTGAATTGTGCCTTTCATATTGTCATGGAATGAGGTGATGATACTTAGTAGCTTTGGTGGACATCCGATCTTTTCTAGTAGTCTGAAGAGACCACGTCTGCTGACGAGGTCAAAGGCTTTGGTGAGATCAATGAAAGCAATGTAGAGGGGCATCTGTTGTTCACGGCATTTCTCCTGTATCTGACGAAGGGAGAACAGCATGTCAATAGTCGATCTCTCTGCACGAAAGCCACACTGTGCCTCAGGGTAGACGCGCTCGGCCAGCTTCTGGAGCCTGTTCAGAGCGACTCGAGCAAAGACTTTCCCCACTATGCTGAGCAGGGAGATTCCACGGTAGTTGTTGCAGTCACCGCGGTCACCTTTGTTTTTATAGAGGGTGATGATGTTGGCATCGCGCATGTCCTGGGGTACTGCTCCCTCGTCCCAGCACAGGCATAGCAGTTCATGTAGTGCTGAGAGTATAGCAGGCTTGGCACTCTTGATTATTTCAGGGGTAATGCTGTCCTTCCCAGGGGCTTTTCCGCTGGCTAGGGAATCAATGGCATCACTGAGTTCCGATTTGGTTGGCTGTATGTCCAGCTCATCCATGACTGGTAGAGGCTGGGCTGCATTGAGGGCAGTCTCAGTGACAGCATTCTCCCTGGAGTACAGTTCTAGGTAGTGCTCAACCCAGCGGTCCATCTGTTTGCGTTGGTCAGTGATTATGTCCCCCGATTTAGATTTGAGGGGGGTGATCTTCTTGATGGTTGGCCCAAGAGCTCTCTTCATGCCATCATACATTCCTCTGATGTTTCCGGTGTCTGAGGCCAGCTGAATATGACTGCATAGGTGTTGCCAGTAGTCGTTTGCGCAATGCCTAGCTGTTCTTTGTGCAGTACTTCTGGCTGCTTTAAGTGCTGCGGATGTTAAATCGCTGGGGGCTTTCTTGTAGTTCAAAAGTGCAATGCGCTTAGCGGCTATGACAGGTTCCAGCTCTTCATTATGAGATTGAAACCAGTCTGCATTTCTCTTCGCACTTTTGCCGTAGGTGGTCAAAGCTGACTCATAGATGGCGTCTCTGATGTGGGCCCACTTGGTCTCAGCATCCCCTGTGGGAGTGTTTTGAAGGGCTGTTACAAGTGAATTTAGAAATTTTTGTAACAGCTGTGGGTGAGAAATTCTGCTCGTGTTGATGCGCGGGTAGCCCTTCTGCTTGGAATGATGCAACTTCTTTGGTCTGAGTCTAACCTTGCTGCACACCAGGGAGTGGTCGGTGTCGCAGTCCGCACTGTGGAAGCTGCGTGTGATTTGAACACTGTTTAAGGCGGCTCGCCTTGTGACAATGAGGTCTAGCTGGTGCCAACAACGTGATCTTGGGTGCCTCCATGAAACCTGGTGACAGGGTTTAGTGTGAAAGAACGAGTTGGTGATGCAGAGGTTATGATAGGTACACAACTCAAGCAGTCTCTGCCCGTTCTCATTCATCCTTCCAACGCCATAGCGCCCAAGGCAGGAGGGCCATGAGTCATGGTCGGCCCCAACCCTGGCATTAAAGTCCCCCAGCAGGAATAGGTGTTCGGTGTTGGGGATGCTGCTAATGATGTTATGGAGTTGTTCATAGAACTGGTCTTTAGCTTCAGGTGCGGAACAGAGTGTTGGAGCATAGATGCTGAGTAGGTGTACTGGACCAGAGGTGGTGAGCAGTCGGATGGACAGTATGCGTTCCGAGCCATTTGAGGGAGGCTCTATCATGCTGAGCAAGGAGTTTCTGATGGCGAAGCCCACTCCATGCTGTCTTGGTTCTTCAGGATCCCTGCCCTGCCAGAAGAAGGTGTAGTCTTGCTCTGCTAGAGAGCCACTCGCGGGGAGGCGAGTCTCCTGAAGTGCTGCAATGTCCACATTGAGTCTACTGAGCTCGTTGTTAATGATGGCGGTCTTCCGAGAATCGTTGATTTGTGTAAGGTCTTCCGACAGGCCAGGACACATAGTTCTGACGTTCCAGCTTGCAAAGCGAAGGGCTGGTACCTTCTTTCCTTTTTTCATGTTGTTTGGTGCGGTGTATCAGTCCACCTTTCGGGCAATGACCCTGAGCTCCAAGCACCCATTGAAGCAGGCAGACTGTGGCGGGACAGAACCTTATTGACCGGGGGCTGCCCGGTTTGAGGCGGGCGGTAGCTGTCCAGTGAGGTGCAATGACCTCTCCCACCGACAAAGGCAACCCGTGGCGCCCAGTTTCTACGCCAATTTATCTGGACTTATAACCCGTAACTGCTGCCTTCCGTGTTGTTTCAGTCGCTGTGAGGCAACTATGGAGTGACCTCTCCATGGCGCATGCCTGGGCAAATTTATGGAGGTTGAGAGTTGCCCAGTCGTCAAAACCCCCCTCTCGGCCTTTCTGGTGGGGTCCAAAGGAGTGCAGGACACGACGTTTGGCACCAGTATGGCTGCAGGAACTGCCGGAAACATGCCAAAGGTGACACATGACCGCCTACGGGGTTCCGCTCCGGATTTTCTGTTAGGGTTTACTCCCTTAGCCTTGGTCTCTCCCGAGACGCCCACAAGGCAGTGGGGTTGTTGGGGCCCCTACACAGGTGTAGGATGGTGCCGGTGGGAGGAGGGGATGCAAGGGGGAGGGGTAGAGGGAGGGGGTGGGGGGGGGTGCAGGGGAAGGGGGTGCGGGGTGAAGATGGTGCGAGGGGGGGGCGGGCTGGGACGGGGTTGTGAGGGGGTGAGCTGAGAGGGTGGAGCAGGGAAGGGGACGGGGGTGGGGGGGGGTGGAAGGGGGGTAAAGGGGGGGGAGGGGGGGTGGAATCTGGTGCAGGTAATAAGCCATTTCCTCAGTGCCCACCATCGACGTCCGGAAAGCTCATCCACGTCCTTCGGGAGGTGAAGCATCATTTGGCAGACTTAGAGGTGATTACATTTGCTAAGGGTTTTTTTTTTGGTGTGGCTACAGCAAGACCGTTTTAACCACATGAGCCAATTTTTGTAGAAAATATTCTACATAGACTCACACAATATAGGGAAATGTACTTCACGGGTATATATTTACTTAGGACCATCGTAGTTTACAGTCGGCTGCAGACATGTAAAATGCAACCCTATTAACTTAAGATGGCTCCTGGGCTGGAAGCTCCCTAGGAAGCTCCCTTGCTGTTCAACTCTATCCATGGCCATCTGCTCCCATCCCTAACGTTTTCTCCCCCAATCTGCCCTCTTAAACTGTTTAAATTCCCCTGGCTCTTTAAATCAGTTCATTTTAGCCCTATCTAAAAGTTAACAGTTAGTTTAGTGTATGTTACCTGGGCCCACTGCCCTCCCCCAGCCACACCTGCTCTTTGTTTTCTCAATGAAATTGATCCGGATGAAACTGACGAGCACAGCTGCCGATACTTTAATCTCCGATCCTGCTGTCTTCACAGTCCAGAGTGTCTGCAGCCACGGCATGCGGTAAGTCCATTGAGGTGAAGAAGGAGCTGCGGGACCCGAGAGAAGTCCTGTGAAAAGGTGCCCCGAACACCCAAAACATCCACGAACGGCCCCCCCGGCCGCAACTTCAAAGCGCCCGCGGGAGATGGCTCGGAGAGCATCTGCAGCGCACTGTCGGCAATGCTGCATGCCTTTATTTAAACCACTGCAAAAAAAAAAACCCTTAGCAAATGTAATCACCTCTAAGTCTGCCAAATGAGTCCTGAATTATGCTCCTCCATATTGGCCATGCTTTCACTGGGGTTACTCTGTCGCCCACCTAGTTAACTCAAGCTGCTTCACATTCATTCCGGAATATTCTTTCTCTCTCCCTCTCCTTAAATTCAAGTTTCCTGTGTTCCAATTGTATCTTTGCTAACAATACCCTGTCGGAATCTACTTCTAACCCTGTTTCTGCTTCTTCAGATTCAAGGGAAAAATGGCTGGCCACTAGCCTTAAGAGTTCAGACTTCCTAACCTTGCCACGTACAGTGATCCCACACTGCTCAGCCACTTTCCACAACTCCTCCATAGACAGTGCCTTAACTTATCCCAAGTTACTTCACCCTTGCTTGTGGAGCTATTAGTTTCAGTGGCAGACATGTTAACTTCGAGCACACACAACCACAAGAAAACCTATATTGAAATCTTGCTTTTTTTGATTGGGAACAATTTGGCTTCCCACTTCCAATT
This sequence comes from Heterodontus francisci, assembly GCF_036365525.1. Taxonomy (NCBI): domain Eukaryota; kingdom Metazoa; phylum Chordata; class Chondrichthyes; order Heterodontiformes; family Heterodontidae; genus Heterodontus; species Heterodontus francisci. The sequence goes on from NC_090375.1 coordinate 96,641,889, forward strand.
TCTTTTGTTTATCAGTGGGTAAAATCCAGGACGGTAGCCCCCAAATTTCTGTTATGACCAGGTGAGAAAGAGGTCAAGGGTTCCCTTTCAGCCTTCACCTGGTCTTACCGTAACAGTGTTTAATTTTTAAACACACTGTGTTTTTAGCTCCCTCTTGGTGAATCCTTGTTCATCGCTTTCCAATTATAATTATAAGGCAAAGAAACCAGCACAAACAGGCTTTCTTAGGTTTAAAGAAGAAAAGTTGAAATTTATTAAACTTAAACCTAAACACTAATTTGGTTAATGCCTATGGATACACTCCACTTCCCAGGCTAGCATGCATAGGCGATACACACATGTAAATAGAGACAGAAAAGAGCAGAAGAAAAATAAAGTGGAAAAGTTTGAGGCAATATCTGAAGAATTGTTGTTACGGTTCTTTGAGTTCACTGTAGAGTCCTTAATTATAGGCAGATCTTGCTTTTCGTTGGGGTCCAGTATTCTTCTTAAACCTTGTTCGCTGTAGGAGACTTTTCTCTCTTGGGGTTCATGTGTCTTCAGTGGATTCAGAGGCTTGTGAGAAAGAGATTGGAGCAGACAGGAGAGATCTTCTCAGTCCAGGAGCAAACAGACACTCTGCCCAAACTATTCGTACAAATTCAAAAAACTCGGGTTGCCCAGCAGGTTTGCCATGTGAGTAACTGGTTTGACCCTGTCCATTTGTGTATTCGGCCATCTTAGCAGTCAACCTGCAATGCGAGCTCCCCCAGCTTCAACATCTGGTAATCAAAAGTCCATTGTGGGTTGAATGTGTCAGGAAATGGCTGCTTTGTCCTTCCAAACACTGTCTGTTAATATGCAAATGTCTTTCCCAGCTACGGCTAATCTGTTTAATTTTTTTCTTCACTCTGTTAACAGTTTAAAAAAAAATCAATCTACATGACAAAATTAATGTGCCTCATTCTTGGCAGGTGGGGTCCGAGCATGACATTTACTATAATAATATTGGGACAAATAAGCAAACCTCCTCTACGATTTAGCGAGTGTTAGACTTACTTGTAAATAATGTTTTGTTTTAATCATGCATAGTTAGTTTGAACTGCAACATCATTGTATATCATACATCTGTTTTTATCTTTGGAAAAAGGGGTATGTTGTAGGATGACTTTAAGAGCGGACCGCCTTAAGAAGCTGTAAGTGAAGGTCACTGGAGCAAGTGATGTCACAATTCACATGACCAGGGAGTTGTGGGTGTAGCCCAATGGAGTGAGATGTGTTTTGATGTGGCTCGTGCAGTAACTGTTTGTACATATATGTTCGAGTTAAGGTATGGACAATGGAACAGCATTCATGCCATGCCCCCCGCCAGTACCCAGGCGCCCCTGGGGAAGCAAATGATCCTACCAGCAGACTGAATTCCAAGAGAAAATTAAAGGACTCCAAAAGAGCCCCCTTGCAGAATCCCACTCACCCCAGAACCACTAGTCTCAACATTGAGCAATCCTCTGGATTTATGGCAATAGGGCATGCTCTCTGAATCTTACAACTTAATACTGAGGGTCTATCGGCTGCCAAGCGAAACCTCATTGGATGTCTTGGCACCCAATACTCCAATGACATCATTTGCCTACAAGAGACCCTTATTGGAACTGAAGAAGCAGGTGGCTATTACATCAAAGGCTACTGTGCTACTCCCCTAATGCTAAACATGGCCGTGTCACCTATGTCCAATCTGACATTGCCATTGCAGCTGCCCTGTCGTCAATCATATTCTGTGACACAATTCAGGTCGGCAGTTTCCATACTGCAAATGTGTACAAGCCTCCAAGTGCCAACTGGAAACAAGAAGTTCTGCCAATACTGCCACACCCAGCCACCTACATGGGAGACTTCAAAAGCCACCACACTGACAGTACTGAGGTACCAGACAGAGATGGTTAACAGCTTTTAGAGTGGACCTCCAGAAATGACCTCACCCTGATACTTGACCCCAAGCAACGGGAAACATTCCATTCAGCCAAATGGGGTCATAAATACTCACCTGACCTGTGCTGGGTCAGTTCCCTTGACGGTCACCCTCAACCAGCACAGTGCCTAGTCCTGGATGACTTCCCACATGGTCAACTCAGGCCATCGCTCATTTACATTGGCCTTTGGCTTCCAGTCATCAACAGTGCAAGGAAGATGTGATGGACCTTTCCTAAAATGATTGACGAAAATACAGCAAGGCCTTGAATCGCATCATTATAACTACCTATCTATAATGTACCTGTGGAAGAATTATATAAGCATTTTTGTGGTGCCATTCACAAAGCTGGTTGCACAGCCATCTCTCGTGGCTAAGTCCCATGCTTTGATACAGAGAGCATGGCATTTCTAAAGAAATATGAGTCATCTGGTGACCCTGATATAGCAGACCAGCTCATTGAGTCTCTTGATACTGCACACCACGCCAGATGGGAGGAAATGACAGCAGGGATCAATTTCACTCATTCCAGTTGAAAGTGTTGGAGCCTGATTCACTGCCTTGGAGCAGCCAAAAAATCACCTGTACTAAATTGCCTATCAGTCACCCCGAACCAAGTTGCTAGTCAACTGCTCCATGTAGCAAGAACACCTTGGAAAAGAAAACAAAACACATCATATATAATGAACTGATAAAACAAAGCCAGCAACGTGCAAAATATGCCAGTCCTCATCCTTTCAAGATCACAGAACTGGAGAAAGTATTAAGGGGCCTGAAATGTGGCAAAGCAGCGGGATATGACAACATTGCACCAGAATTCTTGAAACAACTTGGCCCCCGTGCTCATGTCTGGCCGACTCAGTTCTACACAAAAATCATCAGCTCCAACCCACTCCCGAAAGTGTGGCGTACGGAAAAACTCATTGCCATTTCAGAACCTGGAAAAGATCTCACACTGGCAGCCAGCTATCGACAGATTTCACTACTTTCTGTGTGCTTTAAGATCTTTGAGCGTCTTACTCTGCAATGCATATCTCTGGAAGTAGAGACCATCCTTAATCTCAATCATGCTGGTTTCTGTAAGGAGCGCAGCACATGTGATCAAGTTCTGGCACTCACCACCTACATCGAAATTGGCTTCCAAAAGAACCTGAAAACAGGTATAGTGATACTGGATCTCTCAGCTGCCAATGATAGTGTGGCACATTGGCCTGTTCCTAAAGCTGTCCAGAGTGCTTCCAACTTGGGTCAGGACAGTTGTTGAAACATTCCTTAGCAACACATGATTTAAAGTCCACCTTGGACAAGGGAGAAGTGCATGGAGAAGACTGGCCAATGGACTACCACAGGGCTCAGTGCTAGCCCCAACACTATTCAACATATATAAAATGACCTACCAGCAACCATGTCTTGCAGGTTCATCTAAGCTGATGACATCTGTTGTGCTACCCAAGCTTCAACCTTGACCAGATCCTTAATGAAGACATTACAAAGTTGATGGACTACTGCAGCACATGGCATCTCACAGTGAATCCCTGTAAAAACATATCCAATGTATTCCACAATGCCAGTGCCAAACAAGAATTGCATATCTACATGGATGGTTAAAGACTCAAGGCTGATTCCAACCCAACATACTTGGGAATGACTCTGGATAGGACTTTGTCCTTCCAGGAGCAACTGAAGAAAACAGCAGCAAAGGTCAAAACCAGAAACAACGTATTAACTAAACTTACTGGATCTACGTGGGGAGCTGCTGCCACAACACTCCAGACATCAGCACTTGCCCTATCATACTCAGCAGCAGAGTACTGTGCACCTGTCTAGCATAGGTCATCACACACACATCTTGTTGATACTCAATTGAATACAACAATGCGCATCATAACTAGAACTCTCCACTCAACACCCCTCCACTGGCTTCCTGCCTCGCAAATGTCACTCCCCCACACATCTGCCGACTGACGAAAAGGCACAAGCTGGGTGAAACCATTCATGCTGTACCTCACTTACCACTCCATAATTACATGTTCAATCCACCTACTGCCCGCCTTCCATCTCAGCACTCCATATGGAGCAACCTTCCTGAGCAAGATCTATCAGCAGACATCCTTTGGATCAAGGAATGGGAAACACAAGAAGTCACTAACAAGTTCCTTGTGACAAACCCCACTTGTCAAATTGCAGGCTTTGAACTACCACAATGAGAGTGGTCCTTACTAAACAGGTTCAGGACAGGCCAGGGCCCCTGTGCAGCCAACCTCCACTGCTAGGGCCTCAGTACAAACCCCTTCTGCATTTGTGGAGAGACACAAACAATGCTGCACATTACCAAGGAGTGTCCCTCTACAGACTAAATGGCAGACTAATCACCTTAAACTCAACAAATGAGGAGGCTATCGCTTGGCTCCAGAGATTTGAATTTGCTAAATAAATAAATAAGTTAAGTTATAATAAAAACCTCCGTTTTGTATGGATATTACTTGTAGTCCTGTGAGTTTTGCAATAGTTCACATATCAAAGGAACAAGTAATATTACAGACACAACCTTCCCTTAACAAATTCATGCTGACTGTCCCTGATTAATCCATGCTTTTCTAAATGTCCCTTAAAAATTTTCCCAATAATTTGCTCACCGAGGTTAGGCTAACTGTCCTATAACTACTCAGTTCATGCCTTTCTCCCCTTTTAAATAACGGTACAAAGTCCTCCAGCACCACGGCTGTAACAAGAGAGAATTGGAAAATGATGGTATGAGCCTCCACTATTTCCTCCCTTGCTTCTGTTAGCAGCCTGAGAAATATATCATCTGTGTCTGGTGATTTACCTACTGTCATGCAGGCCCCCACCTGGCAAGAATAAGGCACATTAATTTCACCACACAGACTTTAAATTTCAATTGTTGCTGGGAAGAAGAGAAGGCCTGTTACAAGGGGTTGCCAGGTCCTTGGCTGGAAAGACATTTTTGCATATTAACGGACAGTGCTTGTAGACAAAGGAACCACTCCCTGCTCCAATTCAATCCACAAACAGACGTGGTCAGACCAGTTAGTCACATGGCTGTTGCAGAGTTTTGAACTGAGAGTTGTAAATTGGAGAGACAGTGTTTGAACTGGCAGAAAGCTCTTTGCTCCTGGACTGAAGCAAACCTCCTCTCCTGTCCTGTTGCTCCCATCTGTTTCTCATGGAACTCTAAAAAACACCTGAAGCCACATGAACCTCAAGAGAGAAAAGTCTCCTACAGTGAACAAGGTTTAAGAAGAATACTGGGCTCCAATGAAGAACAAGAACTTCCCAGAATCAAGGATTCTACAGTGAGCTCAAAGAACCATAACAACAACTCTTCAGATATTGCCTCAAACCTTTCCACTTTAATTTTTCTTCTGCTCTTTTCTGTCTCTATTTGCATGTGTGTATCGCATATGCCTGCTAGCGTGGGCGCATTGTGTATCTGTAGGCGTCAACCGAATTTGAGTTTAAGTTTAAGCTTAATACAATTTCAATCTTTCTTCTTTAAGCCTATGAAAGCCTCTTTGTGCTGGATCCTTTGCTTTATAATTGGAAAGCGGTGAGCAAGGATTCACCAAGGGGAAGCTAAAAACACGATGTGTTTAAAAAATAAAACTTGGTTACAGTAAGACCAGGTGAAGGCTGAAAGGGAACCTGAGACCTCTTTCTCAACTGGTCATAACACCTATTTTCAAAGATGCTTGTCCCCTTAATATTTCCTCTCTCACCAATATCCCATCCAATTTTTCACACTTCTCCTTCTTACCTACAATCAGCTGAATTTAGTGCGCCAGGTAGGGGAGGCGGGAGGTGGCGGGGGTGCTCCCGGCACTCGGAAAATGACGGGGGAATTTAGCCTCAGCCATTTGGAGCCACTCCCGGTGAGGTTCTGCGGCACCTGGGTACCAAACAGCCCAGCGCTGGGAACCCTGTCCCTTTAAACATGGGGATCCCGCCTCTAAGAGCTGCTGACTAATCAAGGGCCGGCAGTTCAGTAGTATCAACAGCACCACTGGGAGCAGTGGTCACTGCTGGTACTGCACCAGGCTTTGGACCCAGGCCCAGCACAGGTGACCCAGACCTAAGGCGCGTGAGGTACGGTCGCCAGGGCCAGTCTGGAAGGCTCCGGGGGTGGGGGGAGGGTGGGCATTGACTACAGGGGGAGGGGTGTTCAGGGAAGTGTGTTGTTTGCTGGTGGGGGCCCTCTGTGGGCCACAGATTTCCCAAGGAGTAGGGTCTCCCACCAAGCCAGCAGAGAGGTTGCCTCATTTTACTAGTCGACCTCCCTGTATGGCGGAGGAACCCCCCCACCCCCCGCACCACCACTCCCACCACCGCTGCTGGCGTAAGCCAGCGATGGGGGGAAGAGGCCTTATGTGGCTGTTAATAGGCCTCTTAAGAGCCTCAATTGGTCTCTGGGCAGGAAGGCCGTCTTTGGCCTATCCCACTCCAGACTAAATTGTGGTGCAACGGGAAGGCAATGGGCCCTCTGTCCCCTGTCTCCCATTGCAATTCTATGGCCTCCCCCTACCTCCAAGCCCCTCTTCCATGGGCCCATAAAATTCAGCTCAATGGTTACATCATTCTCCTCTTTTGGGAAGACTGACACAGTGGGCTAGGTTTTGTGCAGGAGGTGGGCTCAGGGTGTCAGGCTGAAAAGTCAGAGGGAACCTCGCTGCTGCATTTTTCGGACGCCCAGAGCAATCCCCCAGTCTTTTGGGGTCAAAGTTTGTGGAGGCATATTCCCCGTCCTTTTTAAAGACTTCATCGGGACAGGGACCAGCCACCAAGAGATGCCAGCCAATCACAAGGCTGGCAGCTCATCAGTATTGACAGTGCCACCAGGAGTGGTGGCCACTACCAGTACTGCAGAACTCTTGGACCCAGGCCCAGCGTTGGAACCCCAGAAGAAGTAGGTGAGTCAAGGTCACTGGGGCCAGTCTGGAAGGCCTTGGTGAGCGGGAGGGTGGAAGTGGGGGTGGGCACCTGGTCCAGGGGGAGGGGGTTCCCAGGGGGATACAGTTGTTCCTGGTGGGGTTCCTCTGTGGGCCACAATTTGCCCATGATGGAGGGGCCACCACCCCAAGCCTGTAGGGAGGGTGCCTCATTTTCCTAGGCGTCCTCCCCGCGCGGTGGAAGCCACTCCCACCGTTGGTAAGATGCCAGTGGAAAGAAGCCCTTATTTGGCCTCTGGCCGGAAATATCATCATCGGCCTATCCCGCCTCCAGGAGAATCGGAACCGCGAATCTCAACATCGGGTTGCGTGGCGGCTGGTTCTGCCGTGATTCTCTGGCACCCGACCACCCACCTGTCCCCACCCCCCAACCCCCCCCACCCCCACCACGAAACCTAATGCTAGGATGAGAAAAAAATCCAGCCCAACATATTCATTGAGAACCATGCCCACTTCTTCCACCTCCACACACAGGTTACCATTTTGATTTCTAATAGTCCCTACTCTTTCCTTAGTTATTCTCTTGCTCTTTATGTATTTATAAAACATTTTTAGGTTATCCTTGATTTTACTTGCCAACATTTTTCCATGCCCTCTCTTTGCTTTTGTAATTTCCTTTTTAACTACACTTTCTAACTCTTCTTGGCTTTCTGCACTAATGAGCTCTTGGTATCAGACATAAGTTTCCCTTTTTTGCCTAATGTATTATAATTATTTCAAATTTTTAATTTTGTCTAAGTTATATTTTAGACATAGAAATTTCAATTACTGAGGAAAAAAGGCAAAAGAAAGTTTTTTCAAAAAGCATTTTGAGTGATTCATTTGGATCTTCCATGACATGTTGACATGTTCCTATGTAATTTTTCCATTGTAATATATAAAATATTTACAGGAACCAAGGTTTTCATACAGGAAATGCACCCCACATTTCGTAACGTCTATTGATTTTATAATGTCCATATAATCATAAGTAAATATTTTTCTGTAATAGTTTGTTGGTGAACAAACTGAACTATTCAAAATATTTATTTTAGAAGTCTTACAATGCATTTCTTCCAAGGAGCTAATTTCTTTCTTTGTAAATGTACCAAATCTTGTGTCTAGTTTAATGACCAATAAAAAGTCTGCTCCCATTTGAATTTGTCATGATTTAATTGGAGGATTTATGCTTGCACACAAAAATCAAGGCTGACACTCCAGTGCAGTACAGAGGGAGTGCTGCTCTGTTGGAGACACTAAACCAAGGCCCCATCTGCTCTCGCAAATGGCTGTATAAGATCCCATGGGACTACTTTGAAGAAGAGCAGGAGAGTTATCCATGGTATCCTGGTCAATATTTATCGCTCAATCAATACTACTAAAACAGATTATCTGGTTACTATCACATTGCTGTTGTGGGAACTTGCTGAGCGCAAAAAAGTTACATCACTTCCTATATTACAACACTTCAAAGGCGTTTCATTGGCTGTGAGGCATTTTGGGATGCCCTGAGATTGTGAAAGGTTTTATATAAATGCCAGGCTTTTTAAAATCATCATATGATACTTTACGAGGCTATGATTTTATTGAAGCAAAGCTACTTAGTAGAATTGCTCTAGATAGTTTAAGAACCAAAGCTCAGTTCTCTAAATGTCTTCTACTTTACTGGTTAACCAGATTATAATAGCAAAATTTTAAGATTCAAAATAAAACAAAGGGAAATGTTCTGCTATGCAGAATAATGCCAGCTTAATAAAATATTTTCTTAATTCACCACAGAAGATTCACATTTGAGGGCTGAGGGCACTGTGGAAAAACATTATTCACAGAGATTCCTTCTAATCACTCACCAATCAATACATCCATATTGTTCCCATTTAAAACTAATATTTGTAGCCAATATTTATCATTCTAATTTTGCTTACTAATGTAGTTTGCGATACAAACAGAATACATACTAAAGAGCTATTGGTTCGGATTTGTATTCCACTTATGGCAGAGTATAACTTGCTTCTAACCTTATTACTGAATAAGTTATCAGGACAATCACTTGTATCATGTCCCACTGTTCCCCATAATTGTATCCTACACTTATATTGGAGTAGATTGATAGAGCAGGGATCTTTTAAATGTATAAAAAAAATGAATTTATGGGGTATTCTTCAAGGTGAATCATTTCCAGTGTTGGGAGTGCAAAATGTTTTAAACTTTCATTTCCCATTGTCAGTATTCCATGTCAGGTATGAAGCAGGCCAGATCTGTCTCATCAATGTGCTTTAAATGCAGCTTAAGAAAAGTTGCTTTTAAAATCCATAAATATGGTAAATTCTCTCCCTAATGTATAATTGTACCATATAGTCCAGGAAAGTCCCAGGTCCCATAAGGGTCAATAGCCAAAGGACCCGTGTTTAAAGTAATTGACCAAAAAAACAGAGGCAACATGAGGTTTTTACACAGCGAGTTGTTATGATCTGGAATGCAATGCCTGAACAGGTGGTGAATGAAGATTAAATAATAACTTGCAAAAAAAAATGGATAAATACTAGAAGATATAAAATTTGCAGGGCTATGGGGAAAGAGCAGAGGGCATGAGACTAATTGAACAGCTTTTTCAAAGAGCTGGCACAGGCACAGTGGGCCTAATGGCCTCCTTCTCTGCAGTGTAATTCTGTGATTCACAGCTTCACATTTGTGAACCTTTTGAATTTATCACATCATTGTTCTTTATAATCTGATTGAACTTGAAAGTTAGTGCGGGATTATGAGCAGTTTATGCTGTTAACCTGTGCTCAGTAGGATAAAGGGGTTGGATTTTACCAAGCCCACGACGTCGGGCTCCGTGGTAGTGCGAGGGAGGGGACCGGAACATGGTTGCGGCAGAGGCCCACCAAGGAACTCGCTGCCAGGAGGGCCCGGTCCAATCTTCCCGGCAGTGGCAAGGCTCCATGGCGGCCCCCCGCTGCTGGGAGACAGGACCACAATTTCAATATTTAAATTAATGAGATGAATAAATTTAAATTGTTACAACCAGGTGAGGAAGGGGTCTAGGGCTCCCCTCTTGGCCTTTTCCTGATTTGGCCATAACAGCATTTGACTTTTACAACACAATGATTTTAGCTTCCCCTCAGTGAGTCCTTGCTCACTGCTCTCTAATTGTAATGGCAAAGAAATCAACTCGACAGGTTTTCTCAGATTTAAACAAGAAAGACGTAAGTTTATTAACCTTAAAACTCTAACTCAGTTAAAACTACTAAAAATATGTGACGTGACCACACAAGCATGCATACATGATAAACACACAAATAAAGACAGAGGAAGAGAAAGAAGGGGAAAGGTTTAGATTAATTGCTGGAATTCAGTCACTGGTTTCAGATTGGACGTAAAATCTTTGATTGAAGTTAAGTCTTGCAGTACTTGTTGGGGCCCAGTGCACACTTTCAAACTTGATTTGCTGATCTTCTTTCTTGAGGTTTAAGTTACTTCTGTGGGTCATTGAACTTTGTGTGTGAGGGAGAGAGAAGTGCTCTCTCCTTGAAGTTCAATTCCAGTCTCTTCCTTTCTGTGTCAGGCACAATTCAAAAAGCCCCAGGTTGGTCTGCAAGTTAGTCATGTGACTAGCTCCTGGTTTGATCAAGCATTGCCTGCGAAGTTTGTTCATTCTTCCAAGTTTACCAGATGCTCTCAGTGTGGGGCGGGGTGGGGGGGGGGGGGGGGCGCTGGGGGTGGTTGGTGAGGGTGGGGGCGGCTGGCAAGGGAGGTGGAATGCTGGCTGTTATGCATTCAATGACTCTCAATGTCTCTTGACCATCACTATTGACAAAACCCATCAGACTAATTGAATCAGGGAGTATTCCCATTGTCTTTCCATGCAGCTGTCTTTTAGAATGCAAATGTACAGCCATGTTTTCAGCCACAGTTCTGTGGTCTTTTTAAACAAGTTTGTTCAATGTCCAGTAATAGTTCAAAAACAGTCTTCCATATGACGAAATTAATATATTTCCATCTGGCAGGTGTGATTTCCTTCACAAAATAAAATTACTACTACGACCCTCAGTGTGATGGCCAGGACTCCCGTGCCATTGCTGATGCCATTGCTGGTGTTGGACAGCCCACCCTCTCCACATGATGGGGGGCGGTGGGGGGCACGGGCCACCATTTTTTGAGCTCGCTGAGAGCGGCGGCGGGTTCTTAAAATCCAGCCCAAAGATTCCCAAATTCATTTCACATGGGATCATTAAATCTAACATAAACAGAAGGCTTTCACAACATTAGTCTGATTTGGATTCAAATCCACTTTCAGAGATAGCCTTCACCTTCATGAAGATTACATCAGACTGAATTGCAACTTTACCTCTATTATAAAAAAGATTTTCTCAGTAATTTTTCAAGCTGACAGTGATTTCATCAGCACCTCTGGGAAATGAGAATGCATTAACATGTAAGTATTTGTTTAGATTCAGAGATTTTTTAAATAGAAACATTCACATTTCAGGATTTTTTACTATCTTACCGCGATTTTGGTGTCATTTATGGAAGATTAGTGATGTTGAGTTAAATTTGACTCACAAGCAGTTCAATCCACAACACACAGCTACATGGAAATACAGGTTAAATTCAGATGAAGTGTCTGCCCTCATTACTTGTGACAATCAGAGTTTATTAAAAGCTTCCCAGCAGCATCCCTCTCCACCACTGATGCTCGATCCCTCTCCACCACTGATGCTGGACGCCCCTCTACCACCGTTGCTGCTGCTGTAACTCCCGGACCCCCTCTACCACTGCTGCTGCTGCTGTTATAACTCCTGGATCCCCTCTACCACTGCTGCTGCTGCTGTTATAACTCCTGGATCCCCTCTACCACTGCTGCTGCTGCTGCTGTTATAACTCTTGGATCCCCTCTACCACTGCTGCTGCTGCTGTTATAACTCCTGGATCCCCTCTACCACTGCTGCTGCTGCTGCTGTTATAACTCCCGGATCCCCTCTACCACTGCTGCTGCTGCTATTATAACTCCTGGACCCCCCTCTACCACTGCTGCTGCTGTTGTTATAACTCCTGGATCCCCTCTACCACTGCTGCAGCTGCTGTTATAACTCCTGGACCCCCCTCTACCACTGCTGCTGCTGCTGCTGTTATAACTCCCGGATCCCCTCCACCACTGCTGCTGCTGCTGCTGTTATAACTCCTGGATCCCCTCTACCACTGCTGCTGCTGCTGTTATAACTCCTGGATCCCCCTCTACCACTGCAGCTGCTGCTGTTATAACTCCTGGAACCCCCTCCACCACTGCTGCTGCTGCTGCTGTTATAACTCCTGGATCCCCTCTACCACTGCTGCTGCTGCTGTTATAACTCCTGGATCCCCCTCTACCACTGCTGCTGCTGCTGTTATAACTCCTGGATCCCCTCTACCACTGCTGCTGCTGCTGTTATAACTCCTGGATCCCCTCTACCACTGCTGCTGCTGCTGTTATAACTCCTGGATCCCCCTCTACCACTGCAGCTGCTGCTGTTATAACTCCTGGATCCCCCTCCACCACTGCTGCTGCTGCTGCTGTTATAACTCCTGGATCCCCCTCTACCACTGCAGCTGCTGCTGTTATAACTCCTGGATCCCCCTCCACCACTGCTGCTGCTGCTGCTGTTATAACTCCTGGATCCCCTCTACCACTGCTGCTGCTGCTGTTATAACTCCTGGATCCCCCTCTACCACTGCAGCTGCTGCTGTTATAACTCCTGGATCCCCCTCCACCACTGCTGCTGCTGCTGCTGTTATAACTCCTGGATCCCCTCTACCACTGCTGCTGCTGCTGTTATAACTCCTGGATCCCCCTCTACCACTGCAGCTGCTGCTGTTATAACTCCTGGATCCCCTCTACCACTGCAGCTGCTGCTGTTATAACTCCTGGATCCCCTCTACCACTGCTGCCGCTGTTGTTATAACTCCTGGACCCCCTCTACCACTGCAGCTGCTGCTGTTATAACTCCTGGATCCCCCTCTACCACTGCTGCTGCTGCTGTTATAACTCCTGGACCCCACTCTAACACTGCTGCTGCTGTTATAACTCCTGGACCCCCCTCTACCACTGCTGCTGCTGCTGTTATAACTCCTGGACCCCCCTCTACCACTGCTGCTGCTGTTGTTATAACTCCTGGATCCCCTCTACCACTGCTCCTGCTGCTGTTATAACTCCTGGATCCCCTCTACCACTGCTGCTGCTGTTGTTATAACTCCTGGATCCCCTCTACCACTGCTGCTGCTGCTGTTATAACTCCTGGATCCCCTCTACCACTGCTGCTGCTGTTGTTATAACTCCTGGACCCCCCTCTACCACTGCTGCTGCTGCTGTTATAACTCCTGGATCCCCTCTACCACTGCTGCTGCTGCTGCTGTTATAACTCCTGGATCCCCTCTACCACTGCTGCTGCTGCTGTTATAACTCCTGGATCCCCTCTACCACTGCTGCTGCTGCTGTTGTTATAACTCCTGGATCCCCCTCTACCACTGCTGCTGCTGTTATAACTCCTGGATCCCCCTCTACCACTGCTGCTGCTCTTATAACTCCTGGACCCCCCTTTACCACTGCTGCTTCTGTTATAATTCCAGGTCCCCCCTCCACCACTGTGACTCCTGTACCTCCCTGCACCCCTGTACCAGGTCTGTGGACTGACCGGATGGAGTGGAGGCCAACTGGGCCCATGTCTGAGGCAAGACACCGGGTGGCACCACAGCTTAATCATGCCTCCCTGGAGATTTTCCTCCAGGCTGCAAGGGAAAGGTGGAAGGTCCTGTTTCCGAGGGATGGCAAGAAGAGATCCTCCCGCCTCACCAGGATGCCTTGATGGAAATTGCAGAGGAGGTCAGCAGCCATGGGGTCACCCCCCCCACCCCCGAACTGGGTCGTCCAGTGCCGCAACAGAATCCATGACCTCCTTCGCTCCTCCAAATTGAGTCCTCCATACCTCTCTCCTCTTTGGGCTTGCATGTGGCTACACGGGCAGGAGCACTAGATGGGGAGGGAGTGAACTCAAAGGTGGCGGTGAGGGTGTGAGGCATCACCACATCCTGGCAGATGCAGAGGTGCATCTCAGCAACAGGCCACCTTCTTTCACAGCTCAGCCCTGTTATTTCCCCTAAGAGCGGACATGGGGAGGATCCATTTGGGAAACCTCATCAGGGAACAAGAAATTGCCACTAGTATGTTCTGTTTCTCTTGGTGCGATGTCTAACTGTCCCTCTTTCTGCTTGCGGGAGAAATGGGCCCATAACACCATGGAGGCATCAAGGACTGGCTCTGGGATCCATGATGTGCATCCTCTGATGTCGGCAGAGGAGGAGACTCTGGAGCTAGCAGGGGCTCAGGGCAGTTGTGCAATCGTGGTCGGTGAGATTGGAGTGTTCGCACAAGAGAGTGAGGAAACATTGTGTTCACTTGTCCTCCACCACATTCCTAGAGATCCATATCACGCATGGTTGGTATGACGAGATCTGGACAACCGAACAACCTAACCCACAGATGTTTGCATTCTCTCGTGAAGGTTGAAGCATGTGAAAGCACCACACACGTGCCCGAGGAGCTGACAGATACCATGACAGGTGAGGCTACTGACAGTTGGAGGACTGTGGGTGGCCAGGCTCATGTTGAGCCACAGGCTGATGACAAGCCTTTGGTGTCGGCAGTACAGAACATGCTGGAGTTGCAGAGAGGGGTAAAGGAACATCTGGCAGAGCTGCCAGAGGCTATGGTGGCCATAAGTGGATGATAGAGGAGTCCATCCATGCAATGAATGCTGTCACGCTTCAGGCATGTGAGCGCATGGCTTCCTCCATCGAGAGGTTGGTGACCCTCATGTAGAGCCAGATCCCAGCGATATGTGCAGACCTGCACACCATCGCCTTGGCCATGAGCTCAATGCAGCAGTGGCAAGGTGAGAAAAGGACAAGATGCCGAGCGTCATCTCCAGGTCCTCATCCTTCTATGGTTAGCAGGGGAGTTCAAATGAGCCTTGAAAGGGAGGAGGAGAGGCTGACCTCCACACTGGGACTCCTCTGAAGGCACTCTGAATGTGGACCGTGACTCCTCAGCCACTCCACCAGTGAGCCCAACTCTAGTAGCTGTGACAAATGAGGATGGTCCTACTCCTGTGAAGGAACACCTCAGCAAGCTGTGGGGCCTCCAGAGGACGCCCGCCAAAGTCATCCCAGGCCAAGTGACAACCCCATCATAGCCTGCCTCCATCTCTGCTGCCAGCAGTGCATAGAAGTACTGAAAACGTAAAAAGAAGAGCACCTAGATGCTAGATGCACTTGGGGCCTCACAGCTGTTTAATTGGGGCCTTTGCATTGGTTCCTGCAATGGGTCTAACAAATAGATTTCAGATTCATTGTTGCAAGTGGCTCATGCTTTCATTGCTGACTTGGGAGATGCAGCCTTTACCCTTGGTCCCCATGTGCTGCCAGTGTAGGCATAGACCACATTTGGAAAGGTCTCAGAAAAATGTGAACTTGTCCACTTTGGCAGGAAGAATAGAAAAGCAATATATTATTTGAATGGCGAGAGACTACAAATATCTATGGTACAGAAGGATCTGGGTGTCCTGGCACATGAATCACAAAAATTTAGTATGCAGGTACAGCAAGTGATTAGGAAGGCAAATGGCATTTACTACAAAGGGAATTGAGTGTAAAAGTAGGGAAATGCTGCTACAGCTGTACAGGGCCTTAGTTAGACTGCATCTGGAGTGCTGTGTACAGTTTTAGTCTCCTTGCTTAAGAAAGGATATAATTGCATTAGAAGCAGTTCAGAGAAGGATCACTTGACTGATTCCTGGGATGAAGGGGTTATCTTGTGAGGAAACGTTGAGCAAGTCGGGCCTATACCTACGGGAGTTCAGAAGAATGAGAGGTGATCTTATTGAAACATGTAAGCTCCTGAGGGGACGTGAAAGAGTGAATGCCGAGAGGAGTCGAGGAGTCTAGAACTAGAGCATAAGGTTTAAAAATTAGGGGTCTCCAATTTAAGACTGAGTTGAGGAGAAATTTCTTCTCTTAGAGAATCATTAGTCTGTGGAATTCTCTTCCCCAGGGAGCAGTGGAGGCTGGGTCATTGAATTCATTCAAGGCTGAGTGAGATAGATTTTTGATTGACAAGGGAGTCAAGGCAGGAAAGTGAAATTGAGGCCACGATCAGATCAGCCATGATATTATTGAATGGCGGAGCAGACTCGAGGAGCCGAATGGCCTACTTCTGCTTCTAATTCTTGTGTTCTCATGTTTTTGTGAGCCCACCTGATCCTTGCACCTGAGGGTGAGTCCACCTGACCCTTACATGCAAGAGTGAGCCCACTTGACCCTTGCACCTGAGAATGAGCCCACCCGATCCATGCACCCGAGAGTCAGTCCACCTGTGCAGTGAGCGCAGCACTACAGGCTGACAATGGCTTTTTCTCCACCCTATTCCTTTATCCAATGCTCCCCATGGTTGCCTTCCCACGGCGTCACTGCAGTCTCTGCTTGGCGCAGCCATGTTTAAAAGACTGGGAATCAGGCACTTGATCTCTGTGTGTTGTTGGCTAAAATTATGACCTCCATAAAATTGTGTTCAATTAGAACATAGAACATAGAACATAGAACAGTACAGCATAGTACAAGCCCTTCGACCCACGATGTTGTGCCGAACCTTTAACCTACTCTAAGATCGAACTACTTACCTACCCTTCATTCTACTATCATCCATGTACCTATCCAAGAGTCGCTTAAATGTCCCTAATGTATCTGCTTCTACTACCACCGCTGGCAGCGCATTCCATGCACCCACCACTCTCTGTGTAAAGAACCTACCTCTGCCATCTCCCCGAAACCTTCCTCCAATCACCTTAAAATTATGCCCCCTGGTGATAGCCCTTTCCACCCTGGGAAAAAGTCTCTGGCTATCCACTCTATCTATGCCTCTCATCATCTTGTACCCCTCTATCAAGTCACCACTCACCCTTCTTCGCTCCAATGAGAAAAGCCTGAGCTCCCTCAATCTTTCTTCGTAAGACATGCCCTCCAGTCCAGGCAGCATCCTGGTAAATCTCCTCTGCACCCTCTCTAAAGCTTCCACATCCTTCCTATGATGAGGCGAACAGAACTGAACACAATATTCCAAGTGTGGTCGAACCAGGGCCTTACAGAGCTGCAGCATAACTTCGCGGCTCTTAAACTCCTGTTAATGAAAGCCAACACACCATACGCCTTCTTAACAACCCTATCAACTTGGGTGGCAACTTTGAGCGATCTATGGACATGGACCCCAAGATCCCTCTGTTCCTCCACACTACCAAGAATCCTACCTTTAAGCCTGTATTTTGCATTCAAATTCGACCTTCCAAATGAATCACTTCACACTTTTCCAGGTTGAACTCCATCTGCCACTTCTCAGCCCAGCTCTGCATCCTGTCAATGTCCCGTTGCAACCTACAACAGCCTTCCACACTATCCACAACTCCAGCAATCTTCGTGTCATCAGCAAACTTGCTAACCTAGCCTTCCACTTCCTTATCCAAGTCATTTATAAAAATCACAAAGAGCAGAGGTCCCAGAACAGATCCCTGCGGAACACCACTGGTCACCGAGCTCCATGCTGAATACTTTCCATCTACTACCACCCTCTGTCTTCTATGGGCCAGCAAATTTTGTATCCAGACAGCCAATTTTCCCTGTATCCCATGCCTCCTTACTTTCTGAATGAGCCTACCATGGGGAACCTTATCAAACGCCTTGCTAAAATCCATATACACCACATCCACTGCTCTTCCTTCATCAATGTGATTTGTCACATCTTCCATGAATTCAATAAGGCTTGTGAGGCATGACCTGCCCCTCACAAAGCCATGCTGACTGTCTGTAATCAAGCCATGCTTTTCCAAATAATCATAAATCCTGTCTCTCAGAATCCTCACCAATAATTTTCCCACTACCGACTTAAGACTGACTGGTCTATAATTCCCAGGGTTATCCCTATTCCCTTTCTTGAACAAGGGAATAACATTTGCCACCCTCCAATCATCCAGTACTACTCCAGTGGACAGTGAGGATGCAAAGACCATCGCCAAAGGCGCGGCAATCTCTTCCCTCGCTTCCCTTAATAACCTAGGGTATATCCCGTCTGGCCCCGGGGACTTATCTGTCCTCATATCATCCAAAATTTCCAGCATATCCTCCCTCTTAACCTCAACTTGTTTGAGCATATCAGCCTGTTCCACGCTGTCCTCACAAACGACCAGGTCCCTCTCACTAGTGAATACTGAAGCAAAGTATTCATTTAGGACCTCCCCTACCTCCTCCGACTCCAGGCACAAGTTCCCTCCACTATCCCTGATCGGCCCTACCCTCACTCTGGCCATCCTCTTGTTCCTCACATAAGTGTAGAACGCCTTGGGATTTTCCTTAATCCTACCCGCCAAGACTTTTTCATGTCCCCTTCTAGCTCTCCTAAGTCCATTCTTCAGTTCCTTCCTGGCTACCTTGTAACCCTCTAGAGCCCTGTCTGATCCTTGCTTCCTCAACCTTAAGTAAGCTTCATTCTTCCTCTTGACTAGCTGTTCCACATCTCTTGTCATCCAAGGTTCCTTCACCCTACCATCCCTTCCTTGCCTCATCGGGACGAACCTATCCAGCAGTCGCAGCAAGTGCTCCCTAAACAACCTCCACATTTCTGTCGTGCATTTCCCTGAGAACATCTGTTCCCAATTAATGCTCCCCAGTTCCTGCCTAATAGCATTGTAATTCCCCCTCCCCCAATTAAATATTTTCCCTTCCCGTCTGCTCCTGTCCCTCTCCATGACTATAGTAAAGGTCAGGGAATTGTGATCACTATCACCGAAATGCTCTCCCACCGAGAGATCTACCACCTGGCCTGGTTCGTTGCCAAGCACCAAATCCAACATAGCCTCCCCTCTAGTCAGCATATCTACATATTGAGTCAGGAAACCTTCCTGGACACACCTGACAAAAACTGCTCCATCCAAACTATTTGCACTAAGGAGGTTCCAATCAATATTAGGGAAGTTGAAGTCACCCATGACAACAACCCTGTCACTTCTGCACCTTTCCAAAATCTGCCTCCCAATCTGTTCCTCCGTGTCTCTGTTGCTATTGGGGGGTCTATAGAAAACTCCCAATAAAGTGATTGCTCCTTTCCTGTTTCTGACTTCCACCCATAATGACTCAGTAGACAAATCCTCCTCAACGACCTCCCTTTCTGCAGCTGTAATACTATCTCTGATTAGCAATGCCACTCCCCCACCTCTTTTACCTCCCTCCCTATTCCTTTTGAAACATCTAAACCCTGGAACATCCATTCCTGCCCCTGTGATATCCAAGTCTCCGTAATGGCCACAACATCGTAGCTCCAAGTACTGATCCATGCTCTAAGTTCATCACCCTTATTCCTGACACTTCTTGCGTTAAAATGGACACACTTCAACCCATCATACTGGCTGCAACTTTGCCCTGTCAACTGTCTAACCTTCCTCGCAGACTCTCTGCACTCTGTATCTGCCTGTTCAACAGCTACCCCATCCACTGATCCGTAGCTCCGGTTCCCATCCCCCTGCCAAACTAGTTTAAACCCTCCCGAAGAGCTCTAGCAAACCTCCCACCCAGGATATTGGTGCCCCTCCAGTTCAGATGCAACCTGTCCCTCTTGTACAGGTCCCACCTTCCCCAGAAGGTATCCCAATGATCCACATATCTGAAGCCCTTCCTCCTGCACCAGCTCTGTAGCCACGTGTTCAGCTGCACTCGCTCCCTGTTTCTAGCCTCACTAGCACGTGGCACCGGTATCAATCCTGAGATTACTACTCTGTTCGTCCTGCTTTTTAGCTTCCAACCTAACTCCCTATATTCGCTTTTCAGGTCCTCATCCCTTTTCCTAGCTATGTCATTGGTACCAATATGTACCACGACCTCTGGCTGCTCCCCCTCCCCCTTTAGAATCCTGTAGACCTGATCCGAGACATCCCTGACCCTGGCACCCGGGAGGCAACATACCATCCGGGAGTCTCGTTCGCGACCACAGAATCTCCTGTCTGTTCCTCTAACCATTGAATCTCCTATCACTATCGCTCTCCTATTCTCCCCCCTTCCCTTCTGAGCCACTGAGACAGGCTCAGTGCCAGAGACCTGGCCGCTGTGGCTTTCCCCTGGTAGGTCGTTCCCCCCAACCGTATCTAAAACGGTATACTTATTATTGAGGGGAATGGCCATAGGGGATCCCTGCACTGTGTGCCTATTCCCCTGACGGTCACCCAGCTACCTTTATCCTGTAACTTAGGTGTCACTACTTCGCTATAACTGCTCTCTATCACCCCCTCAACATCCTGAATGATCCAAAGATCATCCAGCTCCAGCTCCAGTTCCCTAACGCGGTCTGCAAGGAGCTGGAGTTGGGTGCACTTCTCACAGGTGAAGTCAGCAGGGACACCAGTGGTGACCCTCACCTCCCACATCCTGCAAGAGGAGCATGCAACTGCCCTAGCTTCCATCCCCTCTGCACTAAATTGACAACAGAGATTAAAGAAAAAGGAAAACCTTACCTTACCAAAC
Source organism: Heterodontus francisci (assembly GCF_036365525.1). Taxonomy (NCBI): domain Eukaryota; kingdom Metazoa; phylum Chordata; class Chondrichthyes; order Heterodontiformes; family Heterodontidae; genus Heterodontus; species Heterodontus francisci. The sequence goes on from NC_090375.1 coordinate 96,662,370, forward strand.
CCTCCACACAAGAGTCCTTTTTTTTTGGTTCGAGGAGGAGGATGGGTGGGAGACACTACACGTGTAGTGTTTCGGGTTTAGCCACTGCCCGAATATATAGGTTTACTTACCCAGCAGTCCCCGTGTTCGCCGAAACAAAAGGTAAGTTACTTTATACTGAAACTCACCTTCCCAGCTGCCACCTCGCTCGCACTATCGCTGATCCAAAAGAAACTGCAAATGCAAATCCATTTTAACTAGCTGTTCACCAATTTAAATTGTAGTCCCGCTATGTCATCCCGCTAGGTCATGATGGCAACACCAACTTGGAGTTTTCCCGCCACTGACAAAATCCGGAACTGACGTCATAATGACGGGTTTCCGGGTGAGCGTTTCTACCCAGTTTTCTGGCCACCTGGCCACTGGGCGGTACAGTGGCGCAGTGGTTAGCACCGCAGCCTCACAGCTCCAGTGACCCGGGTTCAAATCTGGGTACTGCCTGTGTGGAGTTTGCAAGTTCTCCCTGTGTCTGCGTGGGTTTCCTCCGGGTGCTCTGGTTTCCTCCCACATGCCAAAGACTTGCAGGTTGATAGGTAAATTGGCCATTATAAATTGCCCCTAGTATAGGTAGGTGGTAGGGAAATATAGGAACAGGTGGGGATGTGGTAGAAATATGGAATTAGTGTAGGATTAGTATAAAAGGCTGGTTGATGGTCGACACAGACTTGGTGGGCCGAAGGGCCTGTTTCAGTGCTGTATCTCTAAATATAAATAAATATAAAAATAAACTTCAGCCCGTGGTCTACATAGACAGTCTAATTTGAGTTGGCAAGGAAACCAGAACTTGTGAGTGAGAAATACTCTCTTTCAGTACAGGGCCAACTCGTTTCAAGTAATTTTTTGTCAGAAAAGTGCATGTAGCCCACGAACAGGACACTGTTGCACAGTTTCTATGTTCGGAAGAAGGTTACAAAAATATGTTGAAGGAAGATCAGATTTACTGTAGAATGTTATTCTATTTGTTTCCTCCTTTTGTTTGCAACTTAAATCAGTCTGTTGATTTATAATCAGCCTTGTCTCACTAAAATGTTAATTCAAGCACCCTTCAACAGATTGGTGGAGTGCACATGACAACACATGTGGGAGAATAGTAATCTGTTCATATAACAGATATGACAGGGGCGGCACAGTGGCGCAGTGGTTAGCACCGCAGCCTCACAGCTCCAGTGATCCGGGTTCAATTCTGGGTACTGCCTGTGTGGAGTTTGCAAGTTCTCCCTGTGTCTGCGTGGGTTTCCTCCGGGTGCTCCGGTTTCCTCCTACAGCCAAAAGACTTGCAGGTTGATAGGTAAATTGGCCATTATAAATTGCCCTAGTATAGGTCGGTGGTAGGGAAATATAGGAACAGGTGAGGATGTGGTAGGAATATGGGATTAGTATAAATGGGTGGCTAATGCTCGGCACAGACTCGGTGGGCCGAAGGGCCTGTTTCAGTGCTGTATCTCTAAAAAAAAACAAGGGGACATCATTGTTGCTGCCCCTACACCATGCTGCCACTCGATAATGTGCAGTAAAAGGGAATCAATCACCTGACTGTAATGCACACAGCATCTGTTTCATGGGAGAGACCCAAGAAAATAACCGGAGAGATGCAAAATTTGTAACTGCCTTCCTTCGAGGCCAATCACCTTTGTGGTGAATTCCTCAATCCCCGGTAATTTACACCACAGGATTCTCCAATGCTGCTACCACTGCCACAGTTTAGTTGGCTGAATGGGGAGCTGATTGTTGTGGAGCTCTATTATTTTACTTCTGCTGAGATACATCATTCACTTCACCAGAGTAGCTCCTCCAGTAACGGCTAAGAAACACAAAATGGGCTTAGATCTGTTAGATTTTTTAAATTCATTTGTGGGATGTGGGCGTCACTGACTAGGTCAGCATTTATTGCCCATCCCTAATTGCCCTTGAACTGAATGACTTGCTAGGCCATTTCAGAGGGCATTTTTAAGAGTCAACCACATTGCTGTGGGCCTGGAGTCACATATAGGCCAGACCAGATAAGGATGGCAGATTTCCTTCCCTCAAGGACATTAGTGAACCAGATGGCTTTTTACAGCAATTGGCAATGGTTGCATGGTCACCATTAAGACTAGCTTTTTTCTAAATTCCAGTGGTGGGATTCGAATCCATGTCCCCAGGGCATTAGCCTGAGCTCTGGATTACTAGTCCAGTGACATTACCAAGATATTATGTGTGGTATGGAGTCTTGGAGCTGAAGGCAAGCCTTACACTACTAGGCCATTCTGCAATGAAATATTCTACTGTAACAACATATTAATACATACAATGGGTGCAAGAATAATGGGAGGAGTATTTGATTAAAATGCAAAGATAAGAATTTCAACTTCCAGGTTTATCTAAAATTTCTTGGGTTATATCTGAAGACACCTCATGGTGAAACAGAAGGAAATGGTAAGAGAACAAATACAATTAAAATTAAATATGAAAAGATGGCTGAAGTTAGTTCGACTGGGGATATGTCTAACTGTGAGTGGATAATTAAATCTGTTACTGGTGGGAATAAGAATATAATGCTGGCAACAAACCACAAAACAAATATGCAAAGAATGTTCAATAGTCTTTTTCATGCATAGTTAATGAATGAGGGGACAAATTATATGAGTGGTCATACTATTTTGGTGAAATTGTAGTGAAATTATTCCCTATGTATGTCCTTGGTATCACTGTTTGTGCATTGTGCACTGTTAATCAATCTTTAACACCCATCTGAACCACTGGAACAAGTCGACATGAAGCAAGTTTGACACTTAATTTGAAGAATAGGAAACTACTGTTATAGAAGAAGTTATTAGCACAAAAATTGCATCTTATGAGATTTCAGTTAATCAATGCACACATTTAATGTGTGATAATATCCACTAATAACAGTTAAATGAAGAGAAAATTAATTTCCCATTTGACTTTCTTCTGAGGAGCTGAATAATCAGGCAGGAGTGATATCCCACTATTTTCTCATTGCTAAAATCAATTGTTGTCATTGAGGGAGTCCTATTGCAAAAACATTACAAGTCATTATTACTGATGAATGGAGTAACATGTAATTAATAAAAGGTTCTGAAGTTGAAATCTTCTGCTAAACTATAAATCTAGCATTTTCATTGATTGCTGAGTCTTATTGCAGACTGATTTTTATCTATGCTGAGATGTTTATAATATTTGCTGGCTGCTTTATCCAATGGGGGAGCTTTTTATATTTTCACCTGCTGGGAGTGGAGATGGGGAACTGGTAGTGCTTGGAAACACAGAAGTCAGGGATTCTTTGCATGCTGTGGAGTTTTAATTGGCCTTGCAGGGGCATCAGAAGCCTTGGTGGTGGGGCGTGGGGCGGTGGGGGGGGGTGGGGGGGCAGGGTGAGATTCGTAGGCCTGGGATGGGCAGGGAGCAAAGGCCTTCAGTAGGCCTCTGTTAAACCTTGAAGTTGGTGGGTAGAAGGTGAGTTGGTGTCAGGATTCAGATTCTTAACATTTTAACATCCCACCAGACCCAAACCCACTCATTTTTGGGGATTTAAATTCCCCCTGATGATTCTGTCTGCCTTTTCTATTCAATATACTCTTCTCATGAGGAAAAGAAAATCAGCCGGAAAGTAGGAATGGGCTGCCGAATTGCAATTGGCCTATTTGTGCTACTCCCCTGTGCCTTTGAAGAGTTTAAAGAAACAAGTTGGCATTTCCAACTGAATATTGTAAAGGAGTTTGCAATAAAATAATGCAGGAGGGCAAGAGGTTGTAAACACTTGACACTAAATCTGAAGAAACGTGATGAAGATGGAGAGGAATCACTCGCAAAAGAATGTATTGCGTTGAATGATAAGTTGAGGAGGTAAACTATATGGAGAAAGAAGAGAGTTGTAAGGAGAACATAGCTTTGGGGAACTGCTCGAAGGAGGCTTGGCGAGGTGCTGCAGTGTAATTATAGACTGTGTAGAGTGCTGCCACTGTGCACCAATAGTGGAGGGAGTGAATGTATAAGGTGGTGGATGGGTATGCTGCTCTCAAGTGGAGAGTATTCCATCATACTCCTGACTTGTGCCTTGCAGATGGTGGACAGGCTTTGGGGAGTCAGGAGGTGAGTTACTCACTGCAGCATTCCCAGCCTCTGACCTGCTCATGTGGCCAAAGCATTTATATGGCTGGTCCAGTTAAGTTTCTGTTCAATGTTAACCCCAGGGTGTTGATAGTGGGGGATTCAGCGACAGTAATGCTGTTGACTATTAGGGGGAGGTTCTCTCTTTTTGGAGATGGTCATTACCTGGCACTTGTGTGGCGTGAATGTTACTTGCCACTTATCAGCACAAGCCTGAATGTTGTCCAGGTCTTGTTGCTTGCGGGATGAGCTGCTTCAGAATCTGAGGAGTTGCGAATGGTATTGAACACTGCAATTATCAGTGAACATCCTCATGCCTGACCTTATGATGGAAGAAAGGTCATTGATGAAACGGTTGAAGATGGTTGGACCTCGGACACTACCCTGAAGAAATCCTGTAGTGATGTCCTGGAGTTGAGATAATTAGCCTCCAACAGACTTTCCCCCCTGATTTCCATTGATTTCAATTTTGCTAGGGCTCTTTGATGCCCCACTCGGTGACATCCTGCCTTAAAGTAAAGGGCAGTCATTCTCACCTCACCTCTGGAATTCTGCTCCTTAGTGCATGTATGGACCAAGGTTGTCATGATGTCAGGAGCTGAGTGGTCCTAGCGGAACCCAAACTAAGCCAACTGAGATGGGAGTTACTATGATGTAACTTGGTAAATGCATGGTGTCAGACCATGTGAAATTCTTTGAGGAGATAATGTAGATAGAAAGATCTTAGTGAAAGTACCATGCCAAATGCTTTCAAGGGATTGCTTAATTTGAGAGTTAACACCAGCTCCTATAATTTCTTCCATAACAGCAGTTTCCTATCCTTCAAGTTAAATGTGAGTCGTGCTTCTCAAGTACCTGTTCCAGTGGTTTGGATCGATCTTAAAGATTGCATAACAGTATTTGAAGCTGAGCACATAGTTCTTCAGTGTCAATGGGATGTTGCTGGGGCACAGTGACTGCTACAGTTTTTTGCGTGTCAAGGGTTATTCAGTGTATTAAACACTTTGAGATACTTCAACAGTCAGGCACTATATCAACAGTGGCCATGTTACTCACAAGCCACATGTTGCTCTTTGACCTTTAAACATAATTAATTATACGAATGTTCTCTGATTAGACTATGGAGCTTTTCATTACAGTACAAACTGAGAAGACATAAGGTACTCAGGAGAATACTGCACAAAACAGTCTCTGAGAAAATTGAATCTGCTGAAGTGGTAAAGTAACTAGGAAAAAGCGATGCCAAAGGAACAGGAGGAGAAGAGAGGAGCAAATTAAAACAATATTAGAAACGGGAAGAGGGCCAAAAGAAATCTTCAAAAGAAACAGGACAAAAACAAGAATTCAACAATTAAAAAAGCAGATAGTAACCTTATATCAGAGAGAAGTGTTTAAGGTATTTTGGGACTTCTACCAGGACTTATACAGTTCCAAAGCAGAAGGATTTGAAGATAAGGAAACAACAATGTCATCATTCACAAATGAAATACAAAGTGTTACTGAGGCAGAAGTTGAAAATGCATTGAAACAAATGGAAAGAAACAGGGCCCCAGGGGAGGACGAACTAACAAGTGATATACTCATGAAGGGAGGTGATGAGACAATCACACAGCTCACTATTTTATATAATCAAATATTCAAGGAACAAAAGATACTGAGACGATGGAAAGAAACAAAAATTCTTCATTAATAAAAGAGAAAGAGCAGACATTAAGAATTAATGACCCATCAGTCTTTTATCTCATTTACACAAAAGTCAAACTAGAATGATTTAAAACAAGATAAAGATAACATTAGACAAACACCAACCAAGAGAACAGGCGGGGTTTGGGAAGGAGATGCTACAACAGGCTATCTACATACAATGAATCAATTCATTGAGAAGGCAAACGAATATCAGTTGAACCTGTGCATTGGATTTATTGACTCTGAGAAGGCCTTCAATTCAATGGAACACAGAGATTTATTTATAGCTTTAGGAAAACAGGAATAAATGAGGGATATGCAAAGATCATAGAGGACATTTCCACAGATGCAACAGCCAGAATACACACTGACCAAGTTACAACACAGTTGATAAATATTGAAAGAGGAGTGAGACAAGGGGATACAATCTCACCAAAAATATGCACCACAGTAATGGAAGACATATTCAAGAAAATACCCTTGAAGGAAAGAGGATAAAATATTGACGGAGAAAAATTAACAGACTTATGGTTGCAGATCATGTCACACTAATCACTTTATCTGTCAAAGACTTGGAAGTACAACAAAATAACTTAAGTAAAGAGAGTAAAAATATTGGGCTGACAGTACATAAAGGCAAAACAAAGTTTATGATGAATTTTAAGACTGAAGATAGCATACAAACTGAAGACCAAGAAATTGAAAAAGTGACTGAATACAAATATCTGGGCCAAACATGAAAGATGGAGGATTATACAAATGAAGAGGTACAGTGTAGGATTTTTTTATTTGTTCATGGGCTAGGCCAGCATTAATTGCCCATGCCCAATTGCCCTTGAGAAGGTGGTGGTGAGCTGCCTTCTCGAACCGCTGCAGTCCATGTGAGGTAGGTACACCCACTGTTAGGAAGTGAGTTCCAGGATTTTGACCTAGTGACAGTGAAGGAATGGCGATATAGTTCCAGGTCAGAATGGTGTGTGACTTGGAGGGGAACTTGCAGATGGTGGTGTTCCCATGTATTTGCTGCCCTTGTCCTTCTAGGTGGTAGAGGCCATGGGTTTGCAAGGTGCTGTCTAAGGACCCTTGGTGCGTTGCTGCAGTGCATCTTGTGGATGGTACACACTACTGCCATTGTGCTTCGGTGGTGGAGGGAGTAAATGTTTGTGGATGGGGTGCCAATCAAGTGGGCTGCTATGTCCTGGATGGTGCTGAGCTTCTTGAGTGTCATTGAAGCCACACCCACAGGCAAGTGGAGAGTATTCCATCACACTCCTAACTTGTGCCTTGTAGATGGTGGACAGGCTTTGGGGAGAGACTCACCACAGGATTCCTAACCTATGACCTGCTCTAATAGCCACGGTATTTATATGGCTACTCCAGTTCAGTTTCTAGTCAATGGTAGCCCTTAGGATGTTGATAGTGGGGGATTCAGCGATGGTAATGCTATTGAATGTCAAGGGGTGATGGTTGGATTCTCTCTTTTGGAGAGGGTCATTGCATGGCACTTGTGTGGCACGAATGTTCCATGCCACTTATCAGCCGTAGCCTGAATGTTGTCCGGATCTTGCTACATTTCTACACAGACTGCTTCAGTATCTGAGGAGTCGCGAATGGTGCTGAACATTGTGCAATCATCAGCGAACATCCTCACTTCTGACCTTATGATTGAAGGAAGGTCATTGATAAAGCATCTGAAGATGGTTGGGCCAAAGACCTTACCCTGAAGAACTCCTGCAGTGATGTCCTGAGGCTGAGATGATTGACCTGTAACAACCACAAACACCTTCCTTTGTGCTAGGTATGATTCCAAAAAACGGAGTGTATTCCCCCTGATTCCCATTGACTCCAGCTTTGCTAGGACTCCTTGATGCCATACTTGGTCAAATGCTGCTTTGATGTCAAGGGCAGTTGTGCCAATGTAAACCATGAAACTGGAATGTACTCTCCAGGGTGCAGGCCTGGACAAATAATATGGAGACCCTGTGTTTGTCCAAAGGAAAGGAAAAAAAGTACTGTTTGGTACCAGCTCTGCTGCAGGACATGCTGGAAAGCTGCCTGATAAATAACATTTAACTGCCTGCAGGACCTCGTTCTGGATTTTCTGTCACTGGTTACTCCCTTAGCTGCCTTCGTTCCTGAGCCACCCACAAGGCAGTGAGGCCAATTACCCTCAGCTGGGGGTCTGGTTCATGGGTACCAGGGCAGAACCACACACCAGTGGGCCTGCATGCCATGTGTGTGGGGGCCATGCCTCCTCCGAGTCCCTTGTAGTTTAGCCTGGGACTGCGGAGCACCCAGTTTACATGTGTCACCACAGGGAGGCACAACATAGGGCTTACTGATGGAGAGGCTGTGTACTGGCAGGGAGAGGCTTACACACTTGGCTCTCTTTCTCACAATACTTGTCCTGTTAGTCAACAATGAGATCTGAAAGCGAGAAGTGACAAGCAGACTAACCGCTATGCACCACCCACTACGCTAACACTCTTGATGCATTACATCAACTATACTAATATTGTAATGTATTATTCAGTATTATATACTGTAGTAGTTGAAAATAACAATAATAGTTTAAGTAAATCCCAATGGCGATTTCTTCTGGTTATGAAATATTCTAGTTTAATACTCTATTGAATTCTGATAATTGGGAAAGCAGGCACTGCAGTGGTGGGAGGGGTGGATGGGGTCAAATGTACATCAGTAGTGCAGGGGAACTTTGTTCAGTTGGGGAAGGGGAAGGTCAAGTGTGGAAGGTAGGTGTTTTGCGGGGGGGGGGGGGGGGGTGGGGGGGTGGAGCGGGGGTGCGTGGCGAGGGCAGGGAGAGGGCAAATAATGAATTTTATTGTTATTGGGTTGTGGGAAAGAGGCGGCAGATTTTTAATCAGTACAGTGGGAGGGGGTATAACTTAAAAATTCAAATTAGCCAGCAGGGCTTTAAAAATGGTACCAGTGCCTACACACAGGCAGTTGACGCCATTGCTGGCGTCGGAGAGCCCACTCCTTCAACGTAATTGGGTGGGTAGCCCAACTCAGTCATTGGCATGGGCCGCTGTAAGGAAGATTGCAGTGGCATGAAGGCGTGTGGCCTGTGCATGCAGGCTGCCATTTTTTCACCCGCCGCTGTTCCCGGCAGCAGTGCATAAAATCCAGCCCATTCTGTGCGACAAGAAAATACCACTGGCATTAAGGGGGAGGGTGTATGATCAATATGTGCTACTGACCATGACATATGGGTGGAATCATGGACAACTATAAAATATTTAGATCAAAAACTGTGTACAACTCAGAGTGCAATGGAAAAACAAATGTCACACATCTCCATTCATGATAAAATCAGGTGTAATGAAATACGCCAGAAAACTGGAGTTAAGGAGATCATTCAGAAGATAAAAGGAGTCAAATGGAGATGGGCTGGGCATGTTGCTCGAAGAAATGATAACAGTGGCAAAAAAGGATTCTACCTCACTCTGTTCAAACTTTGGTATGAGCTTAGCATACTTAAGAGCCTCAAAGCCTGATTATGGGTTAGGGAGATTTGGGCAGTTACCAGGTGAAGAGAGATTTTCCCGAGCAGCCTCCAACTGTCTCGCCTCTCTCTGCTTGAGTCTTCAGCTCAATTTCAAATTTTTGTAGCTGGAAAACTTTCTCTCTCCTTTTCTCTCCTCTCTCCTTTTTCTGTCCTCTCTTCTTCTTTTTCCTCACTCTCTGTTTCCTTTTCTCTTTCCTGAAACTCCATTGCATCCTGCATTTTGCCAGTTCCATTCTGGCATGGAAGATGGACAGTTTCAGGAATAAATCCCTCATCTACCTGTTCTGTAATGGGACTGTGTCCTCGGTGCTCAACCAGCACTTTTAGGACCTCAGTTCATTTTACCTTTTTGGGCAGTTTCACTTGTATCTCCCTAGCTATAGCATTTAACTGGTCTGTAACTCAACAGTTACATCACCTTGCTCCAAAAACATCTTTGTGTCAAAGTGTGCCATTTTCTAATGTTAGAGTGAAAGGGTTTTGCTGTAGCCATTTATGTGTCTTAACAATCTTTTTGGCTACAGATTTTCCCCTTTTGGCTTCCAATCAGTTTATTTTAATTTCTGATTCAGCTTGCTTCTTATCGAGTCATAGAGAGATACAGCACTGAAACGAGCCCTTTGGCCCACTGTGCCAATCATCAACCACCCATTTATACTAATCCTACATTAATCCCATTTCCCTTTAACACACCCACCTTCCCTCAATTCTCCTACCACCTACCTACACTAGGGCAATTTACAATGGCCAATTTACCTATCAACCTGCGAGTCTTTGGCATGTGAGAGGAAACCAGAACACCCAGAGGAAACCCACACAGGTCACAGGGAGAATGTGCAAACTCTGCACAGATAGTACCCAGAAACGAACCCAGGTCGCTGGAGCTGTGAGGCTGCAGTGCTAACCACTGCGCCACTGTGCCGCCCTAATAATTGGTTATTCGTGGGTTTATCGCAGACTTGAGCTCCCAATTTCTATGTTACGAACAGGTAGTTAATCTTATTTTTCTCTCAACAAATTTCCCTGCTTTTTCAAATACCTGTCCGTGATTGAATTTCTTTCCCTCCCTTAAACCCTGATAATAAATGACCACAACAACAACATTGTTGTTAGAGTTAAATCAAAGAAGTAGGGTTAATTTACACACTTTTAAACTCACAAAGGGGGTTTAACTTCGCCAGGTACACTTACAAATATTCAGGGAACAGTTAAAGGCATAAAAAAGCAAGGATATTTACAAAATTAGAACTATAAACTAACATGAATTTCAGTTAAAACTAGTGTCCATTTAAATTATCCAAAAAAAAGTCCAAAAATTGGAGGTCACCAATTAGAAATGCTGAATTATGGAAGGAGCTGTTGGCAATATCTCCTTTCTTACAAATTTCTTCTTCTTTGCACTCTCGGAGGTAGCTTGATTTGGCTGAAGTTACCTTTTTCTGAGATGGAGAGGAAGCTAGCAGAAAACAGGTTTTCTTGGTAATTTTTTTCTTTTTTTTGCAGACTGCCTTTAATTTTCTTTGCTGTTTGCAGTCTGGGTCTTTTTTAATTTTCTGGCTTTTGCAGACTGTGTCTTTAATTTTCTGGCTCTTGCAGACTGTGTCTTTAATTTTCTTTGCTGTTTGCAGTCTGGATCTTTTTTAATTTTCTGGCTTTTGCAGACTGTGTCTTTAATTTTCTGGCTCTTGCAGACTGTGTCTTTAATTTTCTTTGCTGTTTGCAGTCTGGGTCTTCTTTAATTTTCTGGCTTTTGCAGACTGTGTCTTTAATTTTCTTCGCTGTATGCAGTCTGGATCTTCTTTAATTTTCTGGCTTTTGCAGACTGTGTCTTTAATTTTCTTCACTGTTTGCAGTCTGGGTCTTCACTTTTCTGGCTTTCTGCAGACTGTGTCTTAGAGAGAGGTGTGCAGTTTCAGGCAGCTGTGCTAATCTGAGCCAAAGGCAGCAGTGGAATGAAGACAGGCTGTACCCTCCAGCCATTACAGTTTCAACTCCAGGCAGGTTGGATAGGTGTTTCCTGGATACTAAAACTAGACCTTTTTCAAGTTGCTGTCCCACCTGACCTCTCACCTCCATTTTGACAATCGGAGCATAGAAGTAAAAACATGATGTACAAAGTTGGCGGTTGACATTAATAATCATTTGCACAAAACACAATTTACAATGTGTTCTCATCTATTCATGACAGAACTAATAAGAATCTGTTAAAGAAATTGCAAGTACAATTTTGTTGCAAAAATTCTACACTATAAATGAAACATGCCATGGGGAATTCCACTGAAAATATCCATACCAGTAGACACTTAGTATTATTTTACTTAAGATACTTTTACTGTTAATAGGTGCCTTGGAGTACATTTTCTGGGATCTCATTCTTTTGCTGGTACTTCTGAACATAAATGCCATGACCTTTGTAGAGTCAACTGCAGCTCAAATCTACTTTTGGCATTACTCTGCTTGAACCAAGCAAAAAGAAAGGCCTGAACACTGCGGGATCCTTGTCAAATAATAGTTTTTTTTAGCTCTTAAAAGGTTGATACCCTTTGTTATGCACATACAAGTACTATTATCAAGCCTTAGAAATGATTAATAACATGACAATTAGTGATAGCTTGAACATGAAGAGTAGCACCTTTCTTAGTAAATGGGGAATATGATCAAATTCAAATTGAAGGAAAGGTGAACTGTGATAAAGAGAAAAAGTAATGCCATAGGACAATAATATGTTCAGATGCACACATCCTGATAATGGAAAGGGTACTTAGGCTTAGAAATTGGATGCCACCCAAACTGGGGATGATCCTGGTGCAGTGAATGCTGTACGCTCCTAATGAGTATATGGTAAATTGGTCAGCCAGCCCTGTTTGTTTATTACCAGTGAGCTGCAGACATCAGTTGCAGCCTCAGAGACAGCTTGCTGGTCTCAGATGCATCAGGATTGGCAGCTCGGAAACTGGCCAAGGTCGTAAGGAAAGTCGAGGACGAGAGCAAGGTAATCAGGAGGAGGGGTGAGCAGTGGCTGGCAGTGGCCCATAGATTTAATGTAGAGCCAAGTGCAGCACTCCTGCTTCTCCTGTCTCCGCAATAAGTTAAGTAAAAAAATTAAATCACATTGCGCATGCTGTGCTCATGTACAATCCAATTTTGATAAGGTGACTTCAAACAGATGCTAGGCCCCCTATTTACAAATGGAAATGGTCTAATGCCTGTTTCAGATGTCTGCCCTAGACGGCTACAGAGGAACCTTAACCGATATCATGGGCACTACACTTCAGGCGTGGAGTGAGAGCGCACATACTACCTGCTGTAAGAATATGGGCTTTTTCAGCTATTTTGAAGGATCAGGCATTGCAAGGATTAAATGACTCCGAACATTTTATTAGAACTATATAAGATCCTGAGGGATCCTCACAGGGTGGATGTGGAAAGGATGTTTCCCCTTGTGGGAGAAACTAGAAGTAGGGGTCACTGTTTAAAAATAAGGGGTCGTTCATTTATGACAGATGAGGAGAATTTTTTTCTCTCAGAGGATGTTGAGTCTTTGGAATTCTCTTCCTCAAAAGGCGGTGGAAACAGAGTCTTTGAATATTTTTAAGGCAAAGGTAGGGAGATTCTTGATAAGCGAGGGGATGGAAGGTTATTGGGGATAGGTGGAAATGTGGAGTAATCATTTCAGCCATGAACTTATTGAATGATGGAGCAGACTCGAAGGGCCGAGTGGCCTACTCCTGCTTCTAATTCGTATGTTCATATGTAACTACTATTCTGCAGAATTCTACAACTTCCAGACTGCAGGTGATGGGTCCATCACAAATGGCTATGCGTATAACAAAATTCCACTTGTTCTTACTCGACAAGTAAGGGTTAAGAACAAGGGAGGCTCAGAGCTGTCTCAGTTTTCTCCTCTCAGTTTTATCCCCTTTTTGGTTCATGTCTGTGGGAATGTGAAACTTAGGTGAGCCATTGAAACATAACCAACTAAACTCCTTTAACTAATTTTTAGTATGAAGCTTTGCTTGACCGTAGCTTAATATTAAGATTGCCAGTTTGTATTTTTATTAAAATAAAAGCAAAATACTGCAGATGCTGGAAATCTGAAATAAAGACCAAAAGTGTTGGAAACACTCAACAGGTCAGGCAACATCTTGGCAGAGAGAAGCAAAGTTAACATTTCAGGTCAGTGACCCTTGATCAGAACTGCAAAGGTTAGTAAAGTATTAGGTATTCAACAAGTGAAGTGGGTGGGGTGGAGGGGTGGGGGATAGTGGGGAATAGATCAAAAGGGAAGGTGTCTGTCATGCTAGGCCCCCACCTGCCAAGAATGAGGCACATTAATTTTGTCATGAACATTGATTTTAAACTGTTACTGGAGTGAAGAAAGGACTTGTTAAACAGATCAGTCGTGGCTGAAAAAGACGTTTGCATATTAACAGACGATGATTGGAAGGGCAAAGGACCATTCCCTGACACATTCAACCCAAAATGGATCTTGATCACCAGGTATTGGATGTAAGAGGGGCATTGCAGAAACTGCTGTAATCCAAGATGTGGTCAGACCAGTTAGTCACATGACTAACCAGCTTGGCAACCTGGGTTTTTCTGAATTGTACAAACAGTTTGAACTCAGAAAGCCTGTTTGCTCCTGGATTGAGAAGATCTCTCCTGACTGCTCCCATCTCTTTCTCACAAGCCTCTGAATCCACTGAAGACACATGAACCCCAACAGAGAAAAATCTCCTACAACGAACAAGGTTTAAGAAGAATACTGGGCCCCAACGAAAGCAAGATCTACTTACAATCAAGGACTCTACAGTGAGCTCGAAGAACCGCAACAAGAACTCTTCAGGTATTGCCTCAAAATTTTCCATTTTATTTTTCCTTCTGCTCTTTTCTGTCTCTATTTGCATGTGTGTATCGTGTATGCATGCTAGTGTGGGCGTGTTGTGTATCCGTAGGCATTAAGCGAATTAGAGGTTAAGTTGAATAAATTTCAATTTTTCTTCTTTAAACCTAAGAAAACCTGTTTGTGCTGGTTTCTTTGCCTTATAATTGGAAAGCGGTGACAAGGATTCACCAAAGGGGAGCTAAAAACACCATGTGTTTAAAATTAAACGCTGCTACGGTAAGACCAGGTGAAGGCTGAGAGGAAACCCCCAGATCTCTTTCTCACCTGGTCGTAACAGTGTCTGATAGGGCAGAGGGCAGGAGAGATTAAGTAGCAAAGCTGTCATGGGACAGTTTGTATAGAGTTATTAATTTGGTACTATTTCTGTTGGACTTAGAGGAAAACATATTTACTCTAATTGAAACCTTTTGTCACCAAGGTCCTAGGGTACATCATCACCATGGAAACATAACAAGTTTGCGCTGAGGCTAAAAAGCAGATAAGGGAGGCCAGACCTGTGTTGGTCACAGACCTTGCCAGGATCCTATTGTATAGAATTGGTGGGGGGGGGGAGGGGTGTGGGGGGGAGAGGGTGGTATGGAAGATACATGATTGAATAGATTTTACTTTAGTAATGGTTCATGGGGTACATCCCAGTGGGTTGGGTCATTCTCAGTGTAGAAGAATCAGGAAGGGCACTAATCTGAACAGATGCATATGTGAGTAGAGAATGCAGGGAATGGGCCACATCTCCTACCCAAAGGACAATAATGGGTATTATAATTCTCAAGTTGGTCTTTGTAAACTGCTGTTCAAATACTCTAATGCAGGGGTTCCCAAAGTATGGTCTGCAGGCCAAATGTGGCCCAACTAATTTATCTGACTGGCCCCCCGACAAAAGCCTCCTCCCCACCGGCCACATCACCCCCTTCAGCTGCTGGCTCCAGACCTCACCGCTCTCTCCCACTCCCCTGGCCGATTGTGCCCCGCTTGCGTCACTCCGCTCTATGGTCAGTCAGTCACTCCCCAACCCCCTCCCGCCTCCCCAGCCGCGAGGTCATGGTGCTTCCCTCCTCTCGGTCACTCGCTCCCATGTTTTATCAGTCACGAGGCGCCGCCTGAAGAAGCAAGGCGGGCCACAAGGGGTAACGGGGTGACGTAGGAGCGGGTGGCTGAGAGGAGGGAAGCGGCGCAGCCTAGAGCCAGCGGCTGGGGGTGGGGGGGAGTGGGGAGCGAGTGGCTGGAGAGCCGGGTGGCGCGAAACGAGGAACAATCGGCCAGGGGAGTGGAGGGGCGCAGTGAGGCCTGGAGCGAGCGGCTGAGGAGAGGAAGCGCAAGCCTGGAGCGAGGGGGGAAAGCTCCAACCTCAAAGTCTCCCATCCAGCCGCTTCCTGCAGTAGAGTGGAGTGGGGGGGGGGTGTGGGGAGCTGGATACCCTAAGACGCTTTATTGCGCATGCGCAAAGATGGACCTGGTGCGGATACGCTCTGATGACGTCAGCGGGCTGGTGCGTTGTCAGGAATCACTTTGAAAAAGAAATCGACCGCACAGATCAATTTAATAAGCATTAAGGTATGGCCTATGGAAAAGGGTATAAATCTGACCATGCACAGCAGAAAAAACGCAAGCCCATGACGCATTGATGTCTCTCTACTCTCATTGGTTCAATTGTAAAGTGCACAACTATTGTGGCCAGCCAATCAAAGGCAAGTAGCGAATAGGCCTATTAAACAGAATGCATTGCAACGGTTTCCACTCTACATCAAACTTCAATATTTTTGTTGTCGTCCTTTTCAAATACCACATCATTAAGCCATCATGTCAAAGAAACGAAAGACTGATGCAGAATGTTGCAAATTTAATGAAAAGCGGTCAGATGAATATTTTTGTGTCCCTCACATAGATAAAATTATTTGCTTGATATGCCAAGAAACCATTGTGGTTTACAAGGAATATAACATTAGAAGGCATTACGAGACAAAACACCATGACAGATTCTCTTAATATACGGGTGAACGCAGGAAGGAAAAATTTGAGCAGTTGAAAAAATCCCTCGCAGGCCAGCAAAACCTCTTCAAAAGGAAATTTGAGGAAAATGTTGCCTCTGTTAGAGCCAGCTACCGAGTGTCTCAGGTAATAGCAGCGGGCAGCAAGCTTTTACAGAGGGAAAGTTTATCAAGCAGTGCATGCTACAAGTAGTCGAGGAAATTTGCCCAGAAAAGCGACACCCCTTCAAAGCGATGAGTCTGTCAGCTAGCACAGTTACTACAAGAGTAGAGGACTTAGGTGACAACCTGTTGACACAATTACAATGTTATGCCCAAAATTTTGATGTTTTTTCTATTGCTCTGGACGAGAGTAATGACATTGTAGAGACAGCTCAGTTGCTTGTATTCATTCGTGGTATTGACGAATCAGTCAACATTACCGAGGAACTGGCAGGGCTGTATAGTATGAAAGACATTGCTACAGGGGCAGACATTTTAACGAATGTCTGCAAAACACTTGAGCGTCTGGATTTAAATGGGAAAATCTGAAGTGTGTTACCACTGATGGGGCAAGGAACATGACGGGGAAAAATGCCGGGTTGATGGGTAGAATTAACAGCCATGTAGAATCAATGGGCATAGCAAAACCAATTGGATTACACTGCATTATCCATCAAGTCGCTTTGTGGAAAGATACTAGACTTCGATGAGGTTATGAAAGTTGTAGTGTCAACAGTAAATTTCATCTGTTCTCGTGCACTCAACCACAGGCAATTCTAAAGTTATTTGGAAGAAATTGATGCACTGTACAGCAATGTGCTCTACCACAGTGACATTCGGTGGTTCAGTCACAGCCGAGTGCTCAAAAGATTTCTGGAGCTGCGCATCGCAATTAACACATTCCATGACTGAAAAAGGCAGGCCTGTGAAAGGACTTTTTGATAGCCAGTGGCAATGGAAGCTTGCTTTTCTAACCGATCTGACTCAGCACCTAAATGATCTCAACATTAAATTGCAGGGGCAAAGGGAAGCTAATCTGCGATTTATATAGCTATGTGAAAGGGTTCGAGATGAAGCTGCAGCTGCTTAGTAAGCAGTTAGCTGAAGGCAAGCTTGATCATTTTCCAGCTTGTGCAACTCTCAAACAGAGCCAAACTCTGGGAACAGAGTTCCAAGGGACATGGCAGTGCAAAAGGTTGCATTGCTACAAGAGCAGTTTTCCGAGAGATTCCAAGATTTCAACCGACATGATGCTGACATATGGCTTTTTTAAAATCTATTTGCTGTCAGTGTTGATTCAGCACCAGAATCTCTACAAATGGAACTCATTGATCTCTAGACAAACAATGCTTTGAAGGACAAGTGCAATGAAGGTGATTTGATTGCATTCTGCAAGCAACTCCCAAGTGATAATTTTTCATGTCTGAGAAAAATTGTGCGGGGCGTCATTACTATGCTCGGCAGCACATACATTTGTGAACAGACATTTTCACGGGTAAGGATTGCCAAATCAAGGTTCAGATCAAGACTATACGATGATCATCTGCACGCTGGAGTATGCATTGCTGTTTCCAATATGACCCCAGACACTGGCCACTTAGTCAGTGAGAAGAAAGTGCATAAATCACACTGAGGGTTTCAGAGAATGATTCCTCCATCAGGCCCGGGAGTGTGAGTACATATTTGCTAATGGCCCTTCGGTAAAAAAAAGTTTGGGGACCCCTGTCTAGTGCATTAAGTCTCACACAAGCTTCAAAAAAGTCATAACTCTTACCAATATGGAGTCAGCTGTAAACAATTGAACAGACAGTACCAAAGAACTTCAGTTTTTTTTACACTGCAAAATTAGACCTTTTGACGTCCTTTACACCTGCAAAATAGGCCCAGAATGATCCAATTTATAGGCCTTGAAGTCTTACAATGAGTGCAGATAATGGTTCTCTGACAACTTATGTGATAAAAGTTGAAGGTAATCATACCTGACTAGATTTGGGCAGGGGTTGTGAAGGTTAGATTCAAAGGACAAAACTGAGCCAAAGAGGTTGACTTTGCTTTTAGGAGGGATTATTTTTGCAATATCACAATGGAAGAGAAATGGAAAGGAAGACTGATAACAGTTATGCAAGATAACTTTGGTAAAAGATCAAAAGAAGCAGCTGCTGGAGCGGCAAGAAGACAACAGTTGACACTTCCTTTTAATAAAGTTGCATTTCGTGCTTTAATAGTGGATTCAGAAATGTTATGACCAGAGAAAAAGCTGGTTTAGGATGGTATGAATTAAGCAAGGTACAATGAAAATTAGTCAGCGTTTTTATGAAAAGGGAAAATGATAGATGCAATTAAATCGAGACCAGATATATGGGCCGGACTTTATTTCAGTGACAGGGGTCCTGGAGGCAAGCCAGAAAGTGGGGAAGAACCCACCTGAGCCCTCCGTCAGACCCCCAATGGAATTTCATGGCGGGCAGGCAGTTAACTTCAGAACTTCCAATTGGAAGGCCAGCAGCTCTGCAGTACCTGCAGTGCCACTAGGAGCAGTGACCACTGCTGCTACTGCAGGAGGCCCTGAAGTACCGAAGATGTCAGGAGACCCTGAGACAGGTGAGTGAAGTCATGGTCACCGGGGGCCATTCAGGTAAGCCCTGGTGATAGGGTGGGGAGTCTTCCCAGGAAGGCAGTGATCGCCAAAGGGGGTGGGGGGACCCTCTGTGGGCCCAGGATTTCCCCCAAAGGAGGAATCCCCCAACCCCGCTTGGAGGCCACCAGGCTTTACTTGTTGGCATCTCAACCAAGCGGTGGGACCCTCCGCCTTCTACAAAATTGAGCTGGAGGCATGGAAATGGCCTTTAAGTGGCCATTAATTGGCCTGGGGCGGGAAGGCCGACCACCGCCTTCCCCACCACAGATAAAATGGCAGGGGCCTGGGCAAAGTTTGAAATGGCGCCCCCTGCTATTTTGTTGGCCCTCCCCCAGCTTTGTGCCTGCCTCCAAGGGCATAACAAAATTCTGTCCATATATACTGATAATGTGGTCCCAGTGTCGTTGCAATGGGATTACTACTTTTCAGGCACTGCACCTACCTGCATTAGACTTAACGGTCTTGCACTTGAATACAAGGTTAGCTTATTTAAATATTAGCTCAACATTCCTAGTGTATAGTATGTAATGTACTAGTACTGTACAAAAACCAGGGGAATGGGAGGGATTTATTTTTCAATCTCAAGGCGTGAGCATCACTGGCAAAGCCGGAATTTACTCTCATCCCTGGATCCCCAAGGTGGTGTTGGGCCTTCTTCTTGAACTGCTTTAGTCATGTCTTTACAACAATTTGATACATGCGAATACGTTAGCAAAGGGCAGTTAAGAGTCAACTACGTTGGAGTCACACATAGGCAGACTTGATAAAGATGGCAGGTTTCTTTTCCTAAAAGACATTACTAAACCAGCTGAGATTTTATGATAATTGGACGATTTCATGGTCACCTTTACTGATACCAGTCTTTCATTTCCATATATTTTAAATTTCAACTGATGTTGTCAAACCGCCATGGTAGGATTTTATCTCACATTATCTTGATCACTAATTCAGTAACATAACCGTTACACTACTACACCACTTCCGGCAGCTTTCAAAGGGCTGCATATTTCCCTTAAAGAGAAACTAACTGAAAATTCCAAAAATATCACAAGCAACACTCAGAGGGAGATAGCTTCCAGCTTTAAGAATTGAATTTAATATCTTGCAAAGCAGGTGAACAGATTAACATAGTAACAGGCAAACAGATGAACACAGAAATAGGTGCAAATAACCACAGCAGCTACTGACAGCATGTTGCTTGTGGTAAAGCTAAAGGACTGAACTTATGGGAAGGGCTTCCAATTCAGTGCCTGTTTCATCCTGGTACTCAGTGCTGTTTAAGTGCACAAATACACTGTGGGCAATTACCTAATTGAATAAAATTTTGCCCCATAATGAGTATTTTCCAACTCCATTGCTGCATGCCCTGTGCAGATGTGAGGCAGCGTACCCAAATGCGCAGCAATGGAAGTTACTTCCACCTGACAGTCTTAAATGTGTAAAGACAACTAAATGTGACTAAATATGACCATGGGGCTGATTATATGATTCTTGGGCTGACTTTTGTTCTGAAGACGGGGGTCCAGGCAGTGGGCCAGAAGGTGGGGGAGACCCTGCCTCAGCCCTCTGTTGGACACCTATTGAAATTCCATGGCGGGCAGGCAATTAACTGCTTGCTGTCCGGGACACTGTCCCTTTAAGGGATGAGTTCCCACCTCAAAGAGCTGATGGCCAATCAGAAGGCCAGCAGCTCTGCAGTACTATTAGCTGCTCAGGGATTAGTGGCAATTGCCGGTATCACAGGAGGCCCTGCAATACCAAAGAATCCGCAGACCCTGGGAGAAGTGAGTGGAGTTGGAGTCACCAATGGCTATTCAGGTAGGCCCTGGCAACAGGCTGGGGTGGGGGTGGTTGTTGAGGGTGGGGAGATGATCTTCCCGGGGGGTGGGGCGGCAGTGATCGCTGCTGGATGGTTGCCCCCAAAGGAAGGATTCCCCCAACCCCGCTAGGAGGCCACCAGGTTTTACCTGGCATCATCTCCCTGTGGTGGCAGACCCCTCCACCTTCTATTAAATTGAGGCAGAGGCAGTAAGAGGCCCTTAAGAGGTCATTAATTGGCTAGGCCATTTAAGGGCCTCAATTGGCCTGGGGTGGTAAGGCCATCCAGTATCCAGTATCCACAGTATTTAGCTTTGTTGCAGTAAGGAAAACCCCATTGTAGCCATGCTAATGAGGCAGACAAAGTATTCCCAGCCTTGTGCCTCACCTTTTCAAGGTGTACATCACCAATACATCCTCTCAGGAATTGGTCATCCAGCCTCACTATGCGAATGATGTCATCCCTGTCCTTGGTGATTGGTAGACTTAACCTCTACTTGTCTCCACTACACTTTCAGCAGAGGAGCAAAGTCAATGGAATGAATTGTGGGCCCAGACTCTTTCAGAGCATCAAAACACACTGTACCAAGCTCCTTGACAGGACAGATGTACCAATATTTTCTGTTCAAAGGGACCCACAGAGGAGTCTCTGTCCTCAAATGGCCGGGAAGATATATTGAGCCTTCACATGGCACTGCTGAGCTTCCCTTACCAAAAGTTCTGTTCCCGCACCTATAAGTAGGTGATTCCTGGTCTGTTCCTAGCCTGTGTGTTATGATCCTGTAGTTTTTTTTTCCAGTAAGTATGTGGTGTGCCTTTAAGTCTGTAAAAGATCAGTACTGCTTTAAGGCAGCAAGCTCCAGAGACTGAGACAAAGAATGCATTCTCGTTGCTGTAGGATATAGCCACTCAGAGACTGAGAATTGAGAGATACACTGTTGCCTATTGACGTTTGAAACGAGCTGAAAAACTGGCTTTTGAGACACAGTTAACAGACACAGATAGACAGCTGGACCAGCATATACTGAAGGAAATGAGAGCTCTCTCTCAATTTATTTAAACCCTATTTATTATACTCTCAGAATTCTGATGTCAAGCCAGATTAATTTCTTAAAAGAAAATAACCAATTCCTTTAACTGCTGAACTGTAATTGCTGAAATTCATCGCTGGAAAAGAAGAGCATTAATTCAACTGCTGAATTAGACTAACGACTGTTCTACTGTCGAAGAACCTTTTTTCCCCCCCATTGGACGACTGTGAGGACTTCAAGCAACCTTGAACTGTTACACATTTGAAGATTTCACTTCGGCAGGTGTGTAAATATGCAAGGACACTATTTTTTCTATGTTAAACGTTTATGTCTTAGTAGTGTTTAAGAATTTAGTTTTTCTAATTAAACAGTCAATTTGTTGATCTAAAGACACCTGGTTTGGTTAGCCTCATTTGGGGGTTAATAGATGGTACAATTTAGCTGGGTCTTTCTTGAATTTGGAAAGTTTAAAAGTGATATGTAAGGTGGTCTGTGGAGGGATGGGACTGAATCAACAGTGTCTTTCTCCCACCACAATCAGAATTGTATATTTTGATTGGGGACTTTGTCTTGAGCGGTCGGTCGTAACATGTGCAATTTCCCCATATGTTGGGGTCTGCACTATTTTTAGGACGTTTGAACAGTAATTCATACTTTTTTATAGGTCACTGATCTTCTTTCTGACCTCAAACACAATTCAGTGGGCCAGGAACACAGCATTCACTGTGTTAATAACCACATACCGGGTGTGCTGTTGCTTTGGTTCAGTGATGTTAGTTCTTGCAAAGCTAAAAGAAGCCTCAGTCCTTCTTTGGACTATAAATACAAGTTCAGACAGAGATCATCTTTGAAGCAAACTTTCCTCTTGCACAACATAAATATGGTAGCTCTCAAACTCTTCTTTCTGTAGATGGTTTGATGAAGCTTGGTGTTACGTTAACAGTTAAGAAGCCATTAAAACTCTTCAGAAGGTTGCTACGTCCACATGTTGAGGGGTATGGATAGTTGCCACTGTTCAACTCCCACCTGACCACAGCAAGTATTCTTTGTTATTAGGGTTTAACCCATTTGTGTCTTATTTGTCAAATAAACAGACAGCGACAGGTAGTCTTGTAGGGTTAAAACAGAAGGCTAATTATTTATTGAGCAATATATCTTCTCCCGAAATGGTCACAACTGCATCCACTCACGCATTCACTCGCACGCACACACAAGAGACAGATAGAGAGGAAAAGGGGTAAGTAATTTTCAAGTAAGGTAGAGTTTTGGGGTTCATGGTAAACATGTTGAATTCTCTCATACAGACATACGAATTAGGAGTAGGTCACTCGGCCCCTCGAGCCTGCTCCGCCATTCAACAGGATTCTGGCTGATCTGATTGTAACCTCAACTCCACATTCCTGCCTACCCCCAATAACCTTTCACCCCCTTGCTTATCAAGAATCTATCTATCTCTGCCTTAAAAATATTTAAAGACTCTGCTTCCACCACTTCTGAGGAAGAGAGTTCCAAACTCTCACAACCCTCTGAGAGAAAAAAATTCTCCTCATCTCTGTCTTAAATGAGCGACCCCTTATTTTTAAACAGTGACCCCAAGTTCTAGATCCCCCCACAAGAGGAAACATCCTTTCCACATCCACCTGTCAAGACCCCTCAGAATCTTATATGTTACTCTTCTAAACTCCAGCGGATACAAGCCTAGCCTGTTCAACCTTTCCTCATAAGACAACCAACTCATTCCAGGTATTAGTCTAGTAAACCTTCTCTAAAGTGCTTTCAATGCATTTATATCATAAGAACATAAGAAATAGGAACAGGAGTAGGCCATTCATCCCCTCAAGCTTGCCCCTCCATTCAATAAGATCATGGCTGATCTGTCCCAGGCCTCAACTCCTCTTTCGGGCCTGCTCTGCATACCCCTTGACTCCCCGAGATTTCAAAAATTGATCTACCTCCTCCTTAAATAAATTTAGTGACCGAGCCTCCACAACTCTCTGAAGCAGAGAATTCCAGAGATTCACCACCCTCTGAGAGAAGAAATTTCTACGCATCTCAGTTTTAAATGTGTGCTCTCTTATTCTGTAACTATGTTCCCTAGTTTGAGATTCCCCCACCAGTGGGAACATATTCTCAACATCTACTCTGTCAAGCCCCCTTAAAATCTTATATGTTTCAATAAGATCATGTCTCATTCTTTTAAACTCCAATGAATAAAGGCCTAGCCTGTTTAGCCATTCTTGATAAGACAACCCTTCATCCCAGGAATCAGCCTAGTGAACCTTTTCTGAACTGCCTCCAATGCTAGTATATCCTTCCTTAAATACGGGGACCGAGTATGCAGTACTCCAGGTGTGGCCTCACCAACACCCTGTACAGTTGTAACAAGACTTCCCTATTTTTAAACTCTAACCCCCCAGCAATAAAGGCCAAAATTCCATTTGCCTTCCTAATTACTTGCTGCACCTTTTTGTGTTTCATGTACAAGAACACCCAGATCCCTCTGTACTGCAGTATTTTGTAGTCTTTCTCCATCTAAATAATAATCTGCCTTTTTATTCTTCCTCCCAAAGTGGATGACCTCACACTTTCCCACATTGAACTCCATCTGCCAAGTTTTAGCCCGCTCGCTTAACCTATCTATATCCCTCTGCAGATTCTTTGTGTCCTCATCACAACATGCCTTCCCACCTATTTTTGTATCGTCAGCAAATTTGAATACAATACTCTCTGTCTCTTCCTCCAAGTCATTAATATAGATAGTAAATAGTTGAGGCCCTAGGACCGATCCTTGTGGCACCCTACTAATTACGGTTTTCCAACCTGAAAAAGACCCATTAATCCCGATTCTCTGCATTCTGTGTGTTAGCCAATCTTCAATCCATGCCAACACATTACCCCCAATACCCTGAGCTCTTATTATGTGCAATAATCTTTTATGTGGCACC
Source organism: Heterodontus francisci (assembly GCF_036365525.1). Taxonomy (NCBI): domain Eukaryota; kingdom Metazoa; phylum Chordata; class Chondrichthyes; order Heterodontiformes; family Heterodontidae; genus Heterodontus; species Heterodontus francisci. The sequence goes on from NC_090375.1 coordinate 96,687,039, forward strand.
TTATTGAATGCCTTCTGAAAATCCAAATACACTACATCTACCGGTTCCCCTTTATCCACTCTGCTTGTTATGTCCTCAAAGAACTCTAACAAATTTGTCAAACATGATTTCCCTTTCATAAAACCATGTTGGCTCTGTTTGATTGCATTATGTTTTTCTAAATGTCCTGCTATTTCTTCCTTAATAATGGACTCAAGCATTTTCCAAATGACAGATGTTAAGCTAACTGGTCTATAGTTTTCTGCTTTCTGTCTCCCTCCTTTCTTGAATCACATTAGCGGTTTTCCAATTTGCTGGTAACCTACAGGAATCCAGTGAGTTTTGGTATATTATGACCAATTTTAAAACCCTTGGATGCAGATCATCAGGTCCTGGTGACTTGTGTGCCTTTAGTCCCACCAGTTTGTCCAGCACCTATTCCCTTGTGATAGAGGTTGTTGTAAGTTCCTCCCTCACATTTACACCTTGCTCGTCTATTATTGTCGGGATGTTTATAGTGTCCTCCACCATGAAGACCGATGCAAAATATTGGTTTAATTTATCTGCCATTTCCCTGTTTCCTGTTTTTAATTCCCCAGTCTCATCCTTTAAGGGTCCCACACTTACTTTAGCTACTCGCTTCATTTTTATATACCCGTAGAAGCTCTTACTGTTTGTTTTTATATTTCTTGCTAATTTATTCTCATAATAGATCTTCTCCCTCTTTATTAGTTTTTTAGTCATCCGAATCCTCTGGCCTATCACTAGCTTTTGCCACTTTTTACACCTTTGTTTTTGATTTGATAGTCTCCTTACCTTCCTTTGTTATCCACGGGCGGTTCATCATCTTCATCGACTCCTTCCTTCTGACCGGAATAAATGTTTGCTGAGTGTTATGAAATATCTGCTTAAAAGTCTGCCACTGCTCCTCCACTGACTTTCCCTATCGTCTATTTTCCCAGCCTGCTTTAGACAACTCTTTCTTCATACCTCCGTAATTGCCCTTGTTTAAGTTGAAGACACTGGTTTGAGACCCGTGTTGCTCACCCTCAAACTGAATTTGAAATTCTACCATATCCTTCCATAAATATGTAGACCAATACTGTAGACAGTACTCCAGATGTGGTCTCACTAGTGCCCTATATAACTTGTTATGACCAGTGAGAAAGAGGTCTAGGGGTCCCCTTTTAGCCTTCACCTGGTCTTACTGTAACAAGATTTATGTTTTTAAACACACCGTTGTTTGAGCTCCCCCTTGGTGAATCCTTGTTCACCACTTTCCAATTATAAGGCAAAGAAATGAGCACAAACAGGCTTTCTTAGGTTTAAAGAAGAAAATTGAAATTTATTAAAACTTAAATTCTAATTTGGTTAATGCTTACGCATACATGCCACGCACCACGCTAGCATGCATACGCGATACGCACATGCAAATAGAGACAGAAAAGAGCAGAAGAAAAGATAAAGTGGAAAGTTTGAGGCAATCTCTGAGGAGGGATTGTTACTGGGCTTCGAGCTCGCTGTAGTCCTTGATTGAAGATATGGTCTTGCTTTGCGTTGGGGCCCAGTATTCTTCTTAAACCTTGTTCATTGTAGGAGACCTTTCTTTGTTGGGCTTCATGTGTCTTCAATGGTTTTCAGTTCTGTGAGAAAGAGATGAAAACAGACAGGAGAGGCTGCGGCAAGCCAGCCATGAGAGGTCTTTTCAGTCCAGGAGCAAACAGCTTTCTGAGTTCAAATTCTCTGTGGCAAGTTTAAAAAAAACCTCCAACAGCCAGTTAGTCATGTGACTAGACTGATCTGACCACGTCTGTTTGTATATTCAGCCATCTTAGCAGTCAACCCGGAATGCAAGCTCCTCCACCCTCAACGTCTGGTAATCAAAAGTCCATTGTGGATTGAATGTGTCAGGGTATGGTCTTTTGTCCCTTTTAAGCACTGTCTGTAAATATGCAAATATCTTTCCAGTCAAGGATCTGGTGTTTTTTTTTGAAAAGCAAGTTCTTTCTTTACTCCAGTAACAGTTTAAAAATCAATGTTCGTGTGGCAAAATTAATTGCCTCATTCTTGGCAGCTGGGGGCCTGCATGACAAACTGAAGCATAACCTCCCTACTTTTGTATTCAATTCCTCTCACAATAAAGGATAACATTCTATTAGCTTTCCTAATACGTGCTGTACCTGCATACTAACCTTTTTCAATTCATGCACTAGGACACCCAGATCCCGTTGCATCTCAGAGCTCTGCAATCTCTCACCAGAATCACAGAATCACAGAATAATACAGTGCAGAAGAGGCCCTTCGGCCCATCGAGTCTGCACCAATGCATTAAAACACCTGACCTGTCTACCTAATCCCATTTGCCAGCACTTGGCCCATCGCCTTGAATGTTATGACATGCCAAGTGCTCATCCAGGTACTTTTTAAAGGATATGAAGCAACCCGCCTCTACCACCCTCCCAGGCAGGGCATTCCAGACCGTCACCATCCTCTGGGTAAAAGAGTTCTTCCTCAAGTCCCCCTTAAACCTCCCGCCCCTCATCTTAAACTTGTGACCCCTCATAACTGATCCTTCAACTAAGGGGAACAGCTTCTCCCTGTCCACCCTGTCCATGCCCCTCATAATCTTGTAAACCTCGATCAGGTCACCCCTCAGTCTTCTCTGCTCCAGCGAAAACATCCCAAACCTATCCAACCTCTCTTCATAGCTTAAATGTTCCATCCCAGGCAACATCCTGGTGAATCGCCTCTGCACCCCCTTCAATGCAACCACATCCTTCCTATAATGTGACGACCAGAATTGCACACAGTACTCCAGCTGTGGCCTTACCAAAGTTCTGTACAACTCCAACATGACCTCCCTGCTTTTGTAATCTATGCCTCGATTGATAAAGGCAAGTGTCCCATATGCCTTTTTCACCACCCTATTAACCTGCCCTTCTGCCTTCAGAGATCTATGGATAAACACGCCAAGGTCCCTTTGTTCCTCGGAACTTCCCAGTGTCAGGCCATTCATTGAATACTTCCGTGTCACATTACTCCTTCCAAAGTGTATCACCTCAGATTTTTCAGCGTTAAATTCCATCTGCCACTTTTCTGCCCATTTGACCATCCTGTCTATATCTTCCTGTAACCTAAGACACTCCACCTCACTGTTAACCACTAAGCCAATCTTTGTGTCATCCGCGAACTTACTGATCCTACCCCCCACATAGTCATCTATGTTGTTTATATAAATGACAAACAATAGGGGACCCAGCACAGATCCCTGTGGTACGCCACTGGACACTGGCTTCCAATCACTAAAACAGCCGTCTGTCATCACTCTCTGTCTCCTACAGCTAAGCCAATTTTGAATCCAACTTATCAAGTTACCCTGTATCCCATTTGCTTTCTTTTTTTTACATTAGAACATTAGAACATTAGAACATTACAGCGCAGTACAGGCCCTTCGGCCCTCGATGTTGCGCCGACCTGTGAAACCATCTGACCTACACTATTCCATTTTCATCCATATGCCTATCCAATCACCACTTCAATGCCCTTAAAGTTGGCGAGTCTACTACTGTTGCAGGCAGGGCGTTCCACGCCCCTACTACTCTCTGAGTAAAGAAACTACCTCTGACATCTGTCCTATATCTATCACCCCTCAACTTAAAGCTATGTCCCCTCGTGTTTGCCATCACCATCCGAGGAAAAAGACTCTCACTATCCACCCTCTCTAACCCTCTGATTATCTTATATGTCTCTATTAAGTCACCTCTCCTCCTCCTTCTCTCCAAAGAAAACAACCTCAAGTCCCTCAGCCTTTCCTCGTAAGACCTTGTCTCCATACCAGGCAACATCCTAGTAAATCTCCTCTGCACCCTTTCCATAGCTTCCACATCCTTCCTATAATGCGGTGACCAGAACTGCACGCAATACTCCAGGTGCGGTCTCACCAGAGTTTTGTACAGCTGCAGCATGACCTCGTGGCTCCGAAACTCGATCCCCCTACTAATAAAAGCTAACACACCATATGCCTTCTTAACAGCCCTATTAACCTGGGTAGCAACCTTCAGGGATTTATGCACCTGGACACCAAGATCTCTCTGTTCATCTACACTACCAAGAATCTTCCCATTAGCCCAGTACTCTGCATTCCTGTTACTCCTTCCAAAGTGAATCACCTCGCACTTTTCCGCATTAAACTCCATTTGCCATCTCTCAGCCCGCTCTTGATAAGTCTCCCATGTGGGACCTTGTCAAAGGCTTTGCTGAAATCCATGTAAACTACATCAACTGCACTACCCTCATCTACACACCTGGTCACATGCTCAAAAAAATCACTCAAATTTGTTAGGCATGACCTCCCTCTGACAAAGCCATGCTGACTATTCCTAATCAAATTTTGCCTCTCCAATTTGTGATAGATTCTCTCCTTCAGAATTTTCTCCAATAGTTTCCCTACCACTGACATGAGATTCACTGGTCTGTAGTTCCCTGGCTTATCTCTACAACCTTTCTTAAATAGTGGGACCACATTAGCTGTTCTCCAGTCCTCTGGCACCACCCCCGTGGCCAGAGAGGAAATAAAAATTAGGGTCAGAGCCCCTGCAATCTCCACCCTTGCCTCCCACAGCATCCTGGGACACAAATCGTCCGGACCTGGAGATTTGTCCACTTTTAAGCCTTCCAAAACCTCCAATACCTTGTCACTCCCTATGACAATTTGCTCATGATCCTCACAGTCTCTCTCTCTAAGTTCCATATCTACATCCTCTTTCTCTTGGGTGAAGACAGATGTGAAGTATTCGTTCAACATCCTACCAATGTCCTCTGGCTCCACCCACAAATTTCCCCCTTGGTCCCTAACGTGTCCTACTCTTTCCCTGGTTATCCTCTTCCCATTGATATATTTATAGAATATCTTGGGATTTTCCCTACTTTTACCAGCCAGAGCTTTCTCATATCCCCTCTTTGCTCTCCTAATTGCTTTCTTAAGCTCCATCCTACACTTTCTGTACTCCACTAATGCTTCCATTGATTTGTTCTCCTTGTATTTGCTAAAAGCCTCTCTTTTCCTTCTCAACGTACCCTGAATGTTTCTGGTCATCCATGGTTCTCTGGGCTTGTTGCTCCTACCTATTACCCTAGAGGGAACATGTTGGGCCTGTACCCTCCCCATTTCCTTTATGAATGCCCCCCACTGCTCTTCTGTCGATTTCCCGACAAGTAACTCTTTCCAGTCTACCTTGGCCAGATCCTGCCTTATTTTACTAAAATTCGCTCTCCCCCAATCCAAAACCTTTTTTTGCAACTTGTCTATTTCTTTCTCCATAACAAGATTAAATTGTATGATGTAAATTGTACTATGTAGATAATATGCTTCTTTTTTATTCTTCCTGCCAAAATGGACAATGTCACATTTTCCTGCATTTGCCAGATCTTTACCCATTCACTTAACCTATCCATATCCCTTTGCAGCCTGTTTATGTCCTTTCCTACCTATCTTTGTGTCATCAGAAAATTTAGCAACCATACTTTCGGTCCCTTCATCCAAGTCATTTATATGAATTGTAAAACATTGAGGCCCCAGCACTGATCCCAGTGGCACACCCACTCAAGTTGCCAACCAGAAAATGACCCATTTATTATGTCTACTCTTTCGGCTGAATTTTATAAGCCCACCGCCGAAATCAGTGGCGAGCAAAAACAATGGTGACCCACGTGTCGCGATGCTAAGTGCTGCACTCATTTAAATAGCTGGGGCAGGCCACCCACGCCCCCACCCCTACCGCCCGATCGCATGGAGGGGGCAGGCTGTTTGTCCCCGACAATGGCGTCAGCTGCCTGTGCATAGGCGCTGACGCATTTTTAAAGGGCTTTGAGCTTTACCATTAAATTTAAATATTTAAAGCGCAAAGAAATAAAAATAAATAAAGGCATTTCTTCTGCCCCTCTCCCCCCCCCGCCCCCAATAACAATTAAATTAATTACTTGCCCTCCCCCTCGCTAAAACATTTATCTTGTCCACCTGACCTCCATCCCCACAAAGCACATAAACTTTAACCTCAAACCCTTCCAACCATCCCCTACATTAATGATGTTACTTTGGCTCCGTTCCTCCCCTCCCACACTGAGAAACCTACCTCCTCCCCATTCGCCACATGTGTTCTGCCTCGTTTCACTGGATGGGGATCTAAAGTCGCGGGAGTGCCGGCCACCGGGCCAAAGGTTGGAGCGGGAACTCAGGCCGGGAGGTAAGTATAATTAATGCATTCATTTACATTTATTTGAATATGCAAATTGAGTCCCTGTCACTGAGCAGCAAGGGGGCCACAATGAGGCCTCACAACTGCTGGCAATATCGGGCCAGGCCATCCTGGCACCGGGGTGCATGGCGGCCCACTCCCAGAGGCATTTTTCGGCCCTCCCTCCGCCACAAAACGCAACGTCGGGGAGTCTGTAAAATCCAGCCGTCTGTTTCCTGTTAGCTCGCCAATCCTCTATCCATGCCAATATGTTACCCCCAAACCATGAGTTTTTATTTTCCGCAATAACCTTTGATATGGCACCTAATCAAATGCCTTCTGGAAATCTAAGTACAGTACATCCACCGGTTCCCCTTTATCCACAGCGCATGTTACTTCTTCAAAGGACTCCAATAAGTTGGTTGAACGTGATTTCTTTTTCACAAAACCATGTTGACTCTGCCTGATTGCCTTGAATTTTTTAAGTGCCCTGCTATAATGTCTTTAATAATAGCTTCTAACAATTTCCCTATGACAGATGTTAAGCTAACTGGCCTATAGTTTCCTGCTTTCTGTCTCCCTCCCTTTTTGAATAAAGGAGTTACATTCACTATTTTCCAATCCAATGGAACTGTTCCCAAACCCAGGGAATTTTGGAAAATTAAGCAACACATCAGTTATCTAACTGGCCACTTCTTTTAAGACCCTAGGATGAAGTCCATCAGGACCTGGGGACTTGTCAGCCTGCAACTCCAACAATTTACTCAGTACCACTTCCCTGGTGATTGTAATTTTCTTGAGTTCCTCCCTCCCTTCTATTCCTGTTTTACAGCTTTTTTTTTTTTAGATTAGAGATACAGCACTGAAACAGGCCCTTCGGCCCACCGAGTCTGTGCCGAACATCAACCACCCATTTATACTAATCCTATATTCCTACCAAACATCCCCACCTGTCCCTATATTGCCCTACCACCTACCTATACTAGTGACAATTTATAACGGCCAATTTACCTGTCAACCTGCAAGTCTTTTGGCTTGTGGGAGGAAACCGGAGCACCCGGAGAAAACCCACACAGACACAGGGAGAACTTGCAAACTCCACACAGGCAGTACCCGGAATCGAACCCGGGTCCCTGGAGCTGTGAGGCTGCAGTGCTAACCACTGCGCCACTGTGCCGCCCTCTAGGCGCCCTCTGTGCTATCTCTAGGATGTTACTTGTATCCTCTATGGTGAAGACCGATGCAAAATACCTGTTCAATTCATCTGCCATCTCCTTATTTTTCCTTATTAATTCCCCAGATTCACTTTCTATCGGACCAATGCTCACTTTATTAACTCTTTTCTTTTTAAAATATCTATCGATGCTCTTACTATCTGTTTTTATATTTCTAGCCAGTTTTTTCTCGTACTCTAATTTTTCCCTCCTTATTAATCTTTTAGTCACACTTTGCTGCTTTTTATATTCTGTCCAATCTTCTGATCTGCCACCCATCTTTGCACACTTACATGCTTTTTTCTTTAAGTTTGACTTTTACTCTTTAACTTTTTTATGTAACCCTCGGAAGTCAAGTTCTCATTGGTTGCAGGGCTGAGGTGTTTGTAGGTTCTCTCTGGTGGAAAGTGTAGTTTGAAGACAGAGGGTCGCTTCCAATTCACTGCTGCATAGGTTGAAAATGTAAAATTTACAGCAGGGCGTCTCCCTTCTGGATTATTGGATTTTCTCCTAGCTCTTAGCTAGACAAGCTTCTTGGTGATGCTTCTTTCTGGGAGTCTCTCTCTCTTCAAAGGCTGCCTTTTTAAGGTAAAAAGTTTGTCACATCATTTTCTGGTCGGAGATGCTTTGATCTCTCCCGCATGGTGATCACACAATGGCCCAGGATGACAATAATCCAGTTATGACATATCTTTGTTTCAATAGATCCCATTCAATTCAGGAATGTTTCGAGATGGGTGTAATTTATTTCGAGATACAGCACTGAAACAGGCCCTTCAGCCCACCGAGTCTGTGCCGAACAACAACGACCCATTTATACTAACCCTACAGTAATCCCATATTCCCTACCACCTACCTACACTAGGGGCAACTTACAATGACCAATTTACCTATCACCTGCAAGTCTTTGGCTGTGGGAGGAAACCGGAGCACCCAGCGAAAACCCACGCAGTCACATGGAGAACTTGCAAACTCCACACAGGCAGTACCCAAAACCCTGGAGCTGTGAGGCTGCGGTGCTAACCACTGCACCACCCTTTATTTATTTAGAGATACAGCACTGAAACAGGCCCTTCAGCCCACAAGTCTGTGCTGACAAATCAACCACCCATTTATACTAATTCTACACTAATCCCATATTCCTACCACATCCCCACCTGTCCCTATATTTCCCCTACCACCTACCTATACTAGGGGCAATTTATAATGGCCAATTTACCTATCAATCTGCAAATCTTTGGCTCCACACAGTCAGTACCCAGAATTGAACCCGGGTCGCTGGAGCTATGAGGCTGCGGTGCTAACCACTGCGCCACTGTGCCGCCCATTTTGACACTTTCAACCTGGTTCAGCATCCTTCGTTCTAAACAGACAGTGTGACAATGTTTGAATACACATGTGGTCATCTTTTGCAGCATTGTCCATTTTAAAAAAAAGAAAAGTTAATTTTTTCTAACTCTTCAGTTTGAGTTTTTTTTTATCATAACACTTCTTGTAAGCGTGACAAGTGCAAAACTGTCATTATCAGAGGTAATTCAGGAATGGCAAGATTTCCATCAGTGACAATAAAATGTAAAAAAAATAAGGAGCATATTACAGAGCGTGTAAGGGTAGACATTCCCTTCCCCCTACTGCCACCCCCACCTACTGTGCACCAAAATTCACTGCTTCTGCCCACATTCAAAAGCTGTGGGATTTCCTGTTCAGGGCCATTAACCTGGCTCTGATAGTTCATAACACTGACAAGAGGGGTCGGAACTTTAAGTGTTTCAGCTTTGTCCTGGCCTTTTAAGATTAGGGTCTTCTATCAGCTGATGAAGATGAGCAGCTAAAAGGTCTCATCATACCGAAACATGCTGGTTGAGAGTGTTCAGCTTAGAAAAAATTACAATCCTTGAAAACCTTTCATTCTTTGATCACTCTGCAGGATCCCCTCAGTGGAAGTCCAGGGTCAGGCATGTGCCATATTTCTGTGGCTACCATGGCCACTCCAAAGCAAAAGATGAGTTTGAGAAGGGACTCAAAGAAATGGAGTAGCAGAATTGTTCAGCCCCTGAAAACTATTGGACCACAGCTGCAGGTAATTGTTTCCCACAGGTGACAATTTTGAGGCAAATAACAGATCCAGAATGAAACCTTTGCTTGCTATGAAACATTTTGGGCGATTAGTAATTTGAGCCATGACATGTGGTAAATATAGCTTGGAAAGAACAAGTTATTTTGGGCCAATGGTTCCTAAAGCTGGTCACCACTGGGGTTTTCCTCACCTCATGTCTGGATCTGTTGTAGACAATTGACAAAGTTTCATTGCTATGAATAGTCACCGACTTCATTATCATTGTGTCATATGGATACTAGGATGATAGAAGATGAACTAGATGGACCATGGTCCTTTTTCATTTAGAAATGCCTATGTTCCTTGCTGTCAACAGTCACAGGCTCCATTGGGTAGAGGAGAATGGGGAGTAATTTCCCAAGACATGGTCCCTTGCTGTACGTGTGTGTGCATGGTAGTGGGGGTTGGGGTGGGGGAGAGGAACGGCAAGGAAAAATCCTTCTCTCCCCATCAAAATCTCTTAGTCTCTTCTCCATGGGGCAAGATCCCGGTTGAACCTAACAAGACCCTTCTGGTAGTTACACTGGAGATGTACCCTGACCTCTGTGTCATATATCTGGAGCAGGCTGAACAAAATGGATAAAGAAATCAAGGAAGACTTCTCCAACCTGATGAGTCAAGAGCTTCTTTTGGCACTCAAATGCTCTTTTTGCATGTACTTTAGCAGCTTCAGCAAGTGAAACAATAGTGTAGTATAGATCCTCACACTGCAGCTATAAGTGGCTTGAATGAAAAATGCAGCGAGTTGTGTGGAACAGCTTTACTTCAGTAGGTGTGTCGACAGAATATTCTGGAGGAGGGATTGCAAAAGCTGATACAGTTCTGCATTCTGGCTGACCAGTACAATAAAGAATTTGTTCCATTAAATAGAAGACACGCCATCAGTGAGTAAAGTCCTTAATAGCCCTAATTAGTATTATTCAAGGAAGAAAGAACTTGCATCTATATTAGCGCTTTTCATCACCACTAGACTTCCCATCCAATGATGTACTCCTTAAAGTGTAGCTACTCTGTAATGTAGGAAAATGGAGCAGCTGATATATGCACAGCAAGATGCCACAAACAGCAGTGAACTAAATGAGCAGCTGATTTGTTTTAGTGATGTTAGTTGAGCAATAAATATTGGCCCAGACAACCTGCTTTTCTTCAATTGGTATCATGGGATCTTTTACATCCACCTGAGGAGGCAAGCGTGGTTTACGATCTCATTTGAAAGACGGTACCTCTAGCAATGCAGCTTTCCTTCACTGTTGCGCTGAAGTCTCAGCTTGGTTTCAAGTACCTCAAATGAGGCTTGAGCCCCACAACCTTCTGAGTCAGAGGCAACAGTGCCACCACTGAGCCAAGGCTGACAACTTAAGCAGTATTATTAAACACCAGGGGGAGGGAATTCTCTCTGTGTGCTAGCTACTGTAAAATTGTAAACCCATTTATGAAGAAGAGGTTTATGATTTCACATCACTTAGCATAAAGAGTAAATCTTGCCTCAGAATGTTATTGTTAATAAATTATTTTTCCAGGAGGTTAAAAACTTGAAACGTCCCTAAAAATGCCGGCTGAAGCTGCTGGCGCTTTTTAAAACAGCTTTCTAGTCCCATCTATTGCCAAATTCCATTAAGCTCCAGAAGGAAATATTATACCTGGATGTCCATAATAGCAGTTTTGTTCAGAGCCTATGGGGATTCTGATAGATTGCATTTAGGTTGTTCTTCACCGGTGATTACTTCCTACAGCCAGCACCTGTTAATTGATTTCTATTCAATTATACTATGAGTAAATTGTAATTTGTTTCTAAGTGGTTTTATTTGGTTCGACACCTTTTGTGGTAACTATACTGATCATCATGCACCAAAACTGAAATTGCTTAATGGTCATATTGAAGCAATGACAAGTGCACATTTTTTGATAGCGCCATTGATACAGGAATGATAAACATTCTCTTACTCTTAAGTGTTTAGCTGGCTCATTTGCCATGCCAACAAAAGCAATGTTACTATGTAAACACAAGGAAACCTAGAGTGTTTGTTGAACAAGAATGGGAAAGAATTATTCTTCATTACAGAAACATAGCCAGTGCTGAAGTAAAATCTTGCGTTGGGTTTCACTTGAATTGAATAACGTCTAGTTTGACCATTAATGGTTGGTACATGACAGTCACCCTGTTTATCTCTCTGCTGTCAGTAATATTCTTTTGGTGTTAAATCTAATATTAGTTTGGTAAGCTGTGTAAAACAACAGAATATCAAAAATAAGTTCATATATCAAGAAGATGCCTTTTCTCACAGCTTGACATTTGCAATCTAATTTCTTTTGAGCGTATAATAAACTAATATAAAATTAATCATAAATAAATTAATGACTGCTCAGTCAGTTTCTCAGTCCTGGTGGTCATTTATATTTGGACCCAAAGTGGTAAGTCTGTATCAAATGTTTTTTGGTTTGGCAGTTGTGGGTGAAAGGGGGTCATCATGCCACTTATTAACTAATACCTCATGGTCCAAGACCTATTGCTGCTGAACCAGTTGTGAAGTTCCAAGATTTGGACATAAAGCGGGGGAAATTTAACCTGCCAACATGGGTGGGTCTCTGTGTAGATGTCAGTTGAAAAGACCAGAAACTGCAGGATGGCAGGAAGGCAGCAGGAACCAATCAACTTCCACCTTTAACCCGAGCACTTTCTTTAGTGTGCAGGAAACCCCATGGGACAGGCAGGTCTGAGGTTTAAACATGTTAAATGGTAGCTAACTGCAGTTTTAACCCAGGATTCTGGCTTTACCTCTGAGCACATGGATTTCCCAGGCTTCTTGGAACTCACCAGGTAAAACAACGTGAGAGGACAGTGGCAATTGATGAGGCTGAACAATTGACGGGCAAGAAAGGCTTTAAATACTGAGATACGACTGCTGCTTCCTTGCCTAATTGAGAGGCTTTTATTCACAGGACCTGTCCTGACAGTGTGCTTTCACAGCTTTGAAGATGATTTCCAATACTTTGGAGATTATTTCTGCCAACTTGGAGATTTTTGCCTTTGATCTGCACTTTCCACCTGTCAGCCTTCCAGCATCATGGGAGCTGCTTATGCAGCCATGCCTGGGAACTCTGATGAGGAACAAGAGGATCAGCAGCAACAGCAACACCAGGAACAGCAGCAGCAGACTTCTTCTCAACTACCTGTCACTTCACAGGGCAGAGGAGATGAGCACAGGACTCCAGCTTGCAGGAGGCAATACCTCCTACACAGGCCACACAGGCAGAGGATCAGCTTTCAGAACATTATTGAGCACCAGTGCACCAGAAAGCACAGACTTTCCCATTAGGTGGTCACTGACATTTGCAGCCTCCTGAAGGAAGACTTCCTTCCAAGTGAACCAGGTGAACACGCATTTCCTGTGCCAGTTAATGTCACCGCAGCCCTTCATTTCTTTGCCTCCAGCTCCTTCCAGGGATCTGCTGGTAACATTTGTCAAATCTCACAATCTGTTGCCCTAAGTGTTTCCCAATGACAGATGGCCTGCTTGCAAGGGGTTCCCACAGGTCCAGGGAGTCACAGATTGCACACATGTGGCAATCAAGGCACCCCCCAGATCGCTCAGCAGTTTTCATCAACTGAAAGGGATTTGATTCCATTAATTCCAGCTGGGGTACAATCGCCGAAAGATCATCATGCATGTATGTGCAAGATACGCAAGGAGCTGCCATGATGCCTTCATCCTGCACTGGTCAAGCGTCCTACAGATATTCGCACCTCCAAGCAAACTAAGCAGGTGGCTCCTTGGAGACTCCTTGATGCTGCTTAACGTCTATGTACATAATCTATCCAGCAACAGCTTATGTATATTATATTACATCTCCCCCCAGGTCTCTGACTTCATTCATCAGGTCTGTAATGCTGTGCGGGTCTCACAACTCTGCCATAGCGTGTTCTTCTTTCTCTTGTTTGGGGTATTATGTCTTTCAGTTCCTCTTCCTCACTTTCCTGTGTGTGAGTGGAACTATCAGATGACTAATGTTCTCTGTCTTCACTGTCGTCTGGCTTATCTGTTGTTGGTTGTGTCACCGGTTCATTAGCTCTCTCTGGTAGCTGATTCTCTTGATCTTTTATCAATTATGTGTTCAAATGTGCCAGTACCAAAGATCTTCAATTTCTCCTTATCCATCCTTGGTCTGTCTGGACTATGTATGACCGAGGATATGGAGATTTCTCCATCACGTCCCCGTATCGACCTTGGTTTTTAAACCAAACCGAATCTCCAGGTGGTAGGTCTGTTTGGTTCTTTGCTCTGTAATACCTATCGTGATTCTTCATTTTAGATGACCTTTCTTTCTCTTCTCTCTCCCTCACCCTTTCCTGGTCCTCAGCACTGACTTGTGGCTGAAGGGTGCTTGAGATTGTGGGTAGTTGTGTCCTCAACCTCCTCCCATTAGCAACTCACATGGAGCCAGCCCATTCTGGAGTGGTGTTGATCGGTAATTTAACAGTGCTAACTGAAAATCCTCGTTCTTCTTCAGTAGCAACGTTCGAACACCTGTCTCTGCTTCTCTATTGCCCTGGGGGTACCTCAGTGAACTCATAACATGGGCAAACCCAGATGTATTTGCGATCTTCTGGAATGCCTCATTTGTGAATTGTGAACCATTATCAGAGATCACCAGGTCTGGAATGCCATGTGTGGCGAAAATCTCTTTCAGTGACTTTATTACGGCTTAAGAACTCTGGCCATGGATTGGTTTGACTTCAACCCATCTAAGAATCAGACATCTCCCAGTTCAGGTAGATCGTTTGATGCTCTTGATAATGCGTCAGCTGTCACCTGATACTTCCCTGGGACATATTCAGTTCTTGTGTCATATCTCATAAGTTGTAGTCAAAATCTCTGTACCCTTGGGGGTAATTTTGTTAACTCCTTGGAATTAAGCAGCATCACTAGTAATTGTGGTCAGTTTCGTTCTTGACCCTGATGCCCAGTACATAGTCCGATCATTTTTCACATGCCCATGCTGCTGCTAATGCTTCCTTTTCCATCACTATGTACCTTTGTTCTGTCTCTGACAGCGAACGAAAAGCAAAGTACACCGGCCTGCCTCGTCCATCTTTTTGAACCTGGAACAGGACTGCAACTAATCCTATTGATGATGCGTCTGCTGCAATAATGGTCTCTAGTTCAGATCATAATGTGCCAAAACTTCCGGCGAAGTCAACATTTCTTTGATCTTCTCAAAAGAATCTTTCTGACCATCTTCCTAGCACCAGCCATTCCTGTTCCTTAGCAATTGTCGTAGAAGCTTGTTAATAGTTGTTGGAATTGGTAGAAATTTCTCGACCTGGTTAACCATACCCATAAATCACTGTAGATCTGTTATATTCCTTGGCTCTGGGAAATCTTTTATTGCCTTTGTCTTCTGTGGATCTATCGTAATTCCAGAATCATCAATTACGTGGCCAAGGAATCTCACTGTCGACCGTGAGAATACACACTAATCATTTAATATGAGACCTGCCTCTTGTAATCTGTGTAATACTGCTCTTGTCCTTGCATCATGCTCTTCTTGGTTTGCTCCATGGATCAGAACATCATCCATATGACAGATGATTCCCTCCAGATCTTCTAGTGTTGTTGACATTGTCCGTTGGAATATCTCTGGTGCTAACACAATACCGAATGGCAATCTGTTGAAGCAGAATCTGCCGAAGGGTGTGATAAAAGTGGTTAACAGTTTAGACTCCTCATCTAAAGGTAACTGCCAGAACCTGCTATTTGTGTCCAACTTTATGAATATGGAGCTTTTTCCCAATTTTGCAAGGCTGTCGTCGACTGACGCCATCGAGTGAATTTTCCTCTGTAGCTCTTTATTGAGTTGGGTAAGGTCCACACAAATCCTAATCGATCCATTTGGTTTCCTCACTGGGACCATCCTAGTATGTTTTGTCACTGTGGAGATAACTCTTTGATTTAACATTGGATCAATTTCCTTCTTGAACCTTTTGAGGAGTGGGTGTTACTAAGGAGTGAACAGGCTTGGTTCCTAATGTTGGACCATGTTATTTCTATGTGTTAAGGTTGTCTGTATTTCTCCCAGATCCTTCAACTGGATCCCTCTTGGCCCACATAATTTTTTGTTAGTTTTCCTAAGCCTTTCTTTTCACAGCTAAGGTGTTTGATCAGACAGGATAGAAACTGTCGCTCCTGTATTGAATTAAAAAGTAGTTTAATTTTCTCCCATTAGATTTTCTGCTTCCCAGAAATCTTTGGTTTTTCCCTGTACTTCTCCTAGGAAGGGAGTATGAGTTGTCTGACCCTCCTTTATTTACACTATCTTTTTTCCAGTCTGCTGCATTTGTTTTCTGCTGTGACAGACCTGATGAAAGTGCTCCTTTCTCTTGCACTAGTAACATTTCTAACTGTTAACTTTTAGATAGGGCTAAAATGAACTCATTTTAGCCCTATCTAAAAGTTAACAGTTAGTTTAGTGTATGTTACCTGGGCCCACTGCCCTCCCCCAGCCACACCTGCTCTTTGTTTTCTCAATGAAATTGATCCGGATGAAACTGACGAGCACAGCTGCCGATACTTCAATCTCCGATCCTGCTGTCTTCACAGTCCAGAGTGTCTGCAGCCACGGCATGCGGTAAGTCCATTGAGGTGAAGAAGGAGCTGCGGGACCCGAGAGAAGTCCTGTGAAAAGGTGCCCCGAACACCCAAAACATCCACGAACGGCCCCCCCGGCCGCAACTTCAAAGCGCCCGCGGGAGATGGCTCGGAGAGCATCTGCAGCGCACTGTCGGCAATGCTGCATGCCTTTATTTAAACCACTGCAAAAAAAAAAAACCCTTAGCAAATGTAATCACCTCTAAGTCTGCCAAATGATGCTTCACCTCCCGAAGGACGTGGATGAGCTTTCCGGACGTCGATGGTGGGCACTGAGGAAATGGCTTATTACCTGCACCAGATTCCACCCCCCCTCCCCCCCCCCCTTTACCCCCCTTCCACCCCCCCCACCCCCGTCCCCTTCCCTGCTCCACCCTCTCAGCTCACCCCCTCACAACCCCGTCCCAGCCCGCCCCCCCCTCGCACCATCTTCACCCCGCACCCCCTTCCCCTGCACCCCCCCCGCCCACCCCCTCCCTCTACCCCTCCCCCTTGCATCCCCTCCTCCCACCGGCACCATCCTACACCTGTGTAGGGGCCCCAACAACCCCACTGCCTTGTGGGCGTCTCGGGAGAGACCAAGGCTAAGGGAGTAAACCCTAACAGAAAATCCGGAGCGGAACCCCGTAGGCGGTCATGTGTCACCTTTGGCATGTTTCCGGCAGTTCCTGCAGCCATACTGGTGCCAAACGTCGTGTCCTGCACTCCTTTGGACCCCACCAGAAAGGCCGAGAGGGGGGTTTTGACGACTGGGCAACTCTCAACCTCCATAAATTTGCCCAGGCATGCGCCATGGAGAGGTCACTCCATAGTTGCCTCACAGCGACTAAAACAACACGGAAGGCAGCAGTTACGGGTTATAAGTCCAGATAAATTGGCGTAGAAACTGGGCGCCACGGGTTGCCTTTGTCGGTGGGAGAGGTCATTGCACCTCACTGGACAGCTACCGCCCGCCTCAAACCGGGCAGCCCCCGGTCAATAAGGTTCTGTCCCGCCACAGTCTGCCTGCTTCAATGGGTGCTTGGAGCTCAGGGTCATTGCCCGAAAGGTGGACTGATACACCGCACCAAACAACATGAAAAAAGGAAAGAAGGTACCAGCCCTTCGCTTTGCAAGCTGGAACGTCAGAACTATGTGTCCTGGCCTGTCGGAAGACCTTACACAAATCAACGATTCTCGGAAGACCGCCATCATTAACAACGAGCTCAGTAGATTCAATGTGGACATTGCAGCACTTCAGGAGACTCGCCTCCCCGCGAGTGGCTCTCTAGCAGAGCAAGACTACACCTTCTTCTGGCAGGGCAGGGATCCTGAAGAACCAAGACAGCATGGAGTGGGCTTCGCCATCAGAAACTCCTTGCTCAGCATGATAGAGCCTCCCTCAAATGGCTCGGAACGCATACTGTCCATCCGACTGCTCACCACCTCTGGTCCAGTACACCTACTCAGCATCTATGCTCCAACACTCTGCTCCGCACCTGAAGCTAAAGACCAGTTCTATGAACAACTCCATAACATCATTAGCAGCATCCCCAACACCGAACACCTATTCCTGCTGGGGGACTTTAATGCCAGGGTTGGGGCCGACCATGACTCATGGCCCTCCTGCCTTGGGCGCTATGGCGTTGGAAGGATGAATGAGAACGGGCAGAGACTGCTTGAGTTGTGTACCTATCATAACCTCTGCATCACCAACTCGTTCTTTCACACTAAACCCTGTCACCAGGTTTCATGAAGGCACCCAAGATCACGTCGTTGGCACCAGCTAGACCTCATTGTCACAAGGCGAGCCGCCTTAAACAGTGTTCAAATCACACGCAGCTTCCACAGTGCGGACTGCGACACCGACCACTCCCTGGTGTGCAGCAAGGTTAGACTCAGACCAAAGAAGTTGCATCATTCCAAGCAGAAGGGCCACCCGCGCATCAACACGAGCAGAATTTCTCACCCACAGCTGTTACAAAAATTTCTAAATTCACTTGTAACAGCCCTTCAAAACACTCCCACAGGGGATGCTGAGACCAAGTGGGCCCACATCAGAGACGCCATCTATGAGTCAGCTTTGACCACCTACGGCAAAAGTGCGAAGAGAAATGCAGACTGGTTTCAATCTCATAATGAAGAGCTGGAACCTGTCATAGCCGCTAAGCGCATTGCACTTTTGAACTACAAGAAAGCCCCCAGCGATTTAACATCCGCAGCACTTAAAGCAGCCAGAAGTACTGCACAAAGAACAGCTAGGCGTTGCGCAAACGACTACTGGCAACACCTATGCAGTCATATTCAGCTGGCCTCAGACACCGGAAACATCAGAGGAATGTATGATGGCATGAAGAGAGCTCTTGGGCCAACCATCAAGAAGATCACCCCCCTCAAATCTAAATCGGGGGACATAATCACTGACCAACGCAAACAGATGGACCGCTGGGTTGAGCACTACCTAGAACTGTACTCCAGGGAGAATGCTGTCACTGAGACTGCCCTCAATGCAGCCCAGCCTCTACCAGTCATGGATGAGCTGGACATACAGCCAACCAAATCGGAACTCAGTGATGCCATTGATTCCCTAGCCAGCGGAAAAGCCCCTGGGAAGGACAGCATTACCCCTGAAATAATCAAGAGTGCCAAGCCTGCTATACTCTCAGCACTACATGAACTGCTATGCCTGTGCTGGGACGAGGGAGCAGTACCCCAGGACATGCGCGATGCCAACATCATCACCCTCTATAAAAACAAAGGTGACCGCGGTGACTGCAACAACTACCGTGGAATCTCCCTGCTCAGCATAGTGGGGAAAGTCTTTGCTCGAGTCGCTCTGAACAGGCTCCAGAAGCTGGCCGAGCGCGTCTACCCTGAGGCACAGTGTGGCTTTCGTGCAGAGAGATCGACTATTGACATGCTGTTCTCCCTTCGTCAGATACAGGAGAAATGCCGTGAACAACAGATGCCCCTCTACATTGCTTTCATTGATCTCACCAAAGCCTTTGACCTCGTCAGCAGACGTGGTCTCTTCAGACTACTAGAAAAGATCGGATGTCCACCAAAGCTACTAAGTATCATCACCTCATTCCATGACAATATGAAAGGCACAATTCAACATGGTGGCTCCTCATCAGAGCCCTTTCCTATCCTGAGTGGTGTGAAACAGGGCTGTGTTCTCGCACCCACACTTTTTGGGATTTTCTTCTCCCTGCTGCTTTCACATGCGTTCAAATCCTCTGAAGAAGGAATTTTCCTCCACACAAGATCAGGGGGCAGGTTGTTCAACCTTGTCCGTCTAAGAGCGAAGTCCAAAGTACGGAAAGTCCTCATCAGAGAACTCCTCTTTGCTGACGATGCTGCTTTAACATCTCACACTGAAGAATGCCTGCAGAGTCTCATCGACAGGTTTGCGTCTGCCTGCAATGAATTTGGCCTAACCATCAGCCTCAAGAAAACGAACATCATGGGGCAGGATGTCAGAAATGCTCCATCCATCAATATTGGCGACCACGCTCTGGAAGTGGTTCAAGAGTTCACCTACCTAGGCTCAACTATCACCAGTAACCTGTCTCTAGATGCAGAAATCAACAAGCGCATGGGTAAGGCTTCCAGTGCTATGTCCAGACTGGCCAAGAGAGTGTGGGAAAATGGCGCACTGACACGGAACACAAAAGTCCGAGTGTATCAGGCCTGTGTCCTCAGTACCTTGCTCTACGGCAGCGAGGCCTGGACAATGTATGCCAGCCAAGAGCGACGTCTCAATTCATTCCATCTTCGCTGCCTTCGGAGAATACTTGGCATCAGGTGGCAGGACTATATCTCCAACACAGAAGTCCTTGAAGCGGCCAACACCCCCAGCTTATACACACTACTGAGTCAGCGGCGCTTGAGATGGCTTGGCCATGTGAGCCGCATGGAAGATGGCAGGATCCCCAAAGACACATTGTACAGCGAGCTCGCCACTGGTATCAGACCCACCGGCCGTCCATGTCTCCGTTATAAAGACGTCTGCAAACGCGACATGAAATCGTGTGACATTGATCACAAGTCGTGGGAGTCAGTTGCCAGCATTCGCCAGAGCTGGCGGGCAGCCATAAAGACAGGGCTAAATTGTGGCGAGTCGAAGAGACTTAGTAGTTGGCAGGAAAAAAGACAGAGGCGCAAGGGGAGAGCCAACTGTGCAACAGCCCCAACAAACAAATTTCTCTGCAGCACCTGTGGAAGAGCCTGTCACTCCAGAATTGGCCTTTATAGCCACTCCAGGCGCTGCTTCACAAACCACTGACCACCTCCAGGCGCGTATCCATTGTCTCTCGAGATAAGGAGGCCCAAAAGAAAAAGAAAAAAGAAAGAAAGAAACATTTCGCACCATTGCAGCTCCCAGCCACACCTACAGCAATTCAGTTTTGCTGTCTGTAGGTGGCTCTCCCACCTCTTGGGCTTTCTGGCTCTATTCCTCTCTGTTTTCTCAACAGACCAGACCGATTCCAGAATATTCGAGGCTGGACTCCTCCGATCCCCTCGAACTAATAGTCGATTACTCTTTCATACTTCTGCCTGCCTGCTCAATTTATTCAAAGTCACATCTTCCTTTGACTGAAGCTGATCTGACGTGCTTCGTCTATGACCCCAACTACTATTCTGTCCTGAATCAGTTCCTCTCACAGAATCCCGTAGTCGCAATCCTCTGCTACTTTATACAGATCATTCATAAACCAATCAAAACTTTCACTGAATTTCTGAGTGTGCCTGTTGAACTTAGCTCGCTCCACAATTCCATTTTTCCTGTTCTGAAAGTAATTTTCTAATGCTTTAATCACCACGCCTGAGATTGTGTCCTCTGAATCTAGACCCTCCAGCCAGGGAAACATCCTTCCTGCATCAACCACGTCGAGACTGCAGCGGGAGGACACCATGTCTGGGTAAGGTGTAGAAGACATGAACAATGTGGAGGGCCATGATTAACATGATTCAGAGGCCAAAATAAATCTTAGCTACTTCAAAAGTGCCACAGAGTAGCCATTGCTGGAAGACTTGCTTTTTCAGTGGTGAATGGTAGGAATGTGGAGAGGGACGTGATCCCGCTGGCATCACTGGGAAGCTAGGGTTGGCAGGGGCGGGCTTGGTGAATGTACACAGCCCAGCTAAGGGAGGTCAGATGAGATCAGGCTACGCTGACATTGGACAGAGCAGCCAGGATGAGCTTCAGCAGATGTAATCCCTCTGGACAGCAGGAGGCCAGGGCAGGAGCATAGTGGGGGGCTGCAAGGGGAAGAAGGCGCTACCCAAGACATCAGGTTTGCTGCCAAAGAGTCAGCTACCCACACATGACAGAGCACCAGTACTGAAGGAAGCTGCATCTATTCAGGCAGGTGGTCGCAGACATTTGTGCTCTGATCTACAATGACCTGAGGCCTCGTGGCCCCTATGGCAGCCCCCTTCCTGCAGCCATTATGGTCTCCATTGCCCTGAATTCCTATGCAACCAGGTTATTCCAGGGATCAACTGCAGACCTAGGTGGCATCTCACAGTCGGCAGCTCATCACACCATCAGGCAGGTCTCAGATATCATTTTCAGGAGGGCAGGGGACTACACCCACTTTGACACAGATGAGCCTGTGCAGGCACAGAGGGCAATGGGTTCAGCCTCCATTGCTGGATTCCCCCAGATGCAGGGCATCATCGATTGCGTCCATGTGACTATCAAGTTGCCCAGTGACTAGTTAGCGACAGGAAGAGCTTCCACTCCCTCAATGTCCAACTGGTTCACAACCACAACAAGAGCTTCCTCCATATGTGTGCTCATTTTCATGGCAGCTGCCATGACTCCTTCAACTCCGGCAGTCCAGGCTGCCACAGTTCTTCACTCTAACCCCCGAAGTGTGTGGATGGATCCAAGGGGACAAGGGAAATCCCTTGGAGAGATGGCTACCGACCATCTCTACAGGAGCCCCAGACAGAGGCACAGAGGTGATACAACCAATGCCACGTGCTCAGCAGGACAACCATTGAGCAGGCCATCAGGTTTATGAAGAAGCCATTCTGATGCCTGGTCTGGTCAGGTGGTGCCCTTCAATACTCTCCTGCAAGGATCTCTGTCATTGTGGTGGTCTGCTATGCTCTCCATAACATGGACCTACAGAGAGGTAAGGACTTTGAGAACAGTGAGGCCCTCGAAGGAGACAGCTCATTGGGGAAGGAGCAGGAGGTAAGAGGAGGCAGAGGGGATAACACTGAACAGAGAGATGTCCCTGCTGCACTACAATATTGCCTCCTCCTGCAACCAACTGGGAAAAGGACCACCCTCCTTACCCTCACGATCTCCAGTATTAGATCCACGTTGGCATTGATGAAATGAGGATCTGCCCTTCTCCGAGTTCCAGGCCTCCAGCTCCCTTCGGACATCTTTTTTCCCACTGTTGCAGTGGAAGACTGGCACAAACCCAAGATCTCTTCCTCAGGGCAACCAGCAGCCTCAGTGATGGTTGCCGTGGGGAGTCTACATGAGTCCCACACTTTATCTGACCCACCTCCATTCCTGTCCCACTGGCTCTAATTGGCCAGGAAACCTGTTTCCATACTAATTAAGGGCTTACCTATTTGAAAATCTGAACTTGAACCAGTTTCCCACCGGAGGCGGGTTTCTGACCCAAAACCAGACCCGGTTCTTGTTTACCACCACCTTAACAAAAATCCAGCCCCTTGTTTCTAAAGTTCACTTATATATTGATGAACTGTGTCCCACTTAAATACATCCCGAGTAGAATTTGAATTGATTGCATATCATCTCTGTGTTGATTATTTTCTGATGAAGGCGGTCTTTTTGGAGATGCAATCAAATCCCAGCTGACCTGTAGAATACTTAGCATTCATAACAATGATAGTCAGAGGACTAGTTCCTAAAATGAAATACCATGGCAACATTTGGGTTCTGTGTCACCTAATCTCTTCACAGATAGTATAAACTATAAATCTGTGAGTTACTATGTCACAGTTATCCTGGTTACTCAGGCTGTAAAACCTGTCCAAGGTGGTATTCATTGTTGGATATTCACCGTGCGTTGGCCAAAATGTCACAGGCACATAATTACATTAACCTTTGCTTGCACTGCAGCCTGTAATGCTCCATTTAAACATCTTTGGCTTTAAAGAATGTTTCTGATTTTCTTAGCGATACCAAGGAAGTCCTCATGACCATATTTATGATGTTGCTATATACATAAACCAGATGAATTCTAAGCCCCTGAGTGGCTGAAGTACCAGAATTACGATTTTATTAAATACTTGGATGCAATTACATATTGACCTTGTAACATTTGCGATTTATTTGTTGCAAACTGTACAGCTAGTTCCGAGAGGGCAACTGATGTCAAGGATGACTTTCCAAAATAACGATTGCAAAGTCAGATTCTCACCATCATTGCAAAACAAAAATTATTTCCTTATGCCTTAAAATATTGGGTGTTATAGTTTGAGTGAAGTCCAGTAACTTTTTCTCAGGCACAGTGCAATGGAATGGTTCCACATACAGGTCCATACCTCCTGTGAACCAAACCATTACACTGGGATAAATGTTCATCCTAACTTCGTGGGTGGTAATCTGGAAGAGCAAATCACCCATCCAATTTAGAAACTGACCAATTTTCATCCTACTGAAATGAAAATATTATGTCTCTATAATACATGGTCAATGCACTCTGTCAGATTGTTGCCCATGTGTTGAAAACATAAATTTGCTCTATATGCCAAAATCATCTGGACAGCAAACACCAGGGTGAATGATAAATCATTTTATAGATGATCCACACACCAGAAACGATACAGGTTGCCATAGTAAGATTTGAATATTCCCAAAAGACAGTAAAGCAGATATGCATAAAAGATCATGTAAGAAACAGAGACCAAAAAACACCTAAATCAGGCCACAAACTATTCTCCACAAAATTTATACAATTTTCTTTTAAACTTAATGCATTCCTTGTAATCACTGGTATCTTAAAACAATCCAACTTGCATTTGGAAAATGCAAGATTAATTGGGTATTTGAATACATGTGAAAGCAGCAGTAGAAAAAATAGATTACCTTTAGGGAAAGTTTAAAAGGTTATTGTCTAAATGTGTACTACTGAGAGTTAGAGAATAATTTTAAGGTGATTAAATAAGGAGATAACGGTTAGGATATAGAGAAGCAATTTTAAAAAATAAAGTAAGAGGGATTAGAGTTACTTGAATAAATTCAAAAGAAAAATGAAGAGATTCTAAAAAGCAAATTAAAAATAAATTTGAATAGAAAAAATGGCTCACAAGCAATCTCAAATAATTTGTCAATTCAACTCGCTGGAGGTAAGTTACAGGAGAACATGTACATATATTAAAATGTGAAAATGTGAGAATTCAAATAATTTAATTTTATTAGTGCTAATAGCAGAGAAATTATAGAAATATTTCAAACCTGCTGGAAATTTTCCTGGATGTTAGAAGAGTGTCTAATTAAAGTGTGAAAATATGAGGAAATGGTTGTTTAAAAAACAGACTGAAAGTAGATGAGCTGAAGGCATTTTATATTCAATATTAAAACGAATTAAAGGAACAGGCAGAGAAAGCTTGGCTGAGTACTTCAGCAGCTCATTAGAAACTGTGGAAGACGACAGTTGTTAATGTAACTTGGCAGTTGAAAACCAACTTGAAAGATGATCCTAGGAACCACAAATCAGTTATTTGCAAAACACTGGAAACCATTATAAGAGACTTATCTAAGAACACTAGAGAAGGCAGCCTGGGGCCATTCCTCTACAATACCCTAATGGGGTAGAACTTCCCCTGATGGTGAGGTATGCTGCTGATCCTGCTGTAATTCACAACATTAGCCTATCACCATTTTGATTTGAGGAGCAGAGGCATAACTCCCTCATAATATAGGAGTAAATAAGAACATAAGAAATGGGAACAGGATTTGACCATTCAACCCCTCGAGTCTGCTCTGCCATTCAATATGATCACGGCTGATCTTCTGCCTCAATTCCATTTTCCCACCCTCTCCCCATATCCTGGGGCCATATGACCAGTGAGGTGCCCAAAGTTCTGCTTCAAAGATACTTGAAAATGTGACATGAAGGCCCTAAATGTCAACTATTGCACCTGGGAGTCACGAGCTGGTGAAAGTGGGAAATGGCGACACATCCTGTGGACTGATGTGCACTACCACAACTTGCTACAGCAACTTGGTAACAGGCACCAACATCAAAAACAACAACTCACAGCGTCACCTGGCAGCTTCATGTGCAGCACTTGTGGTAGAACCTGCCTCTCAAGGATTGGCCATCACAGCCATCAACAAAGGTGCACCAAGAGAAGACAACTCACCTAAATGGATTGTTTGCTGCATGTCCATCATTTTTCATAGATGCCAACCCAACCCTATATCCCTTGATTTCTCGAGTGACCAAAGTAATCTAGGGCAGGAAGAAGCATCTTGTTGCTGCAGGATTTAAAAGCCTGAAGTGACTTAAGGTAGCAGCAGATTCCTGGAGATACAGTGAGTAAGTGGTGTGTTTTCTCTTCCAACTTTTGACAGGAATGTTATTACCAAAGAATTCCTTGTGCTTTTTGAAGACTTCATGTCATCCACATAAGACACTGGAGGATCACAAGGAAGGGCAAAGACAAATGGTGCCAGAACAAGCAGGCATGCCACTTCTCTCAACTTCAGGACAATAGATCAGTGCTAGAAGAAGTCTAATGACCTGATGAGGGTAGCCAAGATAAGAGAACCAAAATCTCCCCCATTTCATTTTGCCACCCTCCACTGATCATTCTCAGTTCTTAAATAGAACTGCATTCTTTTTCATTCACAATGCACCATGGTTCAATGACTCTCTAAATCTTCCACCTGCAACCAGTCTGTGGAACTCTCCTCATAAGCTCCATTGCATGCAGTCCCTTACAGCTCCAACCCCTTATATTACAGAATCAGACTTAGGACTTCCCTTCTTTCAGCTGTTAGCTCAGCAGTCTGCTGCCATCCTGGAGTTATTCCTCAGATGATTACTTTCATCTGTAACTGTTAATATTGTTCTAGAAGAAACTGGCATATAATGCCCTTCTTCAGATAATGAGATGGGATCCTTTGGATATACTTGAGAGGGGAGATGATGTCTCTCCTGAAATACAATAACTCCAACATTGTTACACCTCAGTGCAGCATTGAAGTATCATAGATTATGAACTCAAGTTGAACCCATTCTAACATTCTAACTCATAGGCAAGAGTGCTACCAGTGAGGCATGCATTTGTCACTGAGGGGATACGGGGGATGGCAATGCTTAGGTATGGAATGTTTGGAGTTGGCAAAAAGGCTGGGGCTATGTCATGACAGAAATTTTAATGGGTGTCATTTTAATCTGAGGATAATGTATTATTAATGATTTCACTGATTATGAAGTTCCCTGACAGCTGGCACAGAAGGATCTTCTGAATACTGATCTTTAAGAATCTGGGTTCCAGGCTAGTCAGCTTCCTTTAAAGGAAGTTAGTTTCCGTTTGCAGTTCTCTCCTGATACTGCAGCCCTACAGGTAGTCAGCATTGTTTCAGAACTATTCAAGAGTACTGTCACTGATGCTGGCATGTCACTGGGGTGGAAGAGTTAGCACAACAGATGGTTTGCAAAATGCAGGCTGCAATAAAAGAAGTTTTAATGCCTTGGAAACAAACTGAGAACTGCCATTAGAGAGTGAATGTTACCATCTCATGTATATAAAAGTGGTAAACATTGTGAAAATTGAAATCAGTGCTCTACAAAGTCCTCTGTCAGAATGGAAGCATTTGATATAAAAGTGCATCTTGCTGAAAGGTTTATAGTATGATTAAAACTCTTAGGTGAAATTGAATCTTTGACACTTTTTGGCATTGGAATAGATTTCATCTTCACTGCTTGGATGGTAATTTGCTGGAGTGGATTGTCTACTCTTTGTAGAACTCTTCCTATTTGCATTTTATTGATTTCAAAGGAGCGAAAATTGGGTGGCTTCACCAAACAGCAAATAATCTGCTCCAGATTACTGCCCAGATGGTGAAGACATAAAAGCACTCCATTGTGTACTATTTTCAAACAAATTCTTGTTAGCATTATCCAATGTACGACATTCCCCTGAGATTTTGTCTCATTTTTGCATTTTTAAACCATTCTTCCACAGAAAGGATTTAGAAAAAGAAATTATCCTTAAATGTTCCGTTTTTGAACCAGGGTCTGTTCATACTAGTAAAAAATGGGCATTGAGATGATAGGTTATTAAAATACTAATGAGTTAAGCTTTGTTGTTGTTTCCTCATAGACTGTAAATAATAAGCAATTTGTGCATCTGTCTTGGCAATCAGTAAAGAACTCACATCCTTTATTGGAAAGTCTATGTTCCTGAGCTCTTGGCAGAGGTGGTCTGCCAAGCTTTCCCTTCTGCCTGTGAACGGAGGGAGATAAAAATAGAGACAAAGACACACAGTGTCAGGTCCAGCAAAGGCTGCAAAGTTTTAAACAGAAATCTGTAAAAGCAAGTTTTGACAAGGTTCAAAAGAAGAATGCAGGAGGGTGGCTTGGAGCCATTTTATTTAAGTCATGCAAGATGACCCATTGTGATGGGGAAGTATAGCATACTCATTATTACCTGAGGACAAACTTGTACAATTTTAACAAAGTGAATCTGATCGTAATTGCAGCTGTATATGTTTACTTATTGCTAAATAAAGCAGCTTAATGATTTATATTTAGGCTAATCTTACGAGATGTTTGCTTGGTCCACGCTCACAGAGACTGAAGAAACACAAGTGTGGAATCTACTATTATTACACTCCTTGATTGTGCTATCATACAGTCAGATCTTTTAATATTCTTTCATGGGACTTGGGCATCACTGGCAAGGCCAGCATTTGTTGCCCATCCCTAATTGCCCTTGACAATTGAATGGTTTTCTAGGTCATTGCAGAGGGCATGTAAGAGTCAACCACATTGCTGTGGGTCTGGAGTCACATATAGGCCAGACCAGGAAAGGATGGCAGATTTCCTTCCCTAAAGGACATTAATGAACCAGATGGGTTTTTACAACAATCAATCATAATTTCTTGGCACCATTACTGAGACTAGCTTTCAATTCCAGATTTTTAAAAATTAATTAGTTGAATTTAACTTTGACCAGTTGCTGCGGTGGGATTTGAAGCCATGTCCCAGGGCATTAGTATGGGCTGCTGGATTACTAGTTTAATCACACTACCACTATGCCACGATCTGGACTGTAAGACAACACCCTGAAATGTAAGATGTTCAGACCACATATGGGACTGACCAGCATCACAGTAACAGAATTTCTAAGTCAAGACCATAAAATTGTAATATATATATATATATATCAGAAATAACATTTTACTCTGCTATTCCCTTCAAGCATTTCTCTCTTGACATGCACTTTGCCACATTTTTCCTCTGCTGTTTGTAGACCAGAATGGGTTGGGTAATAGAATTTAACAACACTGTTGTTACAATATCTTGGTTAGTCTGCAGAAGGTACAATTAGATAATGTAGCACTGTTAACAAACAGCCTCAGGAAGTGATCATATAAATTACCTCAGAAACCTCAGTTGGAATCAAAGGTAATTTAAGTTTAAATTAGAGTTAAAAGAATCAGTGCTGAACAGTTTATCTCCCTGAGATTTTCCCCCCCATTTTGTTATAAATTAATTCATTAGACTCCTGGAGAGTATGTCAATCTCATGATGCAGAGCAGGGTAATAGTAGAAGTAGTATCAAAGTATGACACCAAGGGGTAGCTTTTCCTTCTGTGCAGTTCTCAAGTGGCCAGAAGTGGAGTGTTATGACCAATGGCCCAGTAGTGCCAACAGGAGACCTGGTTCATTTGGTCCATTTTGAGGGCTGGACCTTATTAACCGACTGTCAGCAGACTACATGCAGAAAACAAATGCCCTGGCACAGCATACCAACTCAATACCACCTCAATATCAGGTAGCATGGCCAGCCTTCATGCCCAGGTAAAGGTAGGTTGGTGGGAGACCATTCTCAGATTGGAGATCCTAGTGTGGCACAATGACCCAGATTATTTTTGTGGAATGAGAAAGCGAACACCAACATAATCTCATATGTACTTAGCCCTCAACAAACATGGTTGGCTTTACGAGGTCTGGACAGAGGCTTCAATCCTAACAAAGCCAAATTGGCAAGATTGGATTGGCGAGGGTTGTTTTCCTTAGAACAGAGGAGGCTGAGGGGTGACTTAATTGAGGTACACAAAATTATAAGGGACCTAGATAGAGTAGACAGGAAGGATCTGTTTCCCATAACGGAGAGGTCAATTACCAGGGGGCACAGATTTAAGATGATTGGTAGAAGGATTAGAGGGGACATGAGGAAAGACTTTTTCACCCAGAGGGTGGTGGGTGTCTGCAATTCACTGCCAGGAATGCTGGTGGAGGCAGAAACCCTCAATTCTTTTAAAAGGTACCTGGACATGCACCTGAAGTGCTGTAACCTGCAAGGCTATGGATCAGGTGCTGGAAGGTGGAATTAGAATGGGCGGCTAGCTTTTTCAGCGGCACAGACATGACAGGCTGAATGGCCTCCTTCTGTGCTGTAATCTTTCTATGGTTCTATGGTTCAAGACCTGATGTATTCGCATTTCAGCCATTTTCCCATCGTTCCACCAGGTTTACAGTGGGAGTTTGGTGGAATGGTTGTGAAAATTTGGCCACAATGCATTAAGCCAAAACAGCAATACAATATAGTGTATAAGAACATAAGAACTATGAGTAGGAGTAGTCCATATGGCCCCTTGAAACCACTCCCCCATTCAATACGATCATTGCTGATCTTCTGCCTCAACTCTATTTTCTCGCTTGCACCCCATATTCTTTGATTCCCTGAGTGACCAAAAATCTGTCTATCGCAGCCTTGAGTATATTTAATGATGGAGCACCCACAACCCTCTGGGGTAGAAAGATTCCAAAGATTCACAACCCTCTGAGTGAAGAAATTTCTCCTCATCTCAATCCTTAATGATCGACCTCTTATCCCGAGGCTGTGCCAAGCTCTAGATTCCCCAGCCAGGGAAAACAACCTATCAGTGTCTATCCTGTCAAACGCCTTCAGAATCAATGTTTCAATGAGATTACCTTTCATTCTTCCAAACTCCAGACAATATAGGAACATTGTCAGATTGTGTGGCGAGAATGGCAGCATATTGCTGTACTATACCATAGAAAATTCCAGAGACTACCACAAGGAGGATGAAAAATGCATAGAAATAGACCCCGAGCTTGCTGATGGGGTAGAGCTCTTGCTTTGCTCATACCCACAATATATAAAGGTTGATAGTCTTCCAGTTGGAAATCTTGATGACAAGATCTCCTTAGCTGCTGCCTTGTATGAGAAAGGTCTGCTGACGACTGAATATACGCTACTGCCTAAGAGGGACTGATCTTTTACTAGGAGCTGGACCTTTTAAAAGAGTTTCATATCCAGTTATAGTCTATTACAAGTTAGCATAGAATTGTTCATAGTACAAACTACTTTAATAATTACTCAGCATCTCATTATAGGACAATCCTCTCATCCCATAGAATCAATCTAGTTATCCTCTGCTGTACCGCCTCCAAGGCAAGTATACCCTTCCTTATATATGGAGGCCAAAACTGCACACAGTGAAGGGAATTTTATGCTGTCCCCCGTGGTGGGTTTGGAGGCAGGGAGAGCATATAATCGGGTGGGATGGTGGCGGGAGGGGGACCCCGCCACCTTTCCGCCTCTGCCAAAATTAATTTTAGGCGGGAAAGCCTGTGAACGGCCTTCCCACCCCGTCACCAATTGAGGTCCTTAACTGAGCAATTAATGCCAAATTAATGACCTCTTCCTGCCACCACCACAATTAGCTAAGCGGCAGGCGGCCCTGTCACTGCATGGGAAGCATAGCAGGAAAAACCGTGCGGGTTGCCTGCTGGCTCCAGTGGTCGGGGTGGTGGTGTGGGGGGGAGGGTTCCCTTGTTAAAAGGCACTTAGTGCCTGAACAAGGGACCTGTCAATGGGAAGGTGCAACCCACTGAGAGCCACCCCCTGCCCTTGCTGCTGGCTCCCTTCCCCATGGCCCCCATCCTGCAAGACCCCTCCCGCCCTGAACTACTCGTGGCTTGGGCCTTGGATGGATGCTGCACTGGAAGCAGCCCCGCCTCTGTGGTGGCACTGCTCAATTCGAGAGCTGCCGGCCTCTGATTGGAGTTATCAGGGTCCTTGATCCCATGGATGCCCTACTGCTGTCCAGCTAAATGCCTAATTGGCACTTGATTCGGTGGGCCTCCCACAGAAGATGTGACATGGGTTCTCGGCGTCGCTTTTGCCAGATGTCGAGACCCCCGTCACCTAGATAAAATCCCAGCCAGTATTCCAGGTGTGGTCTCACCAAAGTCCTACACAATTGTAGCAAGACTTCCTTATTCTTCTACTCCAATTCCCTTGCAATAAAGGTCAACATGCCATTTGCCTTTCTAAATGATTGCTGTACCTGCATGCTAATGTTTTGTGTACCTTGTACATGTACACCCAAGTCCCCCTGAATACCAACATTTACAAGTCTCACATCTTTTAAAAAATATTCTGCTTTTCTATTCTTATTACCATTTACTTAACATGACAGAAATAGTGGTTTTCATTTCATATGCAACATGGCATAATCTTCAGAAAAGTCATTTGCTTAATGGCTCCAAAAATCTAACCTTGCAAATTTCAGGTTGGCAATGAAACATAAAGCTGCCTGCCAATTAAAAGGAAGCCTCTCTTGTACAGAAGAGATCAAGAAGTGTGAAAACTCAGCTCACTAATTATTCCTTCTTTTGTACATGGGCACTGATGAATGATTTATTCCCTGGAAGGTAGAAAATACACTCATTAGATTTATCAGTTTCCTGCTTGTTTATAACAATTATAATTAATTGAGGTTAAATGGATTGTAATGTATTTGTCAATGTTTATGGTTCAAGAGACAGTCTACTCTTTCTTCTATCAGTTATGGAGATTAGTATGAGCAGAGCCCAGAAATGAATTTCAATTCTGAATGCAAATTGTGCTTCCTGGATGCTGTTAATAGCTTTACGTTATACTGAAGACATGCAAAACACAGTATTATACTGCACAGAAGTTTGTTATTGTAGTAAACAGAAACTGTAAGGAGAATTGCTCTTTGTCATGTCTTCAGCTCAAAATTTTATTTCTGATTCTGAATTTCTGTACTGATGCAATTAACAGGTCTTGCATGAGCTGAATGGTTAAAAACATGTATAGACGCACTGAAAAATTCTTCATGGAGTAGACTTTAAACTTGCTACCCAGGCTTAAAGCTGACATTGCAGATCAACCGACTGCTATAGATATTGCCTGATTTTCATTGAAATGAGGACTGGAAATTGGGTAAGGATGTGCCACCTTCCTAGTGGGGGCCGTGGAGAAGGTGGCTCATGAGTTCAGATTCAAGGGGACCTAACAAGTTGTTAGGTAAATTGGCCATTATAAATTGCCCCTAGTATAGGTAGGTGGTAGGGGAATATAGGGACAGGTGAGGATGTGGTAAGAATATGGGATTAGTGTAGGATTAGTATAAATGGGTGGTTAATGGTCGGCACAGACTCGGTGGGCCGAAGGGCCTGTTTCAGTGCTGTATCTCTAAATCTAAAAATCTAAACTCATGCGACTCACTTGAAAAGAAGGAAAGTTATATCTGCGTGCAACCTCTGAGATAGATCTCTGAGGTTATGTGGCAAGTGACAGATATGGCTCTTGAGTCTACAGCTCTTGGTTTGTGGTGACTGTCTTGTCTTCATTGCAGGAACCAATGCAGCCGATGGCAGCTTCACTGGAATCTATGGCAGCTCCAGTTAAGAAGTAACCAGGGACAAGAGACAAGCCCTTGTAGCAGTGAGTGAGGAGTCCTCTAAGGAGTGGTCATAATGATGCTTTCTGCCATGTAGTTCTGGATCCAGAGGAACCAGGGCCTCCTTTCCAATAATGTCAAGATTGTAATGTCGGGAGCCACTCACGCTAATGAATGATAAGTTCCAAAGCTTTTCAAATTGCTACTGTGTCTCTATCAGCCGCCCCTGTGACTAAAGAATGTAATCATTGCCCTTATCCTGTTATGAAATAAACAATGCAACAGCTTTGAATCTGGGGTTCCTGAGATGGTTGGGTGGATTTTCACAGGCCCCTGGAGGCAGGTTTGGAGGTGGGAGCAGAAAAATTAGAAAAAAAATGTGTTGGGCCAGTTTGCTGGTGTATTCCTGCCTCCGTCTGCTTTCCCAGGGGCGGGTTGGTGGAGAGGTTGGGAACCCCTGCAGCTGAGGTGGAGAGGGAATTGAAGTCATAAAGGAGACAATTAAAGGGCTGCCAGCACTCTCTCAAATTGTTCCTCCCACTAAGACTACTCCTACTGAAGCCCTGGGGAAGAAGACTTGTGAAGGAGTGGTAGATGGAAAATCCTGGGTGGTCCTACATTTCAGTGAAGCCCCTGCAGGTTATCTTCTAGGAGTTTGGGCAAGAAAGGAGGTCCTCCTCCCCCAGGCCAAGATGAGGAGATCGGCTCGCCATACCAAGCAAGCCTGAACGGAGATCACAGAGGAGGTGAACATCCATGGGGTCATCCCTCGAACCTAGCTGCAGTACTGCAAGCACATTAATAAGCTCATGCGATCCACCAAGGTGAGTGCACCAAACATTGTTTTCATTGCAGCCTTACATGTGACTATGCATGAGGATGAGCTTGCTAGAAAGGGAATGCCAATTCAGTCAGTGGCAATGGGGCCAGGCAGCAGCATTCCCTGTCATTGACATTGCAGCCTCTTAGTAAATGGTCCCAGTCAATCAGAGTTGACTCTTGCACTGCTGCTTCTGAGTGGCTGCATTCAGGAGGCATTCCTGTGGCTTCACCATGGACAGTCAGGCCTTATGTCAGTCAGCAGAGGCATTATGTTTGTCTTTGGCAGACAACTAACAACGGACATTTATGTGCTTGCTGGAGAAGACTGCGTACAATGCCAAAGAAAGGACCAAGATCAACAGCGAGGTCCCTTACCTTGCCATCCTGACCCCGATGGAGGAGGTGGCTTTCAAGCTCGGAAACAGCATGGGGGCCTTTCCATTGCAGATTGTGAAACAGGAGTGGAGACACAGCAGAGTGAGTGGTCATATGGATGGGCACAAGAGAGGCTCTGGAGAAGATGAGGCATAATGCTCATGTATCCACCACTGGTCATATGGAGCTCCACACTAGCAGTAGACTGAAGGACATGATAGAATGCGTATCACCCTCAAATTAATCTTCTCTCTCATGCAGGTCAAAGACAAGACCAGGCAGCTCCAGTAATCAGCGGACAGCTCTCCACCTCTGAGGAGAAGGAGGGAACCTCAGAGGGTCACAACATTCCCCTGCACCCTCCACAAGCACAGATACTCTTACGTCAGTGGGTATCTGCTGACAAGTAGAATTGTGGTCACAACTGGTGAGCATACCACATACGTGACTGAACAGCTGACAGCTGAGACCACTGACACAAGGATGATTGTGGGAGCCAGGATGATGCTGAGTGTTACATAGAAACATAGAAAATAGGAGCAGGAGTAGGCCATTAAGCCCTTCGGGCCTGCTCTGCCATTCAAAAAAGATCATGGCTGATCATCTAATTCAGTACCCTGTTCCCACTTTCTCCCCATATCCCTTGATCTCTTTGGCATTAAGAAATATATCAATCTCCTTCTTGAATATACTTAATGACTTGGCCTCCACTGCCTTCTGCAGTAGAGAATTCCACAGGTTCACCACCTTCTGAGTGAAGAAATTTCTCCTCATCTCGGTTCTAAATGGCATACCCTGTATCCTGAGTCTGTGACCCCTGGTTCTGGACTCGCCAACCATTGGGAACATCCTCCCTGCATCGAGCCTGTCTAGACCTGCTAGAATTTTGCAGGATACTATGAGATCCCCTCTCATTCTTCTGAACTTGATTGAATATGGGCCTAGTCGACCCAATCTCTCTTCATACGTCAATCCTGCCATCCCAGGAATCAGCCTAGTAAATCTTCTTTGCACTCCCTCCATGGCAAGAACATCCTTCCTCAGATAAGGAGACCAAAACTGCACACAATACTCCAGATGTGGTCTCACCAAGGCCCTGTATAACTGCAGTAAGACATCCTTGCTCCTGTACTCAAATTCTCTTGCAATGAAGGCCAACATACCATTCAACTTCCTAACTGCTTGCTGCACCTGAATGCTTGCTATCAGCGACTGGTGTACAAGGACACCCAGGTCTCGTTGCACCACCCCCTTTCCCAATCTATCACCATTCAGATAATTATCTGTCTTTCTGCTTTTACAACCAAAGTGGATGACCTCACATTTATCCACAGTATACTGCATCTACCAGGAATTTGCCCACTCACCCAACTTGTCCAAATCACAGTGGAGCCTCTTTGCATCCTCTTCACAGCTCACATTCCTCCCCAGCTTTGTGTCATCTGCAAACTTGAAAATGTTACATTTAGTTCCCTCACCCAAGCATTAATATATATTGTGAATAGCTGGGGCCCAAGCACTGATCCCTGCGGTATCCCACTAGTCATTCCCTGCCACCCGGAAAAAGACCAGTTTATTCCTACTCTCTGTTTCTGGTCTGTCAACCAATTCTCAATCCATGCCAGTATATTACCCCCAATCCCATGTGCTTTAATTTTGCACACTAACCTCTTATGTGGGACCTTATCAAAAGCCTTCTGAAAATCAAAATAAACCACATCCACAGGTTCTCCCTTATCTATTCTACTAGTTACATCCTCAGGAAACTCCAGTAGATTTGTTAAGCATGATTTCCCTTTTGTAAACCCATGCTGACTTTGTCCAATCCTGTTTATGCTTTCCAGGTGTTCTGCTGTCACGTCCTTTACAATTTTCCCCACTACTGATGTAAGGCTCACTGGTCTGTAATTCCCTGTTTTTTCTCTCCCTCCTTTTTTAAATAGTGGGGTTACACTTGCCACCCTCCAATCTGTAGAGTCGATAGAATTTTGGAAGATGATCACCAATGTATCCACTATTTCCAGGGCCACTTCCTTTAGAACTCTGGGATGTAGATTATCAGGCCCTGGGGATTTGTCAACCTTTAACTCCATTAATTTCCCTAGCACCAGTTTTTTGCTAATACTGATTTCCTTCAGTTTCTTCTCATTAGACCCTTGGTTCCCTAACATTTCTGGGAGGTTATTTGTGTTTTCCTTTGTGAAGACAGAACCAAAGTATGTGTTTAATTGTTCTGCCATTTCTTTGTTCTCCATTACAATTTCCCCCGTTTCTGTCTGTAAACCTATATTTGTCTTCACTAATGTTTTTCTCTTCACATATTTATAGAAGCTTTTACAGTCAGTTTTTAAGTTCCTCGCAAGTTTACTCTCATACTTTATTTCCCCCTGCTTAATTAACCTTTTTGTCCTCCTTTGCTGAATTCTAAACTGCTCCCAATCCTCAGAATTGCTGCTTTTTCTGGCAATTTTATATGCCTCCTCTTTGTATCTAATACTATTCCTAATTTTTTTTGTAAACCATGGTTGAGCCACCTTTCCAGTTTTATTTTTGTGCCAGGCAGGAATGAATAATTGTTGTAGTTCATGCATACATTCTTTAAATATTATCCATTGCCTATTAGTACCCTTTTAGTAAAGTTCCCCAATCTACCATAGCCAACTCGCGCCTCATACCTTCGTAGATTCCTTTATTTAGATTCAGGATCCTAGTTTCGGATTCAACTACTTCACTCTCCATCTTAATGAAGAATTCTATCATGTTATGATTGCTCCTCCCCAAGGGACCCTGCACAACAAGACTGTTAATTAATCCTTTCTCATTGCACAATACCCAGTCTAAGATAGCCTGTTCTCTAGTTGGTTCCTCAACGTATTGGCGTAAAAAACCCGTCACCTACACACTCCAGGAAATCCTCCTCCACAGTATTATTGCTAATTTGGTTTGACCAATCTATATGTAGATTAAAATCACCCATGATTACAGTTGTACCCTTATAGCATGCATCTTTAAATTCCTGTTTAATGCCATCCCTTACATCTCCACTACTGTTTGGGGCCAATAGACAACCCCCACCAATGTTTTCTGCCCATTGGTGTTTCTTAGCTCCACCCATACAGATTCCACATCATGATTTTCTGAGCCAATGTCCTTCCTCACTATTGCATTGATTTCCTCCTTTACTAACAATGCTACTCCACCTCCTTTCACTTTTTGCCTGTCCTTAATAAATATTGTATACCCCTGGATGTTCAGTTCCCATCCTTGGTCACCATAAAGTTATGTCTCCATAATCGCAACTATATCATAACCGTTTATATCTATTTGCGTTGTTAATTCATCTACCTTATTGCGAATGCTCTGCGCATTAAGACGCAATGTCTTTAGACTTGTCTTTTTAACATTGTTAGTCACCTTAGCTTTATTTTGCATTATGGCCCCATTTGTTTCTTGCTCTTGTTTTCTCTGCCTTCCACTTTTGCTTCTTACCTTTCTGTCTTTCATTTCTATCCTTGTTTCCCCATCCTCTGTCTCCCTGCTCAGATTCCCATCCCCCTGCCATTCTAGTTTAAACCCTCCCCGACAGCACTAGCAAACACTCCCCGAGGAAATTGGTCCCGGTCCTGCCCAGATGCATCTCGTCTAGCTTGTACTGGTACCATCTTCCCCAGAACGGGTCCCAATGTCCCAAGAATCTGAACCCCTCCCCCCGCACCATTTCTCCAGCCACGTATTCCTGTATTTCTGTTCTCGCAAGCATGTGGCACTGGTAGTAATCCTGAGATTACTACCTTTGAGGTCCTACTTTTTAATGTATGTCCTAACTCCCTATATTCAGCTTTTAGGACCTCATCCCTTTTTTTACCTATGTCGTTGGTACCGATATGTACCACGACAACTGGCTGCTCGCCCTCCCCCCTCAGAATGCCCTGCAGCTGCTCAGAGACATCCTTGACCCTAGCACCCAGGAGGCAACATACCATCCTGGAGTCTCTTTTGCGGCTGCAGAAATGCCTGTCTGTTCCCCTTACAATTGAATCCCCTATCACTATAGCCCTGCCACTCTTCTTCCTTCCCTCCTGTGCAGCAGAGCCACCCATGGTGCCATGAACTTGGCTCTTGCTGCTTTCCCCTGAGCTATCTCCCCCAACAGTATCCAAAGTGGTATACCTGTTAGAGAGGGGGATGGCCACAGGGGACTCCTGCACTACCTGCCTTCCTCTACTCTGCCTGGTGGACACCCTTTCTGCCTTTGCAGCATTTGCCTGTGGTGTGATCACCTCGCTAAATGCGGTATCCACGTATTACAACCAGGTGAGAGAGGTCTAGGGTTCCCTCTTAGCCTTCACCTGGTCTTACCATAACAGGGTTTTAATTTTGAACACTCTGTATTTTTAGCTTTCCCCCTTGGTGAGTCGTTGTTCACCGCTTTCCAATTATAAGGCAAAGAAACCAGCACAAACAGGTTTTCTTAGGTTTAAAGAAGAAAGGTTGAAATTTATTAAATTAAATAAACTCTAATTTGATTAATGCCTACGGATACATGACGCATCCACACTAGCATGCATATGCAATACGGACACGCAGATAGAGAGAGAACAGAGCAGAAGAAATAAAGTGGAAAGGTTTGAGACAATCTCTGAAGAGGTTTTTTGTTATGTATCTTTGAGCTCACTGTAGAGTCCTTGATTGTAGGTAGATCTTGCTTTGCATTGGGGGCCAGTATTCTTCTTAAACATTGTTCGCTGTAGGAGACTTTTCTCACTTGGTGTTCATGTGTCTTTAGTGGATTTGGAGTTCCATGAGAAAGAGATGGGAGCAGACAGGAGAGGCTGTGGTGAGCCAGCCAGGAGAGGTCTTTTCAGTCCAGGAGCAAACAAACACTCTGAGTTCAAACTGTTTGTACAATTCAGAAAAAAGCAGGTTGCCAAGCAGGCTAGTCACGTGACCAGCTAGTCTGGCCATGTCTGTTTGTGGATTCTCTGGTCTTAGCCGACGCTGGAGTGTCTCATCGTACACACAATACCTGCTGCTCAAAGTCCATTGTGGGTTAAATTGGATAAGGGAAGTAACCCCTTTGTCTCCAGAAATACTGCCTGTTAATATGCAAATGTCTTTCCAGCCAACTGCTGGTGATTTTTTTAAACAAGTCCCTTTCATCACTTCAGCAACAGTTTTCAAATCAATGTTCATATGACAAAATTAATATGCCTCATTCTTGGTAGGTGGGGGTCCAGCATGTCACTGAGCCTCAGGCTGATGACATGCCTCTGGAGTTTTCAGCAAGGTGGCAGATGCTGGAGCTGCAGCGTGAGGTGTGGGAACATCTGGCAGAGCTTCCAGAGGCATTGCGCACCCTGGCACAAAGGATGGAGGAGTCCTACAGGTCATGAGTGCTGCCATGACCCTGACAAGTGCGCCCTTGGCTTCCTCCATCAAGATATTGGCCACCCTTATGGAGAGCCAGATCCAACAAACCACCCAGTGGATGCCAGAAATGCTCATGGACCTGCATGCCATCACAACGTCCTTGAGCTCTTTGCAACAATGGCTGGGCGAGAGGGGGACGAGGCATCTGGAGTCTCCGCTGTGCCCTCGGACTCCTCAGGTGAGCAGTGAGGTACAGGTGTGCTTTGAAAGGGAGGAGGAGAAGCTGCCTGTTGCATCTAGGAACACCTCTCAGAGCATTCCTGGCATGGTTGGTGCCTCCTCAGCCCCTCTGTCAGTGACACCAGCACCTCACTCAGCCGCGATAACAGAGGAGGGTCCTGCAATTGTACAGGAGGCCCTCAATATGCCAGGGCCCTGCAGTCCTCAGGCTCAGCTGTGCTCAGCGGTCACAGGGTAATATGTTGTTAAAGCATGCTGCCTTGCAAACTTTTTGTTTTCCAATAAATATGGAATACGGCAAGGTAAGAGTAATCCTTACATTTCATGTGGGCCACTGGGCCTTCAGGTGTACCCTGGTCCCTCAAAAGGTGTGATAGGAGGGACGACACCATGTGAGCACAATCCATTCCTTATGCCTCAATCAAATGTCTTACTGGATGCAGGTACATGATAAGGGCAATGAGGTAACCAGCAACAGGGCTGCACAAAGCTGCACCTTTATTGAATTGCATGGATCTGTTCGTAAGGATCATCTGAAATGTGCCAGTGTTAGTGCATCCCGAGCCTCCCTTGCACATATCTCAGTGCACCTTGCCTGTGGTCCCTAGGGTTCTTCATTATGCAGTGCCTGATCATCATCTTCCTCCATATCCTCATCATTGGAGGAGACATCACTGTCTACGATATCCTCATTGGTCAAGGTCTCTCCCCTCTGTGGCGCTATGGTGTGCAAAGCACAACAGACCACCATGATATGTGAGACC
Organism: Heterodontus francisci; assembly: GCF_036365525.1. Taxonomy (NCBI): domain Eukaryota; kingdom Metazoa; phylum Chordata; class Chondrichthyes; order Heterodontiformes; family Heterodontidae; genus Heterodontus; species Heterodontus francisci. The sequence goes on from NC_090375.1 coordinate 96,727,696, forward strand.
CTTGCTGGGGCATTCTGAAGGAAAGCACTGGATTGATTTAGGCATCTCAACCGCATCTTCAGAGCACTATGGCCTGCTCGATGGCCACTCAAGTTGTCCCGTGGTAGGTGTTGTACCTCTCTTCTGTGTCAGTGCTTGGGTTTCTCACAGGCATTAGTAACTACATCTTCAATGGGGAGCCCTTGTCACCCAGTATTCATCCTTGACAGGGTAGATGCTGAGAGGATGTTTCCCCACATGGGGGAATCTAGAACTAAGGGGCACAGTTTCAAAATAAGTGGTCTCCCATTTAAGACAAAGATGAGGAGGAATTTCTTCCCTCAGAGGGCCGTTAATCCTTCGAATTCCATTCCCCAGAGAGAAGAGGAGGCTGGATCATTGAATATATTCAAGACTGAGTTCGATTTTTGATCTACAAGGGCATTAAGGGTTATGGGGGAAGGCAGGAAAGTGGAGTTAAGGCCACAATCAGATCAGCCATGATCTTATTGAATGGCAGAGCAGGCTTGAGAGGCATATGGCCTAGTCCTGCTCCTATTTTTTATGATCTTAGGATCTTAAAGGCACGTAGAGGTCTAAAAAGGTCTGGCACCTGGAACTGCGTTAGTATGTGGCTGCTTCCCAGGAACTGTGCACATACCTGCAGCAACCATTTGTGGTGGTCACGGAGCAGTTGTACATTGAGCAAGTAAAAGCCCTTCCTGTTGATGAAGGCTGCTGCTTGGTCTGTGGGGGTCTTGATGGTCACATGCATGCAGTTCATGACACCCTGCACCTGAGGGAATCCAGGCATGGCCCTGAATCCTATGGCCCTCTCAGCCTGACTGTGTGAATCGTTACAAAAGCAGACGAGTGGCTGGCTTTTTTGAAGATTGCATTGGTGACCATCTGGATGTATCGAGGAGTCACAGACTGAGAGAACCACACATATCTCCAGTGGATCCCTGGATGATCCTGAGGCATAGAAATTCAACGCCATGGTGACCTTCAGCACCACTGGCATTGGGTGCCCATCACTTCCTATAAGGCTCAGCTCACCCTCCATCTTGGCGCACAGCTCAGTGACAGCCTCACTGGAAAGGCGGAGTCTTTGGCGACATTGCTACTCTGTCATTTGAAGGTAACTGAGCCTCAGAAGGTGGGTATCCTCACTGGAGGGTATACCTCTTCTGTGCAGTTCGAGCTGCACTCTACTCCTGTTTCCTGCCTCTCCCCATACTCTGTACAGAGTGAAATTCTTGGTAGCCCTCAGGCTGCTGCTGCCCCACTCCCTGTGGCTGCTGTTATCTCCCTCTCCAATGCTCCTCCTCACTGGAGGTCCCGAAGCCTGAGTGAATATGAGGTCCATGGCAGGTAGCTGCACTCACTCCCCCAATTTATTCATGCAAGTGCCACTTCCGAGGTGGCACTATAGCAGTTTGTGCCCAATGTGCTGGCAAGATTGTTCCTGCTCCAGACTGCCACTGTCAATACCCACGCTTTTCCACCCTCCCTTCCAAGCCATGCTAGCATTCACGATGGCTGCTGTCTGGAGTCAGCACTGACCTCCCACTAACTCTTCACCCACTTATACCAGGAAAGGCGAAGCCCTGTGGTTCCGGTGCACTGTTTGGAATATCTGAAAACCCTGGTAAAATTGCAGTTAATTGCCTGTTTAACAGGCTTAATTACTTTCCTGCTGTGTTGCCCGTTGCCACATGGCTGGGAAAGTTCAGCCCATGGTAACAGGGCACTTAGAAAAGCATAATATGATGAGGCAGAGTAAATGCGGTTTTTGTGAAAGGAAAATTGTGTTTGACAAATCTTAAATTTTATTAAGGGTAGATAAGGGGGAACCAGTGGATGTAGTCTATTTGGATTTTCAAAAGGTGTTTAAGGTACCACACAGAGCTTATTATACAAGATCAGGGCACATAGGTTTGAGGGTAATATATTGGCGTGGATTGAAGATTGGTTAACTAACAGAAAACAGAATAGGAATAAACTGGTCATTTTTGGGATGGCAGGGTGTAACAAGAGGTGTGCCGCAAGCATCAGTGCTTAGGCCTCAGCTATTTACAATCTATATCAATGATTTAGATAAGGGCACCGAGCGTGATATACTCACTTTTGCTGATGATACAAAGTTAGGTGGGATTGTAAACTGAGAGGAGGCTGCAAAGAGGCTGTAAAGAGATATAGACAGGTTAAGTGATTGGGCAAGAAGGTGGCAGATGGAGTATACTGAGGGAATGTGTGACATTATCTACTTTGTAGGAAGAATGGAAAAGCAGAATACTTTTTAAAAGGTGAGAGACTAGTTAATGTGGTATTCAGAGGGATCTGTGTGTCCTTGTAGACAAATCACAGAAAGTTAACTTGCAGTTACAGCAAGCAATTAGGAAGGCAAATAGTGTGTTAGCTTTATTGCTAGAAGGGTTGGAATAAAGAATAAGGAAATCTTGCAACATGTATAAAGGACTCCATCTGGAGTACTGCATACAGTTTTGTCTCCCTACCTAAGGAAGGATCCACTTGCCTTAGGGGAGGTTCAACCAAAGTTCACTAGATTGATCCATGGAATGAGAGGGCTGACGTTCAGAAGAAGGAGAGACGACCCCATAGAAACGTATAAAATTCTTACAGGGTTTGACAGGGTAGATGCTGAGAGATTGGGCCAGATTTTGCCGAGATTGTTGGGACCCTGACGTTGGGCTCCATTCCAGGTTGGGAATGGGAGGAGGAGGAAAGGGCGGAGGAGGAAAGGGAGTTGATGCAGAGGTTCAATCATGGTCCTATTGAAAGGTTGAGCTGACTCAATGGGCCAAATGGCCTACTGCTGCTCCTATTTCTTAAGGTGTAATTAGAGCTAGCTTGTTCACATTTCTTCACACAAAAAATAATGGATATCTGCAACACTCTCGCCCAAAAAGCTGATGAGGCGAAGCCAACTAAAATTTTTAAACCTGAAGTTAATAGATTTTTTTTACTAAGGATGTTAAATGCCCTCCATCCCTAGCCAAAGACTCATTTTCCTGCCTCCAGATTTACTGAATTAGACCCTTGTATTACCAACAATTTCTTGCCCAAGCAGCCTTTAAGAAAGGTACAAATATGTATCATTAATATTTATAACTTTATTTAAAAGACTAATACAATTTTACCCCATATTACCGGTAAGTTGTTGTGCTTCTTTAAATGTTCTCACAATCATGATTCAGCAGCTTTACCACTGAGCCCAGAAATTTACATTACCATTTCTTCGGCCTGTGAAACCCTCTCTCAGACATAAGCAATACTTGGAGGTCCCTCTTTTATACGTAAAAGTTTGAATGTAATTAACTAGAAGTTGGTTAACTTCAATTAATAGAGTATGGGCTGAATTCTTTCAACTCAGCGGGGTGCCTGCATTTAGCAGCCACTGCAGAGCCCCTGCGATATTATGCGCGGGACCTAATTACAATCACGGCCCTGAGCTGCCCTCCCCATATTACATGTGGAGAGGCGGGACATTCGGTGCAGTGAGAGAGTTTTTGACAGTTGTGCAGCAGGTGCTGGTGCCCTATTTTAAGCGCCCCAGCATCTGCTTCCTGACAGCTGTCAAAGAATACTTACCTGACTGCTGAAGAGTTGGGCAGCTGTCAATCTGGCAGCAAAGCAGAAAGTGCTGTGGAAATCCAGAGGTCAGGCAGCATCTATGGAGAGAGAAGCAGAGTTAACTTGTCCAAGTTCACAGACCTGAAAGTTAACTCTGCTTCTCTCTCCAGAGATGCTGCCTGACCTGCTGAGTGACCCCAGCACTTTCCGCTTTGCTGCCACATACTCACCCTGCTGTGTCCCAGTGTCCTGTGAAGTTGCGATCCTCTTCTTCCACTCAAGTGAAAGTAGGCGTGCCGTACCTGGGTGAATAATCTTAAATTTGCACATTCCAGGACATGAGACTTCAATAGACCATAAATGGTATGACAGAGGTTTACAGAGAACACACTGACACAAATGGGAATGCACGGGTCACAGCAATGTAAATATGTCTTTCACTAAATGTTCCTCACCAACATGTTTGTCTTTTTCTCTGTGTGAATGATGTGTGCCAGCATGTAGTGCCAATGTCACATCCTTTTGCGCCGTTGGCCCTTCAGGAGAGCCAACATATGCAGTAACATCATTGACATGCTATAATTACTCATGAGCGTCTCCACGGATGCAGTGACATGGACATTGGCTCATTCAGCTGCTGCCTCTAATGGTTTACACAGGGATGCTGCAGATGTGGACTGGTGCACAGCAGGTGAGCAACGGTGTTGTGTGTCTTGCAGAGCTCATATCGGTTCATGGAGCAGGCAGCCTTTGTCTGATAAGCCACTTCCGTACATCCCTACCTCACCGTCAGCCCTGCGTGCAGAGCCTGGGTGCCATCTGCCCTCCCATACGTCTTTCATGTTGTAGGTCCTCAGCGTCCTCATAGTCCGAGAAGGAATCATGTCAGGCCTGGCCCCTATTGGGTGTATAGTTGTGCAGCACAGCAAAGAAAGGAGCTGGCCTTTTTGGCCGGTAGTACAGGTCTTCACCCTATCCATCCAGGCATTGGAGCTGCTCTTTCTGCATGCCGATCTCCTGTTCAATGGTGGCTCATGTAGGTCAGTCGTTGGCATTGTATCTCTCCTCAGCAGCAGTGGTGGAGTCTCTCATTGGTGTCGGGAACCATGTCTGCAAAGGATAGCCCTTACCTCCAAGATGTCGCCGCTCCATCTGAGCCAGTTCAGTGAACAGCAGTGGCAGCCGGGACTGGCGCAAGACCAAGGTGTCATGGCAGCTGCTTGAGAAGCGGTCACACATTCGTAGCAAACATCTGTGGTGATCATATACCAGCTTCACCTAGATTGAGAGAGCTTTAATGGTGATGTCTGCAGGTGGTAGCCTGGCGGGAGGCCTGATGGTCACATGAGTGCAGTCTATGAACATTACAACCGATGGTTCTCCGGCAATGGTGCCAGAACCTATTGACCCTCTGGGCCTGGCTGTGAGAGTCCGTCCTGAAGCGGACATACTCACTGGCCTTCTGGTGCAGGGCATTGGTGACTTCCCTGATGCAGCTGTGCACTGCTGACTGTGTGACCCCACGAAGGTCTCTGGTGGGCCCCTAAAAGGATGCAGAGGTGTCAGGCTTGAGAACCGCTGCCACTATGAGGAACAGAGGCATGGGATGTCAACCAGAGCCCATGGGCTGTAGATCATCCTTGAGCAGGGCACAGAGATGTGTAACCACCCTCTCTACATGCGCAATCGCCTCTGACATTGGTGCTCTGACATCTGATGGCATGTCATGTGGGGCTTGTAGATGCATGGCAACTGTAATGACGGGCTCCCCTTGGAGGCTGCTGCTCACGACTGAGGCCTCTACGTGGATCGCACCTGCCTGTTGATATTGCCTCTGGCGCATACGGATCCTCACAAGCAGATGATCACACAATGTAGGATGAGCCATACCTATTTTCATGTGATAAATAAAGTTGAACCCTTCAAGTATTAGAGGGTTCCTAACAGGGCATGGATTGGTGTTAACGGGTACATCAGCTGCTTTCCTGGATCAACTATGTGGCATGCCATTGCATTGCCCATCTTGGCCAACACTCAGAGTGGCACAACATGACCACATCAAGATCCTACCAGCTGAATCGATTGCCCCCACCATCCATTAAACCTTCATGCTCCTGCCTATTCTGGCATCCTCCTCACACACAGGATGCCTGGTGTGCCATTGCCCCTCACAAACACGAATAAACTCAGAGCGTATACTGTTAACAGAGGGATGGTACACTTCATGCCAGCACAGCTTTCCCATCAGTAATCCCAGACCCCCTCCCTTTAAGAATGCAGAGTGAGACCCCTGTGTATCTCCCTTCCCTCCTCCCTTTAAGAATGCAGAGTGAGACCCCTGTGTATCCCCCTTGAAAAGAAACATATCTTCTGCCGGGAAACCTTCTGCCTCTATGGACCCACCAGCTCTTCCAATCGTGAACGGAACAGCACGTGAAGGCTGCCCGTTTATCGAAAAATCAGGAAGTGTCAATGGAGAGGCGGCGGGCTGCCTAATCAGCAAAGGTAAGTACTCTTTACTATATGCTAATTGTGGTGCCACCGTCGTGCAGCGAGGGGGGTGCCACACCGAGGTTCCCCCACCGCCGGTAATTTGCAGCAGGCCTTTCTCAACATCGCGAGTCAAGGTGTGCCTCTCTCCACAGCATTTTACCGGCCCCCGTGCTGTGACCCGCAGTGTCGAGGGGCCGATAAAATTCAACCCCATATACTCGGCTAAGGGAAGGCTTTTTTGTATCTCCATCATGAACTCTTGTTTCCTTCACAGCAGCCATTTATATCAGTTTTATTAAAGATCCACAAGCTGAAATCTTTATTGCAATATCTATAATGAAATTCTATATATGTTCTTATAGCAGTTGTCTCTTGAATTATGTAATTTAATACAAAAAGAGATGCATCTTACTGTTGATGACCAACTAGTATATTTAATCATATTTGAGGCTGTCACGTTAAAGGCATGGGTGCTAATGACTGTAATTTGAATTAGAACCTGTTGGAAAGCTGTTCTGCCAATGTTTGCCAATAGGTTGACAGGTTATTTATAAATTGAAAATTCTAGCTGAAGGACCAATTGAAATTCTTGAATTCTATGAATTGAGAGTACTGGGAGAAGGAAGATTATGTGGAAAGGCATATTTGAAATTTACCAGAAACAAGAGGGAAACTTTCAGAAAGATAATGACCACTGCAGTATCAATGAAATATATAGAGACCATTTGGACCATCATACCTGTGCCGATTCTCTGAAAGAGATACCAATTAGACCCACTCCCTAGCTCTTTCCTCATAGCCATGCAATTGTTTTTCCTTTTTAAGTATATATCCAATTCTCTTTTGAAAGGTACTATTGAATCTGCTTCTATCACCCTTTCAGGCATTGCATTCCTGATCATAACAAATCACTGAATTATAAAAATCTTCTCTCTACCCCTGGAGTTTTATGCCAGTTATTTTAAATCTGTGTCCTCTGGCTATTGCCTCTTCTACTAGTGAAAACAGTTTCTCTCTATCTGCTCTATCAAAATGCCTCATTATTTTGAGCACCTTTATTAAATCTCCCCTTAACCTCCTGGAGGCAGTAAAAGAAATGAAGGTCCCAAGTACTTCTTCATTACACTTATTGTGATGCAGTTGCTTAACTCTGTAAGAAACCTGTGCACTCCTGTTTGATGGGCGGCTAATTCCATTGGGAAGTCCAATTATTCCAGTTGGGTAGATTACTGTGAATGCTCTTGTGCTCCAGGGCTTTTTATGTTCCCATAGTTCTATTTGAAGCTGATAAATTAGACTGCTGAATGGGATCCTCTGACTTTCACAGTAATAGGTGACAACCATCTCCATTCCCTAGAGTGATAGTCTTTCCACAATTTCTATAAGGTTGGCTAAAAATTGTTTGATTAACCACATTGCACGGTCTTAAATTAGTCTTCTGGGCAGCAGAATTGAAATCACTGTCAGTGGAATAGAGATTACTGCAGTGATCTGGCCAAAAGTATAGCCATAAACTTTTGTACAATATATTATTGTCTGAAAGTTATGTTTTTAAGGTTACATTATGACTCTGATGCTCCATATATGGATCATCTATGGTTAAAAAAGCTAATGGTTGGAATAAACCCTTTTACTAATTAGTAGCCTTTGGTTCTTTTGTCATTTGCCTTAAATTAGTGTCCTCTGGTTCGCGATACTTTTGCCAATGGGAACAGTTTCTTCCCATCTACTCTGTCCAGATTCCTCAAGCTTTTTAACACCTCTATCAAATCTCTTAGCCATCTTTTCTCTAAGGAGAGCAGTCGTAGCTTCTCGTAACTGAAATCCCTTGTATTTTCTGTATATTTCTCTTCTGCATTATCTCCAATGCCTTCATATTCATCCTAAAGTGTGGTGCCCAGATTTGGACACAATAGTCCAGTTGAGGCCAAACCAGTGTTTTATAAAGGTTCACCATTGTTGTGTGTTATCTTGCCAGTAGTGTAAGAGCTGTGATGTAACACATTATGTGACTTCTGGGTTGGGGTTGTATTAAGTAAGCATCTGTACAGTGAGGACCTGTCTGTACATGCAGAACCATCCTTAAATAAAGAGTCCACATTACTGCGTTGCTGATTCTGTCTTGAGTGATCAGTGCTTTGTGCATAGTAGCAGCTAACACAGAGGTTAAGATAACACACACCATAAACTCCTTCCTTTTGTACTCTATGCCTCGATTTATAAAGCCCAGAATCCTGCATGCCTTATTAACTGCCTTCTCAACCTGCCCTGTGGCCTTCAAAGATTTGTGCACATATACCCCCAGGTCCCTCTGCTTTTGCACTCCCTTTAGAATTATATCCTTTATTTTATATTGCCTCTCCTCGTTCTTCCTCCCATAATGTATCACTTCACACTTCTTTGCATTAGATTTCATCTGTCACATCTGTGCCTTTTCCAGCCTGTCTATGTCCTCTTGAAGTCTATCACTAACCTCCTCATAATTCACAATACTTGCAGGTTTTGTGTCATCTGAAAATTTGGAAATAGTGCCCTGCACACTCAAGTCTAGGTCATTGTGCTATTATTATGATTATTTTTGTGACCTTCTTGACTTTTAAGGTGATAGATGCTCCATTTCTTTAAATGCTGTACTTGCAGATTCTCATTTCCGCCACAAACTGGCATGATGCTCGAATGGTTCTATCCATCTTTGCAGCAAATGGTTAAAAATTGTTTGGTCAACCACAGTCTCATTGCACAGTCTTAAATGAGGCCTCTGGGCCTGTCGTAGATGGAGTATTATGTGGGAAGTGTGAGGTTATTCACTTTGGCAGTAAGAATAGAAAAACAGAATATATTTAAAACGTAAATATCGAAGTTCAGAGAGACATGGGTGTACTCGTACAAGGAACACAGAAAGTTAGCATGTGGGTACAGCAAGCTATCAGGAAAGCAAAAGGCATTTTGGCCTTTATTGCAAGGGGGTTGGAGTACAAGAATAAAGAGGTCTTGCTACAATTGTATAGGGCTTTGGTGAGACCACACCTGGAGTACTGTGCACAGTTTTATTCTCCATGGAAGTACAGAGAAGGTTCACTAGATTGGTTCCTGGGATGAAAGGGTTGTCCTATGCTGAGGGGCTAAGTAAATTGGGCCTACTCTCTGGAGTTTAGAAGAATGAGGTGATCACAATGAAACATACAGGATTCTGAAGGAGCCTGACAGGGTAAACACAGAGAGGTTGTTTCCCCTAACTGGGGAATCTAGAACTTGGGGACACAGTCTTGGGATAAGGGGTTGATCAATTAGGACTGAGATGAAGAGAAATTTCTTCATTCAGAGGGTTGTGAATTTTTGGAATTATCCACCCCAGAGGGTTATGAATATTCCTTCGTTAAGTATATTCGAAAGATGTGATTGATACATTTTTGCTCTCTCAGGGAATCAAGGGATATGCAGAGCTGGTAAGAAAGTTGAGTTGAGGTGGAAGATCAGCCATGACCATATTAAATGATGGAACAGTCTCGAGTAGCCAAATGGTTCATCTGTTGCTCCTATTTCTTATGTTCTTATGATAATAGTTCTCATGAAATTATTAATGAAATGGGTGTTAAATAATATTGTATTAATTTCTTATATTGTGAATGAGATGGAGTAGAAAATATGACTGCAAGAATTTCTTGGAATTGTGAAGGGATGTTCCTTTTGATGCTGAAAATACATGAGACACAACACCTTCAACACATCTGAAACAAAAACATATGGTCTTTCCTTGGAGTGGTGAGAATGTGGAACTTGCTACCCCATGGAGTGAGGCGAATAGCATAAATGCATTTAAGGGGAAAAAAGAAAGATTGCATTTATATAGCGCCATTCACGCCCACCAGACATCTCAAAGCGCTTTACAGCCAAGAAAGTACTTTTAAAGTGTAGTCACTGTTGTAATATAGGAAATACAGCAGCCAATTCGCACACAGCAAGCTCCCAAAAGCAGCAATATGATAGTTTTTGTGATGTTGATTGAGGGATAAATATTGGCCAGGAGACCAGGGATAACTCCCCTGCTCTTTTTCAGAATTGTGCCATGGGATCTTTTACATCCACCCAAGATAGCAGACAGAGCCTTGATTTAATTTCCAACCTGAAAAACAACACCTGCTACAGTGCAGCACTGGGATGTCAGCCTAGATTTTTGTGTTTAATCCCATTCCAGGACATGAATCCACAACCTTCTGATTCAGAGGAGAGAGTGCCACATCTAACTCACAAGCAAGATAAGTACATGGGGGAGACAGGAAGAGAAGGGTATATTGATTGAGTGAGATGAAGTAAGGTAGGAGGATGGTCGTGTAGAGCATAAAGAGCAGCACAGACCAATAATTCTATGCAATGTGCTTGAAAGTTGTCATGGAATGTCTGAGGTATAATGAACAATAATATATCATGTATACACCCACAGATCAGGCCTTAGAGAAGCTACTTTGATCTTGTGACTGTTAAACTCCCTTAAAATCTGCTGGGGTCATCCAAATGCTGGTTTTAAACTGTTGCTGAGCAAATGCTATTCAAAACTACTATAACTTCGAATTGCAATTGTATAGGTGAATTCATAGATATATGAAATGCCACAGAGGGTGATAGAAATGCTGTGCTCACTGGAAATAAAATGCTCAAGCCGACTGATAAACATAGTATTAATTATTGAGAGAGAATTGGATAAATATTTGAAGGAGTGGTTGATTGAAGGGTATCAGTTTTAGGAACTGGGTAGGAAAATTATAGAGTCTTTCTGGTCTCATTGCTGACATCTTCAGCCTCCTGGAACAAGACCTCCTTCCCAAAGAACCAGGTGGGCATACAGTCAGTGGCCGTCAAGGTGGCTGTCATTGAAGGACCATCCCCCACTCCCTTCCCCAGCCACCAGGTCTCTGCCTCTCTGCAGTTGTGCTCTCTTCTCCTGCAAGGAGGGAAAGCAGAGAGTTATGAATGTTAGAAATGGCTTGAGTGGAGAGGATAGAAGGACATTTATAGAGGGTGACTTGAGGCATGGGTGTGAGAGGGCGATAGGATGAGGGTGAATATTAGTGCTGGCTGTTCAGTTGGGAATGTGAGGAGGTGCCTGGAAAGAGAAGAATGAGTGGAGCTGCAAGGGCTTTTGTTCTGAGGAGTGCTGTGTGGGAGAATGCTGGGCCTGTTAGATTGTGGGGCTTGGCACATGGAAGTGTTATGCCACTCACCTTTCACGCCCTTCAGAGGTTCATGAACCTCTTAGGGCATGGTCTCCATGTTTGAGAGACCAAATTCCTGTTGCCATTTCTATCCACACCTGCTTTGTTTGAGAGACTGGCCTCTTAGGGTGGCACAGTGGTGCAGTGGTTAGACCACAGCCTCACAGCTCCAGCGACCCGGCTTCAGTTCTGGGTACTGCCTGTGTGGAGTTTGTAAGTTCTCCCTGTGACTGCGTGGGTTTTTGCTGGGTGCTCTGGTTTCCTCCCACAGCCAAAGACTTGCAGGTTGATAGGTTAAATTGGCCATGGTAAATTGCCCCTAGTATAGGTAGGTGGTAGGAGAATGGTGGGGGTGTGGTAGGGAATATGGGATTAATGTAGGATTAGTATAAATGGGTGGTTGTTGGTTGGCACAGACTCCGTGAGCCAAAGGGCCTGTTTCAGTGCTGTATCTCTCTATGACTCTTCCTCCTGTCCTTGGCAAACATCACCTCACTTCAGTCCCTCCGATCCCTCAGCAGGACCTCCAGATAAGAGTGAAAGACCTGGGGTAGTCTTCCCAGGTCCCCTTTCCATTCCTGTAGTTGCTGAAGCCTCAGGAATCAATGTACAGTTCAGCCATTTTGACCCCTGCCAGGATCCCTTTAATCAGAAATCCTTTCTTTGATAGATCTGGCACTTGATCCCACCCACCCTCTTGACTCTGGAAACCTGGAAGCAGAATATTAATGCCAGAATCAGTTAAAGAGTCACGGGAAAGCCCGGCCCAGCAGCAATCTGGTTCCCAACCCACTACAGGTCCTGTTGTTTCGCCAAGGGAAATATTTTAAAATTCCACCCAGTAATTTTGGGCTGAAATTCTGCAGGGGATCCACATAACTCTAGTGAGAGGCTGGTGGAGCTCTACTGGGAGACTAGTGGAACTCCCAGGAAGATGGCGGTGATCCAGTTGCACCAGTTTCTGCCATTCCCTTTATACCTCATAAGGTGTAAACCATGGTTGTCCAACTTCTTTTGCGTTGGGTGGGGTGGGTGCATATTCCAATTATGATCTTACATAGGGGGCTGATAAGACAATTTTGGAAAGGTATAAAAGTATGGGCATATACTTTCCTTCAATACTTTTATTAGCACTCTAGCATTCAATGCACTGTCTGGGGGAAAGGTCATGCCTTTTCCCAGCAGAAGGGATTGGTTGGCTCCTGTATCCCTAAGTATGACTAGGAGCTTACTTGTCTCACTCGAGGGGTATGGGGTCACTTTTCCTCTGGACACAAAATCGTGTTAACTGTGAGGGATTTTGTTAAGTTTTCCCGCACTCTCACTGGTAGGTTTACTGCATTTTATTGCCACAATTAAAGCCACAGCCTGGTCTGCTGTGCTTTCCATCAGAGCCCCATTTCCTGCACTGGTTTGGTGTACGCTGTCTAAACCAATGGGTTTCCCTGTAACTTCCAGCAGTCAGCTTGAAGGTGACCTGCCTTGTTACAATGGAAACATACAGGCTTTTGGGCATCGCGCCTGTTGTCAGAACCTTCCTTTTTGGCCTGAGGAGGGCTCCCTGTGTTTCCAGCTCTCCCTTCTTGTTCATGGCTGTTCATCCTCCTATCACCCTCCTACCTTCTCTTGTTTTCAGTTTTCTGGAGATGACTAGAGAAGGGTTTCCCTTAGGGCAAGGGCTTGTGAATAAGTGTATAATCATCAGCCAGGATTGCTGCCTCCCTGACTCTTGGAACCTTTTGTTCCTCCGTGGTTTCTTATGGAAAGGTGAAGTGAGTTTTTGAACACCTCGAGGAGGATCACATCGCTGAGGTTTTCATTGGTGGACTCTATCTTAAGTACTTTTACCCGCTGGTCAAAAACAAGCTGCTTAACTCTTTCTTGAGGTAAACTTTAGACTTGAGATAAGTTTGTTCAGGCTGTTTATGAGGGTTCGGAATTTTTGGTGGTATGCCTCCAGAACTAGCTCATGTGCGCCTAGGGTAGCATTTTTAGTCACTTCATAGGTTGATGAAGTCTCATCAGGTAACAGTGAATAAACCTCATGGGCTTTTTCTGTTAGTTTGCTTTTCAATAACCATATCCAGCTCTCAGCCGACCACTTCAGCTGTTCTGCAAGCTTTTCAAAAGAGACGAAAAATGCTTCCATATCCCCTTCATTGAACTTTGGTATCAACTGGGAGAACTCTAACAGCTCAGCACCTGGTCCTGAGTAGGGGTAAGTCCCTCACTAATGGTGCGTTCACTGGTTGTATTGGATCTTCCCCTAATTAGTTCGAGTTGTTTTAACTCCCTTTCCTCCCTTGCCTTCTGGAAACCTCTTTCTTTTTCCCTTGGCTCCCTTACTTGTTCCCTTTCCTGGAATTTTTTTTTATTTGTTCATCGGATGTGGGCATCGTTGGCCAGGCCAGCATTTATTGCCCATCCCTAATTGCCCTTGAGAAGGTGGTGCTGAGCTGCCTTCTTGAACCGCTGCAGGCCTTGTGGGGTAGGTACACCTACAGTGCTGTTAGGAAGGGAGTTCCAGGATTTTGACCCAGCGACAGTGAAGGAACAGCGATATAGTTCCAAGTCAGGACAGTGTGTGACTTGGAGGGGAACTTGCAGGTGGTGGTGTTCCCTTGCATTTGCTGCCTTTGTCCTTCTAGGTGGTAGAGGTCATGGGTTTGGAAGGTGCTGTCTAAGGAGCCTTGGTGTGTTGCTGCAGTGCATCTTGTAGATGGTACACACTGCTGCCACTTTGCGTTGGTAGTGAATGTTTGTGGATGGGGTGCCAATCAAGTGGGCTGTTTTGTCCTGGATGGTGTCGAGCTTCTTGAGTGTTGTTGGAGCTGTATCCATCCAGGCAAGTCACTGACCTGAAACATTAACTCTGCTTCTCTCTCCACAGATGCTGCCAGACCTGCTGAGTATTTCCAGCATTTCTTGTTTTTGTTTCAGATTTCCAGCATCTGCAGTATTTTGCTTTTATTTAAGTTGACCTGACATCCTGGCTGGAAATCACTGTCAAAGATGGTGGGGCACACGAGCAGGATTTTCCCCGCGGAGCCGCTGCAATATTTAGCGATGCAGCTCATTTACATGGAGAGGGCGGAATGCCCACCCCCAATGACGTGGAGGGGGCGATCTGTCCCTCCCCGACAATGGCATCCGGTGCCACCTCACAGGCACCAGCACCATTTTTAAATGTCTTCAAGCCCCTGCAGTTACTTTACATTTTTAAGGGAACAGTGTTTAAAAATTTAATGTGAGAAATGTAATAAATGATTTAAGTCCCTCTCCCACCCCCAATGACTAAAGACTTTATTGATTGTCCTCTCCCCCCCCAAAACAACCTTATATTCTGATCCCGACCTTTCCCCCCTGAGCTTCATTCATTTTCAACTTCAAACCATTCACATCATCCCCTCCACCAATTGCAAGAGGCTTCCCCACTCTCCCCAGTCCTGAAAACTTCACTCCTTCCCCCTCCCCACCAGTGTTCCGCCTTGGATCTTCGAATGGAGATCCGAAGGCGCAGGAGTTCTGGCAATTGGCCAGAATATTGGAGCGGGACGGCTGTCGAGACGAGGTAAGTATTTATTCATTAATTAACATTTATTTCCATATTTAAATTAGGTTCCCATCACCCTGCGGCGGGGGGCCACTACGAGGCCTTGCTGCCGTCGGTAATATGAGGTGGTGGGCCTCTCCCGGAGGTATTTTCCGGGCCACTCCCACCGCAATGCCTGATGTTGTGGGGGGGGGGGGGGGGGGTGCTGGTAAAATCCAGCCCTCTGTGTCCTCCTCATTCTCTGTCTGTTTCCCTCTCTTTCGCTGTCCATCTCTCTCTCTGCCCTCCTTTCTCTCTCGCTCTGTCTCTGACACTTGCAGTGAGCGGGACCGCTCAGCACAGCAGCTTGGTGGTTGGTCAGTTTTTAAAAAAAATCGCACTGTCAGTTTCACAGCTGACAGGTGCTAACATCGGGAACAACGATATTCCAACTTTGGATTTCTCGGCGGGCTTTTAAATATAAATCGGAACCCATCAGAAAACCCCGAGCCTGTCCAACATTGGAAAACCACTGTTCCCAATGTCAGTACCTTCCAGCTGTGAAATTGGCCTGAAAGAAGATGACAGTGGAAACCTTCTCATCTCTGAAATACATCTGCAGGCCGAATGGAAACCTTTGGTAGGCCAGATCCTGGCCCACAGAGTATATGTTGTACAACACTGGTGTAAAGATTTTGTACACCCGTAACAAAGTAAACGACAGCCAGAGTGGATCCAGGGCAGGATATGTATGCCACACATCAGTTTGGAAGGGGACCCAATTTCTCAGTATACCGAGTGATTGGATGAGTAATAGCAGCATATATGGGATCCGCAGGTGGAGTCCAGGACAAGAAAGTGGCCCCAAAGAGTTTAAATTTTTTTTTAAAGTGCTGCAGATTGCCTCCCTTGCTCAGGTATTCAAAAGGGCTATTGGTGGGTTGGGGTGGGGGGAGGTGTTGGTTGCGAGTGGGGATAGTGGGTGAGAGAGGTTTCCCACAGGTGGCAGAGGCTATTTTAACTGCCTCCCAGTGGCAGACCGGAGGCCAGCACTCCAGGTAGGCCTAGAGTCCCTCCCTGCCTGCCTGGGTGCAGCAGCAGCTGCAGGCTGTCCTGTAGAGGGGTTTCCCCCCACCACCCCTCCACAGTGGTGGCCTGGCTGCAAAAGCCAATTTTTATTTAAACTTTAAAAGGTTTGAAGCGCCCTTTCCCTTACATTCCATTGCATCCAGCTGTTGCTTTCAAGCTGGAAGGCCTCTGATTGACCCTCCATCTTCGAGAACCCACCCACCATCCTTAATTGATGACAAGCCTACCCTTTGGTCATTAATTGGTCTCTCTGTGTAAATTCACAATGAGTGACTGTTCCCCATGCAGTGCAGGATTCTGACCCCCTTTTGAGCCTGATGGCAGGGTTTAGAAGCCCACAGGGAAAATCCTACCCAGAGTCTTTTAAGTAGTTAAAAGTCTCACAGAGCTTCAAAAAGTAGGAGTGGGAGTAAGGAGAACAGGAAGGACGATGGCTTGTGGCATAGTTGAAAATAATGTCAGGCCTGTCTGTCAGTTTAACCTCTGAGGTGAAGTGATATATTCCTAGAAATTACAGTGACTGTCATGTATCACATTTAGAGTATTATATCTGAGTCAATCATTAGCAGACTAAGCCAACCTAAAACCTTCAGCTTGGTTTGATATTAACAAAACTGCTGAGCCACAAATAGGGCACAGCTCTGTTTTAGTCTGAACTACCTTGTATTTTCATGCTTCACTGGAGAATGGCAGCAAGTTATAAATTAGAATAAAATCTTAACTTTATCGACCCTTTACTTTAATAAAATAAATTGACAGTCCAAGCAACAATTTATCACTGACTTGATAAAATGCACTTATATTCTCATATCTTGTAATGTTGATAAATTTTAGGTATCATTTCAATTTTCCTGAACTACTTTCTGTCTAATGACCTGGAACAAATTTCAACTTTTAAACAAAAAATAATCTAAAGTTTGTCTTTTGCTAACACATACTTTTCCACTATTCATTTATAGATTTCCTTTTTGTTCTGTGACTATAAGAGTAATATTTATTTTGGTAAGGGTAAAAGTCTTGTGACATTAGGGGCAATCCAACATTTCATACAACACATAGCTCTGGTCATATTGAGAGATAACTATAGAATTGGTAAGATGTCAGTTTTGTATTGAAGATGCAACTAGAATGTTTTATGTTTGTTTACCTGATGGAAGATTATGGCCAGGAATTTCACTGGAACTTTATTGTAAGTGTGGTGGAATCCTTGCTTGTGTGTGTAAACAGGATTTATGCAGCACTTCCAGCAAAGTTACAGTGGTAGAATGGAAACAGCTCCAAGGAAGTTCCTGGCAATATTAATACTAATAAAACGAGGCAAAATGTTGTTTGATAACACTCCTGTGAAGATTTTTGTAATGTTTTACAATGTTAAAGGCAGTATGCAAATGAAAGCTAAAAGCAAAATACTGCGGATGCTGGAAATCTGAAATAAAAACAGAAAGTGCTGGAAATACTCAGCAGGTCTGGCAGCATCTGTGGAGAGAGAAGCAGAGTTAACGTTTCAAGTCAGTGATGCTTCTTCAGAACTGGCAAATATAAGAAATATAAAAGATTTTAAGCAAGTAAAGCAGGGTTAGAGCAAGAGATAACAAAAGAGAAGGTATTGATAGGACAAGGTCACAGAGAATAACTAACCAGAAAGTCATGGAGCAAAGGCAAACGATATGTTAATGGTGCGCTGAAAGACAAAGCTTTAGTACAGAGAGGGTGTTAATGGACTGAAAACTGAACAGCCACAAGCACTAACATGAAAAAAAAACACAGTGGCCGGAATTTTTCGCTTACCGGTGGCCCGGGGCCGATGCTCCCGAAGCGGATCAGGCCCCCGATCCCGCTCCACGTTGCCTGGCCGCCGGCATCACGCGCTGATCACCTAATCAGCGGGCCCGCGGTGTAACTCCAAAAAGAAATGGCGTGCGCAGGCGGGAACTTCAGCATCATTGGGGGCGGGGCCACGTACGGCTGCGCTACTGTGCCAATGATTTGGTAAATGTCAAATGCACTGAATGTTGCCCTCGTTTGTAACATCACCCAGATGTAACCATGCTGGAGGCACAAACTTGTGATTAACTCTGGATTGATGATGAAACTGATCACAATGCTTTTCCCAACAGGTGAAACCCAGCATGTGCCAGGAAGTGTTACCATTGCCCGACCATCCAACTCTGAGGTGGAGGAGGGTGCCTCAGAGGGTGCAACGTCACATCATTGTGATGCACCAAGTACCACAGCAGATACTGACACTTTGGTTGGGATGACTGTGTCTGGGGAATCAATCTCACATACTGGTGTGAGCACAGCACAGTTGCCGGGCCAGACACCAGAGGCAGAATCGGCCGATGCATCACACACTCGGAGGAGAGTGGGATGCCAGGCCAGTGCAGAGCCACAAGCTGATGATCATCCTTTCGTCGGGCGATGTTGCAGGTGTAGAATGTCGTCCATGGAAACCTGGCGGAGTTGCCTGAAACGTTGCGTGCTATGTCTCATACTCTGGAGACATCCATCCAGAGTATGAGGTCAGCAAACTCACAGGCATTTGAACATCTGGCTTCCTCCGTTGATAGACTGGAGGCTGCAGTGGAGGGACCAGTTCTTCATGCATTTCGGGACTTCAGAACGACTGTGGCCTCCCTGGACCAGAGCATCAGAGAGCATAATCTGATGCGACTGCGCCAGGTTGAGGACACTCAGCGCTCTGATGCCACCATTGAGGACCACCAGAGCCTCACGAGGGCACAGGGGCAGCAGATCACATATGGGAGCTCCTCTCACAGCGCTTCTGATGCATCCTGCAGCTCCTTGCTCCCTCTGCCAGGGACATGTGAACTGTTAAATCCCGGGGTGATAGAAGGTGCTCATGACTTGAAGTACATTTATTTTATTGGTAAAACAATAGTGTTTGATTAAATTGGAGATTTTACTATTGGACATGTCGTTCCTGAAGTCAGATATTACATAGTTAGTCAACTCAAGTTGTCTCAAATGTGAGGCCACACACTTGGGTCGTGTCCCTCATGATGTGATGGATTGGTTATTCGCTTTGTCTCACCCCCTAAAGATTAGAGATTTTGAACTGTCAGATCCTCACAATGATTAATATCATAAAGCAGATTGAAATGTGTGAAGATTTATATCATTTCAACTGAAACGCATTCCTATTAGAAATTCCCTTGTTTCTCCAGCACTTAGAGTCAAGTTACATTCAGCTTCCTCTCCATGATCATCATTAGACTGATGCCCATCTTCCTCATCAGAAACGTCGTCATCATCTGATGACACATCGCACTGACATTGATCATCCTCTAAGGCATCTCCATGTTCAATCGCCAGGTTATGCAAGGCACAGCAGACGACAATGATTCTGGAAACCCTTGACAGTGCGTACTGCAGTGATCCACCAGAGCGGTCAAGACACCTAAATCTCATCTTTAGGAGGCCTATAGTTTGCTCGATTGTCACTCTGGTGGCCGCATGGCTCCCGTTGTATCGTTCCTCCGCCTCACCCCTTGGGTTCCTCACTGGTGTCATGAGCCATGTCTTCAGAGGATAACCCCTGTTGCCAAGTATCCATCCCATTGTTGAACAGCAGAACAAATGCTTTGACTACAGGTAATAGCTTCCAGCTTTTGTGACTGGCTCACTTCAGGTACTTCCTTCAGGCAATAACTAATATTAGATGGGTCACGATCAGCAGTGCATAACATTCAGATTAAACCTTCTGCACAACCTGCAAGTTACAACCCTTGTTAGGACACACAAATGACATCAGCATTAATAAAGTTCAATAAACTCATTTTTAACTCCAACTCCCTCATGAATCAATGCCTGCCGCCCTTTTGAACCTGCTGGGTTCCTGATACGCCCCACGACCCGATTAACGGCCGTAAAATCAGATACGTAGCGTAACATCTCTGGCAATTGGATTCTGAATTACCTTAAGTACTTCTCAATTGATGTTAGTCGAGCGGCAAGCGTAATCTCGATCGCGCCCGACTTCCCACGCTGGTTAAATTGCATCAGCACGTAATGATGCCAGGGACCCGGCCCGACGTCTTCCTGCGCCATTTCTCCCTCCGCCACACCCCGACGGGACCCATTCTTAATGGTATAATTCCTGCCAGTGGGTAGGCACAGGAGAAACAAACTGAACAAACTAAACTAAAATAAACACAAAACAGAAAAGAAAAAAGAAAAAATAACTAAAGATAAAAGTAAAATGGGGGGCTGTCATGCTCTGAAATTATTGAACTCAATGTTCAGTCCGGCAGGCTGTAGTGTGCCTAATCGGTAAATGAAATACTGTTCCTCGAGCTTGCGTTGATGTTCACTGGAACACTGCAGCAATCCCAGGACAGAGATGTGAGCACGAGAGCAGGGGGGAGTGTTGAAATGGCAAGCAAGCGGAAGCTTGGGGTCCGGCTTGTAGACTGAGCGGAGGTGTTCCACAAAGCGGTCACCCAGTCTCCGTTTGGTCTCCCCAATGTAGAGGAGACCACATTGTGAGCAGTGAATACAGTATACTACATTGAAAGAAGTACAGGTAAATCGCTGCTTCACCTGAAAGGAGTGTTTGGGGCCTTGGATAGTGAGGAGAGAGGAGGTAAATGGGCAGGTATTACACCTCCTGCGATTGCAGGGGAAGGTGTTGTGGGAAGGGGACGAGGTGGTGGGGGTAATGGAGGAGTGGACTAGGGTGTCACGGAGGGAACGATCCCTTCGGAATGCTGACAGGGGCAGGGAGGGGAAGATGCCTTTGGTAGTGGCATCACGCTGGAGGTGGCGGAAATGGCGGAGGATGTTCCTTTGGATATGGAGGCTGACCGGGTGGAAAGTGAGGACAAGGGAACCCTGTCACAGTTTTAGGAGGGAGGGGAATGGATGAGGGTAGAGGTGCGGAAAAGAGGGCGGACATGGTTGAGGGCCCTGTCAACTACAGTGGGGGGGAATCCTCGGTTGAGGAAAAAGGGACATATCAGAAGCGCTGTCATGGAAGGTTGCATCATCAGAGCAGATGCGTCAGAGACGGAGAAACTGGGAGAATGGAATGGAGTCCTTACAGGAGGCAGGGTGTGAAGAAGTGTAGTCGAGGTAGCTGTGGGAGTCCGTGGGTTTATAATGAATATTAGTAGACAGCCTATCCCCAGAGATGGAGACAGAGAAGTATTGCAAATGAAAGCTGTTGTTGGAATAACCAGTATGGCATGGAGTTTCCACGAGAGGCACATTCAGGAAATGCATTCAGAATACAATGGACACTGCAACACTTTTCCTGAGCTGAATTACACATATCGGGTTGAATTTTATTCGGGCGCCGTGCTACGTGGCGTTGCCCTTTCAACATAGCGCAGCATCCGCATTTAGCGGCCGCCACAGAGCCCCCGTAATATTATGCACGGGGGCTCATTAGCATCACTGTGCCGAGCCGCACTCCCGATATTACGTGGGGAGAGGTGGGGTATTTGTCACAATGAGGAACCCTTTGACAGTTGTGCAGCAGGTGCTGGGGCCCTATTTTAAGTGCCCCAGCACCTGCCTCCTGACAGCTGTCAAAGAATACTTACCTGACTACTGAAGAGTGGGGCTGCTGTCAATCTGGCAGCAAAGCAGAAAGTGCTGCAGAAATCCAGCAGGTCAGGCAAGATCTGTGGAGAGAGAAGCAGAGTTAACTCATCCAAGTTCACAGACCTGAAAGTTAACTCTACTTCTCTCTCCACAGATGCTGCCTGACCAGCTGAGTGACCCCAGCAGTTTCCACTTTGCAGCCACATACTCACCCTGCTGTGTCCCAGTGTCCTGTGAAGTTGCGATCCTCTTCTCCCACTCAAGTGTAACATTCCTTCTTGTAGGCATGCTGCACCTGGGTGAATAATCTTAAATTTGCACATTCCAGGACTTAAGACTTGAATAATAGGTATTACAGAGGTTTACAGAGAACACACTGACACAAATGGGAATGCACAGGTGTCACAGCAATGTAAATACATCTTTCACTGAATGTTCCTCACCAACATGTGTGTCCTTTTCTCTGTGCAAATGATGTGTGCCAGCATGTTTGCACTGTTGGCCCTTCAGGAAAGCCAATGTATGCAATAACATCATTGCCATGCCACCATTACACATGACCATCTCCATGGATTCAGTGACATGGACATTGCCTCAGTCAGCTGCTGCCTCTAATGGTTTACACAGGGATGCTGCAGATGTGGACTGGTGCACAGCAGGTGAGCGAGGGTGATGTGTGTCTTGCAGAGCTCATGTCAGTTCCTATGATAAGCCACCTCCATGCATCCCTACCTCATTGCTAGCCCTGCGTGCAGAGCCTGGATGTCATCTGCCTCCCATGCGTCTTTCATGTTGTAGGTCCTCAGTATCCTCATAGTCCGAGGAGGAATCCTGTTGACGTCTCTCCTCATCATGCCTGGCCTGGCCTCTATTGGGTGCATAGTTGTGCAGAGCAGCAAAGAAAGGAGCTGGCCTTTTCAGCCCTTAGTACAGGGCATCACCCTATCCATCCAGGTATTGGAAGCGCTCTTTCAGCATGCCGATCTCCTGCGCAATGGTGGCTCATGTAGCTCAGTGGCTGGCATTGTATCTCTCCTCTGCAGCAGCGGTGGAGTCTCTCACTGGTGTCGGGAGCCATGTCTGCAAAGGATAGCCCTTATCTCCAAGAAGCCACCCCTCCATCTAAGCCAGTTCAATGAACAGTGGTGGCAGCCAGGACTGGCGCAAGACCCAGGTGTCATGGCAGCTGCCTGAGAAGCGGTCACAAATTCACAGCAAGCATCTGTGGTGATCATATACCAGCTTCACCTAGATTGAGAGGGCTCCTTTAATGGTGACGTCTGCAGGTGGTAGCTTGGTGGGAGGCCTGATGGTCACATGAGTGCAGTCTATGAACATTACAACCTATGGTTCTCCGGCAATGGTGCCAGAACCAATGGCCCTCTGGGCCTGGCTGTGAGAGTCCGTCCTGAAGCAGACATACTCACTGGCCTTCTGGTGCAGGGCATTGGTGACCTCACTGATGCAGTGGTGCACTGCTGACTGTGTGACCCCATGAAGGTCTCTGTTGGGCCCCTGAAAGGTTGCAGAGGCGTCAGGCTTCAGAACTGCTGCCACAATGAGGAACAGAGGAATGGGATGTCCACCAGAGCCCATGGGCTGCAGGTAATCCTTGAGCAGGGCACAGAGATGTGTCACCACCCTCTCTATATGTGCAATCTCCTCTGACACTGGTGCTCTGACATCCGATGGCATGTCATGTGAGGCCTGAAGATGCATGGCAACCGTAGTGGCGAGCTCCCCTTGGGGGCTGCTGCTCACGACTGGGAGCCTCTACGTGGATCGCACCTGCCTGTTGGTATTGCCTCTGGTGCATACAGATCCTCACAAGCAGAGGATCACACATTGTAGGATGAGCCAACCTATTTCCATGTGATAAATAAAGTTGAATCCTGCATGTATTCGAAAGTTCCTGACAGTGCATGGATTGGTGTTGACGGGTACATCAGCTGCTTTCCTGGATCAACTATGTGGCGTGCCATGCCATTGCCCATCTTGACCAACACTCAGAGTGGCACAACATGACCACATCAAGATCCTACCAGCTGCATCGATTGCCCCCACCATCCATAAAACCTTAAAGCTCCTGCTTTTTCTGGCACCCTCCCCACACACAGGGTACCTAGTGTGCCATTGTCCCTTCACAACACAGAGCATACACTGTTAACAGAGGGATGGTACACAGTACCTCCCTTCATTCCAGCACAGCTTTCCCTCCAGTAATCGCAGACCCCCTCCCTTTCAGAATGCAGAGTGAGACCCCTGCATATCCCCCCTCCCTCCTCCCTTTAAGAATGAGGAGTTAGACCCCTCTGTATCCCCCTCCCTCCTCCCTTCCATAATGCAGAGTGAGGACCCGCCGGCTTTTCAGATCGTGACCGGGACGGCACGTGACGGCCGCCCATTCAACAAAAAATCTGGCATTCTCAGTCCAGAGGTGATGGGCTGCATAATCAGCATAGGTAAGTAAGCATTACCATATGTTAATTGTGGTGCCATCGCCTTGCGGCGGGAGGCCGCACCGAGGTCCTGCCGCCGCCGGTAATATGCGATGGGCCCTTCTCGATGTCGCAGGTCGAGGAGGGCCTCTCCCTGCAGCATTTTACCGGCCCCCGCGGCATTGAGGGGCCGGTAAAATTCAGCCCATCTTGTGTACCAAGGCCAGATCAATGTACCAGATTAATTGACTAGATCGTTTAACTAGAATTACTAACTAATTTAAACTGAATTTATCGTAATGATGATGGAATAATTTAACCACAAGTGCCTATGTGACCGGGTATCTGGGCACCAGGTGATGAACACCCCAGAACGGGCATCATCAGCAGAAACCCACCATTCAGGCCTGCGGATATGGCCACTTTTTTGGGCAGGGACTGGTTGTGGCGAAGGGACTTTTGAAAGAGCATAAAAGATTGCAGAAACTCTATCGTAAAGTGTTTACGGGCGCAATTCATTTTTAAAATTCTGTCATATGTTACTTTATTTCATTCTCCTCAGGTTCTGCTGTTACCTGGGTGGAAATTATGCAGCAATTCCATGTTTAATGCAATTTTGTCATGAGAAGGAGATCATAGCTATTGGTCTTCCTGAGACCAATGAAACCACCCCAGGTAATTATGTACCTATTAATGCACACCATAATCTCCTATCGTGAACTGTTTGTCTGGTGGTGATATTGCAATGATCACATCATCTCGGTCATTTTTAAATGTCCATATGGATGAGCAGTTCAAACCAAAATGAATCAGCCTCAGTCAACTGGGATGTCCATGAATGGTGCTGCAGCTTCAAACATTGAGTAACCAGGGTCCTGAACAGTCTAAATGAAGCTGTGCATCTCCAGCTCTATGTTTTGCCATTCACCAGTCACCAGGGGTTCATGTTATTATCTCATTTCCAACAAGGAACAAATGGATTGGAGTGAAATTGATTTGTAAAGAGACATCCGCATTCTTTCATTAAATTGATCATGTTCTAACGGAAGGTTAAGTGATCTTTGGAACACAGTCATGAGTTTTACTTAGCTGCTGCAGATAAATAAAGGTATTATGGTAGATTGTACAAATTTGAAGTTTCAGAGGAAAGCTTTGTGTTTCGGAAATTAATATCAGGAATTTGGACGGGGAAATCAGCAGATCCCATACGATTTTCTAGATGGTAAATTTAATTAATAAACTCTACCCTATTTGTTTACGTTATCTGTTGCTTGACTGCTTTTCTGTCAGTGCAATGAAGTCTGTTGTGGATACCTTTTTGGCTCCATTTGCAGTGTCAATTGGTCCCTTAAGCAGGCTGAGTGTCTTACTTATATTGAGTTGATTTGCACTGATCTCCATCTATTTGTGTGATAACATAATCGAAGGATGTAACAATGAAATTCTTTTGTGAACTGGATTGGATACTGGTATCTTTTGCATATTATTTTCTCCAGGCAGACTGAGCAAACACCTGATGAGATGAAACATGAAATGAATATTTCCCATGAGGCAAACTTACAGAATAACGTTTATGGTTTAGATTCACTTAATTCCATCAATACTACTTGTCTTCACATAACAATAAAAGAAAATGAAAAGCTGCACTATTCCATTTCAATAGGCCATCTCATTTGACAAAGCTAATTTTCTCACCCACCCATCCATCCTTCTTGCAGCCTTTTGCTATCTGACTATCTCCTGCTTTAGCAGCTCTCTTTAATTTAAAAACTTGACTCCAGCATTAGCTGTTAATCACACCCATATCTCTTTTCTCAGTAATTGTCTCCATCTCATTCCACATGGATTCCAGCTCAAATTTCACCCTTTCTGCTCTGTAGTATGAAATCTCTTCCAACCACTTCTCTCACCACTTAATGCGATCCATCCTTTCCACAAATATCCTCCCATGCATGCTCTCAACCTTCCTTTTCAGCAACACCAACTCACTTTATGTCAGAGCCGACCAGTCCTCAGTTCCATATCATTCTTTGTCTCATCCAATACTTCAGCAAAAAAAAAATTGGGGGTCAAATTGGTCTTTGGCTGTAGCATGAAACATGCTCATAGTGAATTGGCAGCATGCTTTACACAGTGCCTGATTTTCTTAATAGAAAAGAAAATTGCACATAGCATAAACCAGGCTGCTGAATGAGTGCGATTCGTGTTACTGGCACAAAAACATTTTCACCCCTTTATTTTCCTTCAAAGAACAAAGAACAAAGAACAGTACAGCACAGGAACAGGCCATTCGGCCCTCCAAGCCTGCGCCGATCATGATGCCTGCCTAAACAAAAACCTTCTGCACTTCCGGGGTCCATATCTCTTTATTCCCATCCTATTCATGTATTTGTCAAGATGCTTCTTAAACGTCACTATCGTACCTGCTTCCACCACCTCCCCCGGCAGCAAGTTCCTGGCACTTACCACCCTCTGTGTAAAAAACTTGCCCCGCACATCCCCTCTAAACTTTGCCCCTCACACCTTAAACCTATGTCCCCTAGTAACTGGCTCTTCCACCCTGGGAAAAAGCTTCTGACTATCCATTCTGTCCATGCCACTCATAATTTTGTAAACCTCTTCACTTTCATCTCACCTCATCGCTCCTTCCAGTCTCAACCCTTGCTGACTTTTCTGAATTGTCTCCTCTGACCTTCCCTCTCTGGCTTTGAACAATTTGTTTTCAGCAATGTTCTTAGCTTCATTCCCCCACATCAATGAATTCTCAGCTCAACATAACACTTCTTCCATTGCTTCACCTCTGTGTCGAAATACTTAGCCAGGAGGCTTCTTTCCGCACATCTGACCCTTTCTCCAATCTTCAAGCTTCCCAATCCACGACTCTTCCGCTCATCTTCTATCCACTCTTGATCCTCCAACACCATCTGAAAGGACTCTACAGTCTCCCCTTGCTGTATCTAATTGTTTCTTAAATAATGCCAGGATTTTCACCTCCACTACACTAACTGGAAGCTCATTCCAAATGTTGATCACTCTTTGTGTGAACAAAGAAAAGAAAGTTACAGCACAGGAACAGGCCCTTCGGCCCTCCAAGCCAACGCCGATCCAGATCCTCTATCTAAACCTGTCGCCTATTTTCTTTACTTCCTGCCCATTCATGCATCTGTCTAGATACATCTTAAAAGACGCTATCGTGCCCGCATCTACCACCTCCGCTGACAACGCGTTCCAGGCACCCACCACCCTCTGCGTAAAGAACTTTCCACGCATATCCCCCCTAAACTTTTCCCCTTTCACTTTGAACTCGTGTCCCCTAGTAATTGAATCCCCCATTCTGGGAAAAAGCTTCTTGCTCTCCACCCTGTCTATACCTCTCATGATTTTGTACACCTCAATCAGGTCCCCCCTCAAACTGTGGAGAAGAACTTGCTGCTATAAATTTTAAATTTGCCTTTACTAGTTTGATCCTTGCCCTTGTCTTTGTCTTCCAATTTAATTTAAAGTAACATTCATTAACCTTAACTATTTTATATACCTCTATCAGATCACCTCTTAGATGTTTCCTTACCAGACTGAATACCTCAGGTTTTTCTATTCTCTCTCATAACGCATTCCTCTGATGGTTGGGATAAACTCATGAAACTCCTGCCAGCACCTGAATGTTTTCTTTGTTCTTCAGACACTATGGCTGGACACTGTATTCAAGCTCAGGTCGCCAGAGCAGTGTTTGAGGCAGTTATTTCTTTAGTGCACTCAGATAAATGTTTATTGATTTATCAGTTGAGATGTAACTGTTTGGGTTCTGTTCAGCAACTTTTCTAACTTTTCTAAATTGGGATTTATGTTTGTAAATTTATAACAGATACATGAAATTCCCACAGAGCAAGAGTGGTAGTAAAATCCAGAGTCTGTGGGCTGGATGCTCCTCTGGGATTTTGGAAGTTTACAGTTGGCCCCAGAGAGTCCAATAGAGGATACTAGAGAGGAAAGGCCAACTCCTGAATCCTTGCTCCATAAAAGCTCCTTGTGCAATTTTTCTCAAATGGCACTGCCCACCCAACAGCATGCAATTGTCATGGACTCTTTATTTCCATCCCCAACCAACTCTAGCTGGCAAAGGAGGACCCAGCTTTTTAAACCCCAGGGAAGGAGGCCCATGAAGATCATTGTTGTATGTTTGGTTTAGTCTGGCTCGCAGGGATTTCTGAGTCTTTAGTAAGGTTGAATCATAACTGTTTATTACATTTCAGGAACTATATACACTTTATTTAAACATGTCTAACTTCTCTGAGGGTCATGATGCTTCTTTTTCTTCTTCTCAAGCCTCTTTCACATGTGATCACTTTCATCATCACAGTGCAAGGTGTTACTCTACCATCCCAGACATTAACCCTTTCAAACCCTTATGATTGGTTGGTTGACATCCTTCCATCTATGAAAGATGATTGACACTCAGGTAAGGTGTCTTCTCTTGGTGCACCTTTGTTGATGACTGTGAAGGCCAATCCTTGAGAAGCAGGTTCTGCCAAAAGTGCTGCATGTAAAGCTGTCAAGTGACGCTGTGTGTTGTTATTTTTGATGTTGGCGCCTATTGGCGCCTGTTGCTAAGCTGCTGTAGCAACTGGTCATCGTGGTAGTGCACACCAGTCCACAGGATGTGTCGCCATTTCCCTCTTTTGCTTTCAAACCCTTATACTACAATCATAATCAGGGTCAATGGAAGGGGGTGGCCTTGGCAGGGAGTACCACGTTCAGTGAAGCCCACATGACTACTCAGTTCACCTTTTCTAGTCCAGGACATGATCCCAATATGGACCACCTGTAATAAAAACAGAAAATGTGGCAAATACTCAGTAGGTCTGGCAGCATCCATGGAGAGAGAAAGAGAGTTAATGGGCTGATTGTTCCCATGGGCTTCAGGACCCCAACATCAGCACCAGTGGCGCAATCTTCCAGAAGGCGGTGTACTAATTGGCTGCCTCTTGGCAACGTATTAAGGACAGAGGGCTGGCTCACAATGCTGTAGGTCCAATCAGAGGGACAGTAACTCTGGAGTCTAGGCAACCCACTGGGAGACATGGGTGCTGCTGAAGCAGGTCGGGGATCTTAACATGGAGGAGTGCCTGCTGTCCAACACAGAAGGGCTGCACTGAAGGCTCCTGAAGCTGGTAGGGATGGATGGAAAACCTCTCCACAGAATCACATGCAATTGTGTCCTTTCATCCACGGGGCCCAGTCATTGGGGCATGAACCCTCCAGCTCCAATAGTCACCTGGCCTGCCACAGGATGGCCACCTCCTGTGAACTGGCAGCCTCCATATACAGTAGGTGGCCACTTTGCCAGTGGGAAAGGTCCAGTGACATTGTGAAATCACCTCTAATTGGGACCTCAACTGCCCGAATTGGCTGCCCACCTCCGAGGAGCAGGCAACTGATCGTATTACCAGCCCAACCCTAGGAAAGTTCGGCTCCCCCTTAATTTTCAAGCGCCACCCCCCGTCCATTGCTCCAACCCTGTCTCCAAGGGGCTAGGTAAATCCAGCCCAATGCTTCAAGTTGGTGTCCAAACATCAGAGTTGTGGTTGGCATGGTAGAATTGGTATCTTTGATGTCCCTGTGCCAGATTCCTTTGAGGATCAATGACACAGCAACTCCCCAGTCCGCAGCCTTTCTTACACAAATGGCCTTGTTTTGAGTAGCCAATGGCGTTGTCCCGAGCAGGCCAGCCAAGATACTCCAATATTTGGTTTGGAACCAGTGTGTCCAGGTTTCAATCTGCTTTTTGGCCCTTCCAGCAGACGCACACTCACGCTGGAGTTACTTTGGCTGTGTTCAGATTTTCAGCTATCGTTATGTGAAATGCAGGCCAGAGTAGATTGCTATGACCAGGGCCATTGCTTAATGATAACAGAATAAGTTAAGATTTGTAATATTACATGGGATTCTAGAATTTTCATCAGAATTTTGGAATCACAATTTGATTCCTTCTCTGTGGTAATTGGAAACTAAGCACGAGAAATTAAGTTGCCCCTGATTTTTGGACGCGGTTTTACAATTTGTGGTGTGTCTGCGCCAGTTCAGATCAAGGTGGGTAGCACACAAATTTGGTGCCACAACCTCATCTGAATAATAGTAGGGTCTGGCTGAGCAGGTCCTGCACTGCTGTCTTCTTCTTAACGCTGCCAGCTACCTCTGCGCTCCTGAGCGCAGCCCAGTAGCATTGTTCACAAACCATGTGATGCAGACAACCTGCTCTTCTTAAAGACAGGCTGTCCACCTTAATGGGAAGTTGCACTGAAGAATATTTCTGCAATTTAGATGATGGCAAGGTGAACACCAGGGTCAGAGAGAGGATTCTTGGGGGAAGGATCAGCGCTGGCGGCATTAGTGGTGGAGATGGGCAGGATGAGAGATGCCATGTTTATGGAGGGGGGCCAGAAGGCCCTCAAGGACCAATCCCAGAAGGAAGTGGGAGCAGGTGGTCGGTGAGGTAAATTTCTGGAGTCTGGACCCTGCCACAAGAAGTCAAATGGCCCCAAATGCATGGTCAAGGTCAGTAAATTCATCTTCACATAACATCTCTTATCAAAACACCACCAGCCTTTCACACTGCTCAATGCACCACACCCCATGGTTTACCTATTAGCAATTCCTGGCATGCAGGACTGACATCAAGCATCCAGATAGTCCACCTCACTGTCACACACTTGCCAATGCTGCCAGCCTTACACTCACCACTCGTTGTCTACACATATCTCCAGCTATTCAGCAATGGGAAGATCATCATGCAAACACTGCACCACACAATCACTGTCATTCTGCCCTCTCTCTTGCAGGACAAGGTGACACACAAGGGACCAGAGCAGAACTGTCGGGGACAAGGACAGCTGCATCTCCTGAGCCCGTCGGAGGATTTGGCTCTCAGCATTATGTGGCCTGCAGTGAGGGGCCTGTGGAATCCAGCATAACTGAGGATATTGAGGATGATGGGACTTTCTTGCATTATGTCCCTTCTCAACTCCTAGCACACCCTCATCCTGAGATCTAGCATGCTGAGCAGCTGCTGATGGTGTGACCATGAACCTCTTGCATTCCAGCTCATCCCCTTCCCTCACACCAACCTTTCCTTTTCTGATTTCCTGCTTTCAGACACCTAAGAACTGCTGCCTGCCCACGCACAGCAGCCCCAAGAGGAATAGAGAGAGCAACAGCACAGGCCACCCACTCCTCTGCTTCCCACCCCCACCCCATAAGCATGTACAATGCTTGCTGTGAAATTCTGGAGCTCGCCACGACATCTCCTTAAACATTTCAGAATACTTCCAAACACATTACAATAGAAAAGGTTCTTAAAAAATCATCTTACCCACAATAATGCAAATTTTTAATTAAATAATGCAAGTGCATGGCCCATCTTGCAACAGAATGCTTGTTGTTTGCAGAGTGATCTAAAAATTCATTGCCTGGACTAGTGTTGCCCAAATTAGGAATCTTGATATCACATCAGCTGGTTGGCTGTGTGACATCAGGATAACATTGATTCAAGGCGTTTGAGCACGCGTTCAGGTCACCCCTGCATGCGCCCTTCTCCTCACAGAGCGCCACCGTGTCTACAGAGAAGCAGCTGGCGGCACTAGGCCTCCGTAGCTCCATCTCTAGTGGTGCTACGCAAAGAGATTTCTAACCCTAACGGTCATGCCTATGGTGTGAAAATAAGGGATTATACTGGGACTGCAGTGGGACATAAGCTTGTTGTACCTTAAGTACAGGAATACCAAATGGACTTTATATTCCTCTGTACCCTGTGCCTGTGCACTAGTTATGTGTATCACACACAAAGGACAATCCTCACCTGACTTAAACCGGGCCTGAATTTGTACTTTCAGGTCAATTGCAAGGCCCCGACAAATACCTAATGTAAATCTAACTCTGCATTTTAGGAGCTTACTAGGTAAACACAACTGTTTTGGTGACAAACATTATGTAAAAATATCTGCATGTGCAGTTCTCAGAAACTATTAGAAAATAAAACATGCTTACTTACCTGGGCTTCTTCTGGCCATGAAGACTTCTCACACCAGTTTCCACAGGTGCTTTAGGCACTGTTTGCAAGCCATGCAACCCGGTGTTAAAAGTATGTTGTTGTCTGAATGACATCATCAGACTTTTGCAAATTAGTGAGGCCTTTTTCTGCTTGGGGCAAGGGCCTCACACAATGGCCAAAATACACTAGCACTAATGGTATGTGGTGCAAAGTGGACATGGACCTGGTGAAGAGAGCACTGCTTCAATTTAAACACAACCCAATCCCATCAGGCACCAGGTGGGGTTAAAATCAGGCCTGTTTCTATTCTGCATGGCTTGTAGAACTGGTGAGGAATGAGTAACTG
This sequence comes from Heterodontus francisci, assembly GCF_036365525.1. NCBI lineage: Eukaryota > Metazoa > Chordata > Chondrichthyes > Heterodontiformes > Heterodontidae > Heterodontus > Heterodontus francisci. Next base: position 96,759,992 of record NC_090375.1, read on the forward strand.
GGAGCTAGGAAATAAAACAGAGATACATATCACTAAATAAAAGCAAAATACTGCGGATGCTGGAAATCTGAAATAAAAACAAGAAATGCTTGAATCACTCAGCAGGTCTGGCAGCATCTGTAGAAAGAGAAGCAGAGTTAACATTTCGGGTCAGTGACCCTTCTTCAGAACCTTGGAAAACCAGTAGTAGTATCGACCAGCGGAAACAATCTCTCAGTGTCTACCTTATCCAGCCCCTTCAGAGGGCTGAAGTTTACGGGTGCGCTGCAGTTCACAGTGGCGCACCGTAATGGTGGCGTGCATCTTGCATGAATGCGCCGTCCCTGAACCCCTGTGATATTACGCATGGGGGCTCATTTAAATAGAGGGGGCGGAGCGGCTGCCCCCGATGGCGTAGAGGGGGTGGCCGCCGCATCCCCAGCAACAGCATCCAGCGCCACCACGCCGGGGCGGGCGCAATTTTTAAAGGGCTTAAAGCCCTTCAGTAACATTCTAATATTTACAGATGTAGCATTGTAAAATTTTATTAAATAAAAATGTTGTTCCCCAACCCCCACAATGGTCATTTCATTGCCCGAAATGACCAAGAATTGGCTTTTTCAAATACCCGAACTTTCCCCCCCAATCTTCAATCTTTTGCCCTTCAACCCCATCCCACCATCCCCACATCCAATCAAAATTGTTTTCCCTGCTCCCCCACCCCACCCGCCCTGAAAATTTTATTCCTCCCCCCTCCCCACAGGTTCTCGCTTCGGAACTCCATGGGGTTCCAAAGGTCCGCAAAGGCCAGATGGAGGCTGTAAAATCAGTGTGAGATGGCTGCTGCCTGCAGGCAAGTAAATTGAAATATCATTAGGGTTCATTTTAATGTGATGATGAAGGGCCCGCCACCAGGCAGCGGGGGGGGGGAGGGGCGCCGCACCAAGGTCCCCCTGCCACCGGTTATATGCGGCGGGTGCTTCTCAACATTGGGAGTTGAGGCGGGCCTTGCCCCACAGAATTTTACCCCCTCCTCCCCTCCGCCGCAACCCACGACACCGAGGTGCCGGTAAATTTCAGCCCAGATTTTAGATGTTTCAGTGAGATCACCTTGCATTCTTCTAAACATCAGAGAATATAGGCCCAATTTAGTCAACCTCATCATAGGACAACTCGCTTATTCCAGGGACCAATTTAGTGAACCTTCACTGTACTGCTTCCAATGAGTGGAGGTCCTTCACCATAAACAGGCATTTAAGAGAAAGCAGTTAAAGTCCCAACTTTATATATGAAAAAATGTGAATTATTTTTTTAAGATGTTTAATTTATTTTTCCCTCTTTTTTTCTGATCAGACAATGAAAAGAATGTCTGTGAATTGAGAAAAGCAGCAAAGAAAACTTTTTATCTTTCAATACTACTTCACAATACTCCTTTATGACATGCCTTTAATGCTCAACTGTAGCACCTCTCCGCTTTTCCTTCTTTCTTTCCAGGCATGTACGTATTGAAGAAAGGAAATGTTATTTGGGCATTGTGCTAAACTGGCCATTTGCCTCTTGGCCCAAGTTTCATCCAGCCTGGACAGAAGTTTTCTCTTCTGTGGGGATCCTACATGAAATTAGCTTGGGCAGTTGCATGATCAGTGATCAGCATAAAAGAGGCATGAAATTACCCACCTGACCTAAAATGACCACAAAGTTGACTGGTGTAGGAAATGGAAAAACATCAAAATCAAAATACTGCAGATGCTGGAAATCTGCAATACAAACAGAAAATGCTGGATACACTCAGTAGATCTGGCAGCATCAGTGGAGAGAGAAACAGAGTTAATGATTCAGGTCGATGACCTTTCATCAGAACTTTCACTGACCTGAAATGTTAACTCTGTTTCTTGCTTCACAAATGCTGGCAAAATATCATACTGATGCAGTAAGTGTAAATCTTCTAAGGAGCTTGAGCCAAGGCATATTAATGATGGAGGGTAGCGAGGTCCTAATTCTGCATCCAAGTGTGTAATATCTGGCCTGGTTAATGCTGACATTGAGTGGGAGTGGGGTGGAGGAGTGGGGTGATGTGGTTTACAGCTTTGTTTAAAGTAGGTGATTGCGAATCGATGACCCCATATCTCTCCCAAGTTGCTAACTCGCTATTACACATTTTACACTATTGCACAAAGTTAATATTGCCCTCTGAACTGGAAGACATCCATTACCCACACCAACATCCACATCTTCATTAGCACAAAATTCAGAAAGAACTTGTGAGTGCGGGCAAACTCTCAACAGAGGTCGCAGTGTCATGCTGCACAAGGAGGTAAACGTTATAGGTGGATTTTCCCCCAGAGTAATCCTGTCAGGTATCCCAGTCCGTGTGAAGACTGAGCCTCGTTTGAATTGACCTGGTAGACTACAGACAGAAACTGAGCATTCTGGGGCAGCCCGCCAGCTCTGGTCTGACTGAACTCCAGGCCAGCGGGTGCCAGGTTCTGGGTTGTGGGGAAGGCAGGGGGGACCTGATCTGCTGGGGTGGGGGAGTACGATCTCAAATGGCAGTAGGCTAGGTTGGGTTTGTGAAGCCTGGTGGGGCACTCCTGCTTCTCCTTGCCCCATAGAATTTAAGACGAGGTCACCTGCAGGATCCTCTTTGATACTGGCCATAGCCTGCATGGCACTACTCCATCAGCTCAGTCCAAAAATGGCAATTGGAGACTGACATGTATCATAAGATCCTGATCATCATTTAAATGGGCATATCACCTGACCTAGGGGTCTCTCCAGCCACTGAGCTGTAGGCCTGGGGGAACATGGCAATGGCCATGGCCATGGGTGGCAGGTCATTGCCCACCATTTTTGGGAGCCAACTGCTCTATCCCTCTTAATATGAAACAATAAAAAATATTGCCTGAATAAATGCAATGCAGAGCACATTTGACTCTGGTAATGCACATATAATTAACTGTAATCAGTCAGGTAGTAAGGCAGTTGTATTTCCATGGGAGATCTTTGGAGCTTCAGCTGTAACTTTGGTGGGAGATCCGTGAAAAACCTAGAGAGAAACCCTGTAGATATCATTAATGCTGCGTCTCTAAAATTAATGAAGATCGCCAGCTGAAGTTACAGCAGACAATCAGGAGAACTCCTGTGGAAATTCAGTGCCTTACTATCTGACTGAGTAGAATTATAGAATCATAGGACTAAATTTTCAAATGCCCGTGGGGGCAAGGTTGGGTGTGGGCATGCTTTGAAAATAATTCTTCCGGATGGAGTGCCAGTCTTCCGACGCCTCTGGAACATGCTCCAATTTTCAAAGCAAGGGTGGGTGGGGGAGCCAGCAACACGCTTGCCTCCAATTATCTGCCGCTAAGCTCGTTGAAGAGCTTGTTAATGGGTTGGAGGGGTCCAGAAGGAAATTTTCAAAATGGGGAATGGGAATAGCGAATGGTCTGGGGCACATTCGTGCACACCAGTGGGGGTCACTGCAGGGAACCATACTCTGATGTTGCTGCTGAATTGAAGTGGTGAAAACAAGGGTTATTCAAACTGAGATGCTCAAGCAGTGGCACAAAGTTGCCATCGCTTGAGCAGAACAGCTCACGTACCATTGGCAGTATTTTAGTAGTCGCACACCGTTCACAACAGTGGAAGTGGAAGTCAGCAGCACCTCTACTTTTGTGTTGGGAGCCGGTTCCCACACGATTAAAATTAAAATATTAAGAGCTGGCGGTGGGCACAGGAGAAACGTACGATCACGTGTCGGAGGAAGCTTTTCATTGGTGAAAGCCGCCATCATCTAACAATGCAGAAGATACATCTGGGCTATAAAACAGGGACACTCTGCATCACAGCCATAACGTTACTGGCTAGCTTCATAACCTTAGTCAAGTATCTATTTTTTCCGAGCAACAGTTCTTTTCCCTCATCCCCACTCAAATTTCTGCCCTCATCATTCATTTTTATAGAAACATAGAAAAATAAGAGCAGGAGTCGGCCATTCGGCCCTTAGAATTCAATAAAATCATGGCTGATTGTAAAAACTTAGTACCCTGTTCCCGATTTCTCCCTGTATCCCTTTAGCCCTAAGAACTATATCTAACTCTTTCTTGAATATATCGTTATATTATTATATATTGTCTTTGACCTCCCTTGATCACATCCACAGTTCAGAGATGACTCCCTGCAGATTCTCCTCTAGGGCATTAGGGAAAGGTGGAGGTGTTTTTTCCCTAAGATGGCACAAAGAGACCCTCCCACCTGACCAAGGCGGCCTGGACAGAGGTAGCAGAGGAGGTGAATGGCATCCATTGGAGAACGTAGGTGCAGTGTGAGAAATGGGTAAACGATCTGCTCCAAACCGCCAGGGTAAGTGTGAGGGTAACGTCATACCAAAGGGTCTATCATGGGGTTGACAGCAATATATATATGCGAGTGGGCAGGTATGCCAAGCATTGGAATGGGTGGTCAGTTTCAGTGCCGCATGGCAATTGAGGCCATCGTGTGAAAGTCTGGCAGATGTGACCGCTTGGATGCAACTTGCAACTCAAGGGACAGCATGTGGGCTGGGGATGCATGCACACAATGGGATAATGTGTCACTTGTCATGTAGATAACCCTGCACTTTGTCATGCAGGACAAGCTGAGACATAATGCGAGAGAAATATCGAAGACAGGAGGTGGTTTTCCTGACCTGAGGCTTCTCACCCCTGCTGGGGAAGATGCTCTGCAGCTCGCAGGAGAGGAGGGAGGAAGAGCAGTAGCAGGTGGTGAGGCTTGAAAGGTCAAGTGTAAGCGTTGAATTGCATTCAGCCTGGTGATAACATATGGGCACACAGGTGGAATGCGAAGAGATATTGCGATGAACCTGTGCTCCAGAACTTGCCGCACCCCTAGCCAAGCTGTTCCAGTACAGCTACAACACTGGTATCTACCCGGCAATGTTGAAAATTGCCCAAGTATGTCCTGTACACAAAAAGCAGGACAAGTCCAACACAGCCAATTACTGCCCCATCAGTCTACTCTCAATCATCAGTAAAGTGATGGAAGGTGTCGTCGACAGTGCTATCAAGCGGCACTTGCTTCGCAATAACCTGCTCAGTGACACTCAGTTTGGGTTCCGCCAGGGCTACTCATCTCCTGACCTCATTACAGCCTTGATTCAAACATGGACAAAAGAGCTGAACTGAGGAGGTGAGATGAGAGTGACTGCCCTTGACATCAAGGCAACATTTGACTGTGTATGGCAAAAAGGAGCCCGAGCAAAACTGGAGTAAATGGAAATCAGGGGGAAAACTCTCCACTGGTTGAAGTCATACCTAGCACAAAGGAAGAGGCCAATCATCTGAGCTCCAGGACATCACTGCAGGAGTTCTTCAAGGTTGTGTCCGAGGCCCAAACATCATCAGCTGCTTCATCAATGACCTTCCTTCAATCATATGGTCAGAAGTGGGGATGTTGGCTGATGATTACACAATGTTCAGCACCATTCATGACTCCTCAGATACTGAAGCAGTCCATGCAGAAATGCAGCAAGACCTGGACAATATCCAGGCTTGGGCTGATAAGTGGCAAGTAACAGTCGCGCCACACAAGTGCCAGGCAATGACCATCTCCAACAAGAGAGAATCTAACCATCTCCCCTTGACATTCAATGGCATTACGATCGCTGAATCCCCCACTATCAATCTTGGGGGTTACCATTGACCAGAAACTGAACTGGAGTAGCCATATAAATACTGTGGCTACAAGAGCAGGTCAGAGGCTAGGAATCCTGCAGCGTGTAACTCACCTCCTGACTCCCCAAAGCCTGCCAACCATCTACAAGGCACAAGTCAGGAGTGTGATGGAATACTCTCCACTTGCGTGGATAGGTGCAGCTCCAACAACATTCAAGAAGCCCGACATCATCCAGGACAAAGCATCCCATCCACCACCTTTAACATTTGACGCACAGTGGCAGCAGTGTGCACTATCCATAAGATGCACTGCAGCAACACACCAAGACTCCTTAGACAGCATCTTTCAAACCCACAACCTCCACCACCTAGAAGGACAAGGGCAGCAGATGCATGGGAACACCACCACCTGCAAGTTCCCCTCCAAGCCACACACCATCCTAACTTGAAACTATATCACCATTCCTTCACTGTTGTTGGGTCAATGTCACGGAACTCCCTTCCTAACAGCACTGTGGATGTATCTACCCCACATGGACTGCGGCAGTTCAAGAAGGCAGCTCAGCACTACCTTCTCAAGGGCAATTAGGGATGGCCAATAAATGCGGGCCTACTCAGTGATGCCCACATCCCACAAACGAATAAAAAAAGAACCTTAATGTTGTTCTGTTTGTTTTCTCCTGCAGTTCATCGCAATCCCAGGTCCACGCTGCAACTACCTGAGGACTCCAGCTCTGGGGTTGATGAGACCACTGTCTCAAAGGATGCACTGTCTACTGCCTCTTCATCAACCTCTGCCAGCTCAGTTAAACCCACACTGGGTGTGGAGGTGTTCGCTTTTAGAATTAGGGTCACAATCTGGTGATCATCACACAGACATGTTACAACAGCAGATGGAGACTGTGACAGCTGGGTCCCCTGACACTCAAAGGATGGCTGGGAACCAGGCCACTGCTGAGACCCACACTGATGACAGGCCTCTGGTAATGGCCACAAGAAGCCTGCTGGACATGCAGCAAAAGACAGGGGAACATAATTTGGAGATGCCAGAGGTCATGCACAGCTTTGCACGAGTGATGGAGGAGTCCATGCAAGCCATGTGTTCCTCCATGTCTGAGGCATGTGAGCGCATGGTTTCGCCATGGAGAGGTTGGCGACTGCCAGAGAGAGCCAAGTAGATCACTCGACCCCTATACGCTCTGACCTGCATTTCATCGCTCTAGCCGTGGGTCTGGTGCAGCAATGGCTAGGCAAGAGGGGGACGAGGCACATGGACCTCCCTACAGGTGCCCCTACCCCTCAGGCAGACAGGCAGGTGACATTACGTATTCAGATGGATGAGGAATGCTTGTCAATTGCCCTGGGGCTATTGTCTCTGGACACCCGCAGGGTGTGCAACCTCTCCTCATTCCCTCTGACATTGACCTATTCCATCCAGTCAGTGAGGTCATGGAGGATGCCCTGCACCCCGTGCAGGAGACCTCCATTAGGCCGGAGCCCTCAAGGCCTCGGACCTCCAGAGGATGCCTGCCACGGTTGTCAAAAACAATGGGGCACTGCACTAAGCAGACTGCCTCCATCTCAGCTGCTGTTTTCAGGCTTGCACCAAGACATTATGATCATAAGTGTAAACATATGAGATACTGAGAGCATGAAGGGGGCTTGGTTGTCCTTCAACTATATTTGTCAAATGTAAATTTTTCATATCTCTTTTAAATTAATCATGTATGCATTATCTTGATTTCATTTGGACAAGCTTAGTGGGAGAGCGAAATGTAATGGCATGCCTAATGGTTGGCACACTATGATGGTTACAGAGGAGATACAGACACCGCATTTCATGTGGAAGTCACAATGTTGGGTTTCAGTAATCAAACTATTCATGCTACTGTCCAGTTTTGTACTTGACAGTCTGTGGCACATGGCTGCCCATGCAGGCTCAGCTGGCACTTCCATTTGTGCACTGTCGTGCTGCCTGCTGCTGGCACTGGGATTCAATTGTTGAGCAGCAAGAGCTCTCCTTAGCAGCATCCTCTCCGCCTGTTCATGAGGTTCCATGAAAATTGGGTATATGAGAACCAGGTTATTCTAACAATATAACTGTGTTCATAAGTTAGACAGGGAAATGAAAACATCCTTGTCCATTGCTTTCATCCACAGAATTGATGAGCAGTGAGTTGCTCAGCTCCTCCCATTGTCCACACACACAACTCCACCCACCCCACTCTGGCCTCCTCTCAATTCGATCTGTAACCCTTGCAGCCCCACACGCGTCTTGAGATACTGTGAGAATATAGAGCATGTGAGCTTCCAGCTCAAGGCCGTGGCTCGCCATCCTTCTCTTGTAACCCCCATGCTTGTACCCATTACCCTTGACCCTCCCAACATCAGCTTGTGCCTTCCCTCTTTAACCATTACTCTGGACCCAGTCACCATCCAATTGGGCCTGCCCTCTCTCCCCCCTGAGCCTATATCCATTCCCATTGATATGGCCCTCTGATTCTAGACCCTCCCCGCATTATCCTTAGAATACTTGGTAGATCCCGTGACCCGCCCCACAAGACATTTGATTATCCCAACCTCAGACTGGACCAGACCCCTGCAAACCTAATCGAACTCCCCTTGTGACTGTGATTGCTCTCTCTGCCAGCCAGCACCCTGAGTTTTACAACAGGACCCCAATGTGGACACTACTGACCCTCTATTTAGGCCCCTCATTTCCTTTACCTTGACTGACTGAACATCCCAACCCCTCCAACCCAACACCACACCCAAAATGTCAGGTCCAACCCACTTCACTCCTCCGTTCATCCAACCCTTCCCTCTGTCCTGTTTTTGATCCCTCTGCCACTCCTTTGTTCACACAACACAAACCCCCCCCCAACCCCTGTTTTTCTTACCATTCCTGTGCCTCCACCAAACTGCTGTTCTCCTGTTGCCTTTCCTTGTGCTGCTGAGTTCAACAAACTAAACAGCTGGCCTCAGGCACAACTGCACATACACAACTGTTGAAAGCCACCTTGAAACGACCCTGAAGCAGCTGCCACAAGATTCCCGTACGCCCCTCAGTTAATCTGGAAGGTAGGACTTAATTGCAATTAACTATCAGCTAATGAGTATTCACTAGATGCAAATGTATTTAAAGTTGGTCCTGGCACGGGACAGCGTAAAGACCCACGTACCACAAAGACAGAGCTGATTTAATCCCCGATTCTCAACCCACCATTGGGAAAAAGAAATTTCAATTCCCATCTTATTGGTCGGAATTTTACGCCCCCAAACAAGTGGGCTGGTGGCAGGGGGTTGGGGGGATGGGGTTGTTGGTGGGGGCGTAAAATTGAGTGGGAGGCGGCGGGGCCGTTCCTGACCCCCTCCTGCCCACATTACAATTTTACGTGGGCCGGCGGTGGCGAGAAACAGCCCGTCCGCCCCAGGCTAATCAAAGCCCTTAAGTGACCAATTAACTGGCACTTAAGGGCCTCTTCCCACCACCGCGGGTATTTTACCATTGGCTGGCAGGTGGCTGAGGCCCCTCCTGATCAGGCACCTTGTGCCTCATGGAGGGCCACCCCCGAAGCCTTAACTGCCCCCAATGCACGACACTCCCTCCTGCCCCCCCCCCCAACCGACCCCCCCTTGCCTCCCCAGGGCTTGACCAATTGTCCCCGGCAAGGCCCTAAAAACATTTCATTGTTCTAGGGTCATCCTTCACCTTGCTTGCGGTGGCTGTGTGTAGTCCCAGTTGTGGCCACTGCTCCTGGTGGCGCTGCTGGGACTAAGAGCTTCCAACCTGCTGATTTGCTGGCAGATCCATTAGGTGGGACTTCCTAGACCAATTAAGGGCCTGGGGAGAGTAAAATCCTGATCTGGCTCCCCAGGCCCGGTGGAGGCAGGCTCGCCACCGACATTTCGGCTGGTGGACTGGGCCTCCCACCCAACGGAAAATTCCGGCCATTAAGTCACCTTGCCTGCCATGTTTCCTGTACTTACAGGCCTTGTAAATTACCGCCCCTTGTAATTAACCTTTTCACCACTTGTATGCAGTGTGAGGCTGCTCCAACCTGCAATGCAATGGCATGCCCAGTCACGGCTGTTGTCTCCATTTGAGCATTGCACTCCAGAGCTAGTTCCTGTCTGCAGGCAGTGCTGGCACCACTAACTGGGCATCAAGCTCTCCTCTGGCCCAATTAGGGGCTTTGCATATTAAAATAGCATCGTGTCAATAACACAGACATGGCATGGGGTGGGAAGCTGGTAATGATCCAGGTGTTGGGTTGCTGAACCTGAATTGAAAGTGCACAACACAAAAGGAGGCTATTTGGTCCATTGTGCCTGTGCTGTTTCTTAAAAGAGCAGTTATACTTAGTCCCACATTCCTGCTTTTTGTCCAGCTCTCTTTTAAAATTATTTATGCAATCAACTTCCACCACCTTTTCAGGTAGGGTGTTCGTGATCCTAACAACTCTCTGAATGAAAATAATTTCTCCTCATCTCCCCTCTAGATCTTTTACAATGATTGTAAATCTATGACCCGTAGTTAACAACTCACTCATCAGAGGGAATAGTTTTTCTCTATTTACTCTATCAACACCTCTCAATATCTTGAAAACCTCTATTGGGTTACTTCTTAATCTTCTCTGTTTCAAAGAGAACAGTCCGAACTGTTCCGATGTCTCCTTCTAACTGACGTCACTCATTCATGGTTACATTCAGGAAAACCTCCCCTGTGCCTTTTCTAAGGTTTTTACATCTTTCCTGAAATGTGGTGCCCAGAACTGGCCACAATACCTCAGCTGAGTCCTATCCAGTGATTTATAAAATTCTCTTTGCTTTTGTATTCTATTGCTCTATTTCCAAACCCGACTAACTCGTATGTTAATTTATCCATCTTATCAACTTGCCATGACACCTTTAAGGATTTGTGTCCATGGACACCGAGGTATCTCTGTTTATTTACTCTTTTGGGCATCATGCCATTTATAGTATATTGTCTTTTTATATTAGTCCTCCCAAAGTTCTTCTATTCACACTTCTCTGCATTGAACTCCAACTGCCATGTTCCTGCCCATTTCACTATCCTGTCAATGCCATCCTGAAGTCTACAACTTCACAGTGGTGCAGTGGTTAGCACCGCAGCCTCACAGCTCCAGCGACCCGGGTTCAATTCTGGGTACTGCCTGTGTGGAGTTTGCAAGTTCTCCCTGTGTTTGCGTGGGTTTCCTCCGGGTGCTCCGGTTTCCTCCCACATGCCAAAGACTTGCAGGTTGATAGGTTAATTGGCCATTATAAATTGCCCCTTGTATAGGTAGGTGGTAGGGAAATATAGGGACAGGTGGGGACGTGGTAGGGATATGGGATTAGTGTAGGATTAGTATAAATGGGTGGTTGATGGTCGGCACAGACTCGGTGGGCCGAAGGGCCTGTTTCAGTGCTGTATCTCTAAAACTAAAAACTAAAAAACTCTCCACATCACTACCTACTTCATTGCCAAGTTTTGTATCACCTGCAAACTTTATAATGCTTCTCCCTACACTCAAGCCTAGGTCATTTATAAAAATTGAAGAGTAAGGGATCCAAAGCCGACTCTTGGGGAACACCTCCTAGTGTGAGAAACATTCATCCACCACCACCCTTTGCTTCCTATCACTGAAGAAATTTTGTAATCATACCGACACTTTCCCCTTAGTTCCATGGGCTTATGGGTATATATGACTATACTGGGATTTGGCCATACCCCGAGCAGACTGAGGCCTGTTAAATTTGGATCAAGATTTATATAAATACAGCTACTCTATTAGTATCTGTACTAAAGCCCGTTTCTCCTTCATTCAATAATTCAATCCACAAAGTCAAATTATATGAAATTCATACAGTTGACACTGAGTTTTTCAGGGGCAGAATTTGAATGTGTGCATGCAGAGTATTCAATAATAAAAATAATTTGGTAATATTTTTCACCTTGAGCATGGTTTTATAATTAAAGGCTATGCTTAGAACAAGGTGGGGAGGTAAAATTTCTCTGGAGGATCTCCTGATCATTTGCTGTTTCCAAGGGAAAACATGACCTATTTATGGGGTACTCTCCTAGTCCCGGCTCATTAGCTGCCTGCTGAAACAAAAATATACTAAAGAATCATTGCTACCAACTGTAATAATGCTTCTCTTTGCTTTTAAATCCATACTGAGACATAACAACATCAAACATATATCCTTCACAATTTAATAAATAATAATTGCAAATGAATTTCAATGGATCAGAGATGGTTTAACAAGATACCAGACTAGCAATCCATGTCCTTTCAGGCTGTAGCTGGAGTGGGAGAAACTTGCTGACAAGTATCCATTTGTACAACAGTTGCAAAAATCATGCTCAGACTTATATGCAGTTGATCAATCATAGTTGTTTCCAATGTTTGGATGGGCTGTGAATCTCATGATATTTGTTCAGAGGGTATTGGAATTTTCATTCTCATAGCTTGTCAGTGACCATGCAGCAAGACCTGGACAGCATTCAGGCTTAGGCTGATAAGTGGCAAGTAACCTTCAGGTCACACATGTGTTAGGCAATGACCAGCTCCAACAAGAGAGATCTAACCACATCCCCTTGACATTCAATAGCATTACCATCGTCAAAACCCCCACCATCAACATTCTGGGGGGGTGGGGGGGTTTAACAAGAGCAGGTCAGAGGTTGGGTATTCTGTAATGAGTGACTCACCGACTGACTCCATAAAGCCGTTCCACCATCTATAAAGTACAAGTCAGGAGTGTGATGGAATACTCTCCACTTGCCTGGATGAGTTCTTCTTTAGCCTCCTTGTCTCGAGAGACAATGGGTAAGCGCCTGGAGGTGGTCAGTGGTGTGTGGAGCAGCGCCTGGAGTGGCTATAAAGGCCAATTCTAGAGTGACAGGCTCTTCCACAGGTGCTGCAGAAAAATTTGTTTTTCGGGGCTGTTACACAGTTGGCTCTCCCCTTGCACTTTTGTCTTTTTTCCTGCCAACTGCTAAGTCTCTTCGACTCGCCACACTTTAGCCCCGCCTTTATGGCTGCCCGCCAGCTCTGGCGAACGCTGGCAACTGACTCTCACGACTTGTGATCAATGTCACAGGACTTCATGTCGCGTTTGCAGACGTCTTTCAAGCGGAGACATGGACGGCCGGTGGGTCTGATACCAGTGGCGAGCTCGCTGTACAATGTGTCTTTGGGGATCCTGCCATCTTCCATGCGGCTCACATGGCCAAGCCATCTCAAGCGCCGCTGACTCAGTAGTGTGTATAAGCTGGGGCTGTTGGCCGCCTCGAGGACTTCTGTGTTGGAGATACGGTCCTGCCACCTGATGCCAAGTATTCTCATAAGGCAGCGAAGATGGAATGAATTGAGACGTCGCTCTTGGCTGACATACGTTGTCCAGGCCTCGCAGCCATAGAGCAAGGTACTGAGGACACAGGCTTGATACACTCAGACTTTTGTGTTCCGTGTCAGTGCGCCATTTTCCCACACTCTCTTGGCCAGTCTGGACATAGCAGTGGAAGCCTTTCCCATGCGCTTGTTGATTTCTGCATCTAGAGACAGGTTACTGGTGATAGTTGAGCCTAGGTAGGTGAACTCTTGAACCACTTCCAGAGCGTGGTCGCCAGTATTGATGGATGGAGCATTTCTGACGTCCTGCCCCATGATGTTCGTTTTCTGGATGAGTGCAGCTCTAACAACACTCAAGAAGCTCAAAAATATCCAGGACAAAACAACTGCTCAATTGGCACCTCATTCACCACATTAAAAATTAATTTTCTCCACCTTTGGTGCACAGTGGCAGCATTTTTTACCATATACAAGTTGCACCAACTCGTCAGGCTCCTTTGACAGTCCATCCCAAACCCACAACCTCTACCATCTAGCAGGACAAGGGCAGCTTATGCAAGAGAACACCACCACCTGCAAGTTCCCTGCCAAGCTACATACCACCCTGCCTCAGAACAATATCACTGTTCCTTCACTATTGCTGGGTCAAAATCCTGGAACTCCCTTCCTAACAGCACAATGGGTGTACCTACCCCACATGGACTGCAGCGGTTCAGAAACGCAGCTCATCACCACCTTCTCAAGGGCAATTAGGGATGGGCAATAAATGCTGGTCTAGCCATCCCATGAATTAATTAAAAAATTTATATTTTCCTCAGATTTAAGGAGAAAAAAGATCATCCTATTGACATTAGAGTTCTCAACTCTCCAGCACCTCTCAAAGTGCTTTACAGCAATGAAGTGCTTTTTTGAAGTGCAGTCACTGTTCTAATGCAGGAAACGCGACAGCCAATTATGTGCACTGCAAACTCCTACTAACAGCAATGTGATAATGACCAGATAATCTGTTTTTGTGATGTTGATTCAGGGCTAAATATTAGACAGGACACCAGGGATAACTCCCCTGCTGTTCTGATAGTGCCATAGGATCTTTTATATCCATCCAAACAGGCAGATGGGACCTCAGTTTAACTTCTCATCCAAAAGACAGCACTCCATTGAAGTGCGAGTTTGAACTTTATGTTCAAGTCCTGGAATGAGAATTGAACTTAAAATATTACATTTGAAAGGCAAGTGTGCTACTTACTGAGCCACGACTGATAATCCTAATAATCAGACGATTGGGCTTTAGCTAGTGGGGGCAAGTAGGTTTGGGGTTGATGTTTCCTGCAGAGCCAGGAGCGACAGCAGAAAATGGTAAGACTTTGTTCGAGACTGAGATCCATAGATTTCTACATAATAAAAACATAAAGGGATATGGGGATAGTGCAGGAAAATGGTGCTGAAGGAGAAGATCAGCCACAATCTCATTGAATGGCGGAGTGGGCTTGAAGGGCTGAATGGCCTACTCCTGCTCCTATTTCTTATGTTCTGCTATAAGCAAGAAGGGGGTCAGTTAGCTTAGTTGGTTAGATGACTTGCCTCTGATGCAAAAGGGTGCCAACAGCACAGGTTCAATCTCCATGCCAGTGGTGATAGTTTATGGTATGGTCTTGCCCTGCTCCATGCTTGTAGAATAGTAACTCTCAAACTGCACATCATACACTGTCTCTCTTAAATGGAAGAGATTCCTATGGCCCTTTGGGACTATGGTTAAACCAACATAGAGGTAGCATTGAGGGAAGCAGCCAGTAAACAAGTAAGTAAAACCCAGAGATCATGCTGTGGGTAAATAGTGAGGGATTATTTCCATTAGCAAACAAATGGAGAATTAGGGAATGGAAAACAAGGGCCAAAATTTTACATTGGGCAGGAGGCCCGACTCACTGGTCAAAAAGTCAGTGGCAAGCCTGCCTCCGCTGGGCCTGGAGAGCCAGGCCAGGATTTTCTGCTCCCTTCAATTGGTCTTGGGTGGGTCCTGGAGGCAGGTGGCCACTGCTGGGACTACACCCAGCCATCAGAGGCAAAAAGAAGGATGGCCCTGGAACTCAGGTGGGTTTTTGGGGCCTCACTGGGGACAATTAGCTGGGCCTCGGTGAGGCAATGGGGGTCGGTTGGGGGGTGCGGGATGTGTTGCGCGTTGGCTTCGGGGGCAGCCCTTGGTGGGGCATAGGGTGTCCGATCAGGAAGGTTGCTCCTCCCCCAGCCCATAAGAAGGTCACATGGTTTGCCATCCAGCCGCTGAGGGTAAAATACCCATGGCGCTAGGAGGAGGCCCTTAAGTGGCAGTAAATTAAGGACCTTGATTGGCCTGGGTGGGTAGGCGGTTTCTTGCTGCTACCGCTGCCCATGTAAAATTGCAGCAGGGGCATTAGGGAGTTGGGAATGCACCCCCCCCCCCCCCCCCCCCCCGCTGCCTCCCACTCAAGTTTACGCCCCACCCTGCCACCAGCCTGCTGGTTGGGAGGCCATAAAATTCCAGCCAAGGATTCTTACTGGAAGAAAGGAAGAGAAAAGACTTTGAAATGAGGGCTATTAGATTCTGGTAGGCTTCACCATATGTAGCCATTTCAAGTAGTAACTAAAGCCTTGTTTCAAAGGGAATGGGATGTATAATTGAAAAGGAGAAATGTAAGAAGAGCTTTGAGGGTGGCAAAGGGGTTACAGGAGACAGTGTCAGCACTGGGGGTCAAATGGCCTCCTCCTATGTTGTAATTTCTATAATTCAATGAAAATACTACTTTATTAAGACTGAACCCAAGGAGTGGTTTAGAAATGTTGGTGCTCAGCTAGGTTTAGTTCCCTTTTGCATAACCCTTTGTTTAGTTCAGGTCAGTCTGTGCCATCTGGTTTTGATGTCTGAAGTCCAGCACGGACTGAGGTTACCCATTCAGAATTGTCAAGTTCAAACAATCTAGAGTGCAAGGAAATAAAGAGAGTCATACAGTCAGTAATGGCACAGAAGGAAGCCATTCAGCCCATCAAGTCTATGCAACTCTCCACAGAGCTACGATGTCAGTCTTATTCCCCGGCTCAATCCCCGTAGCCCTGCAAGTCTATTTCTCGCAGGTGGCCATCCAACTTCCTCTTAAAGGCACTGATTGTCTCCGCTCCCACCACCCTTGTGGGCAGCGAGTTCCAGGTCATTGCCACCCACTGCGTAAAGAAGTGCTTCCTCATATTCCCCCTTCATTTTTTGCCCCAAATTTTCAGTCTGTGTTTCCTAGTCCTTTTACCATTAGTTAATGGGGACAGCTTTTCCTTATCTAACTTATCTAAGTCTATAATAATCTTGTACACTTCTATTAATTATCCCATCAATCTCCTTTGTTCTAAGGAGAACAAATCCAGCTTTTCCAACCTAACCTTATAACTAAAATCCTCCGTCCCTGGAACCATTCTAGTAAATCTCTGCTGCACCCTCTCAAGGACCCTCACATCCTTCCTGAAGTGTGGTGACCAGAATTGGACACAGTACTCTAGTTGTGGCCTAACCAGAGCTTTAGAAAGGTTCAGCATAACTTTCCTGCTTTTGTACTCAATGCTTCTATTTATGAAGCCCAAGATCCCAAATGCTGGGACAGTGGCGCAGTGGTTTGCACCGCAGCCTCACAGCTCCAGGGACCCGGGTTCGATTCCAGGTACTGCCTGTGTGGAGTTTGCAAGTTCTCCCTGTGTCTGCGTGGGTTTTCTCCGGGTGCTCCGGTTTCCTCCCACAAGCCAAAAGACTTGCAGGTTGATAGGTAAATTGGCCATTATAAATTGTCACTAGTGTAGGTAGGTGGTAGGGAAATGTAGGGACAGGTGGGGATGTTTGGTAGGAATATGGGATTTGTGTAGGATTAGTATAAATGGGTGGTTGATGGTCGGCACAGACTCGGTGGGCCGAAGGGCCTGTTTCAGTGCTGCATCTCTAATCTAATCTAATCTTTACTAATTACTCTCTCAATATGTCCTGCCACCTTCAAAGATCTATGCATATGCACCCCCAGGTCCCTCTATTCCTGCATACTCTTTAGAACTGTGCCATTAAGTATATATTGCCTCCCCATTCCTTCTGTCAAAATGCATCACCTCACACTTGTCAGTATTAAATTCTATCTGCCACCTCTCTGTCCATTCTGCTAGCCGATCTATGTTCTGTTGCAGGTGGTTCATTATCATCCTCACTGTTTGCTGCACCCCCAAGTTTGGTATCAGCAAATTTTGAGATTCTACTCTTTATTTCAAGACCCAAGTCATTTATATATATATATATATATAAATCAAAAATGCAGTGGTCCCAGGACTGACCCTTGGGGAACACCAATCGCTACACCCTCCAGTCTGAAAAGAAACCATTTACTATGACTCACTGTTTTCTGTCCATAAGCTAATGTTTTTATACAACTGGGGCACTGACCCTCCTATTCCATGAGCTTCAAGTTTCTTAACTAGCCTTTTATGTGGTACCTTCTCAAATACTTTCTTAAAATCCATATAAACAATATTAACTGCATTCCCTTCATCAACCTTCTCTGTAACATGATCAAAAAAATTCAATTAGATTAGTCAAGCATGATCTGCCTTTTACAAATCCGTGCTGTCTATCCTTAATTACCTCGAACCTCCCTAAGTGTCCATCAATATTTTCCCAGATTATAGTTTCTAAAACCTTACCGCACACTGATGTTAAACTAACTGGCCTGTAGTTGCTAGGAATGTCTTTACATCCTTTCTTGAATTAGTAGATAGATCAGGCCCATTAAATGTGGCTGACTGGAAAGACTCACCGCACCTTGTGTAGTGCAGGGAGCTTCTGGCTACAATGCAAGGTGATTTCAGTGGATAACTACGAGTTACAGATAGGATATCAGGATGTTCCACCTATTACTACCAGTTACGTAAAGGCAATCAAAGAGTTATTGTATTACTGTTGGATATGATGGAAATGTTAGTATTACGTGTATTATGTTTAGTTTGACGAATCACAGAATTGTTGCAATGGAGAAGGAGACCATTAGGCCCATCGTTATCAGCACAATTTCAGTAAATTACAATGAATTACTGGTAGAATTAAATTTCCTCCTATTTCTGGTTTCCCCTTTGCAAATCACTCCCCAACCTTCAGATTCTCCACCCTCTGTTTCCCCTCTTCCCTGTCCTAGTTTTCCTACTCCCGGGTGGCATCTTGTTTCCTGGAACTTGTTGCGCAACAACAGGAGACCCAAATGTTATAAGGTAAATGCAAGAGCATTTGTAGAAATGATGTGACCAGATTTCATGTGATCTGGCATCACATCGCCATAAATCATGTGGTCAGAATGCCATGTAATCAAACCTCCATGAATGGCAATTCTAATCAACATAGATATGAGTCATGGATGGTGCGTCCAAAACCATCACTACGTTTGCCCTGGTGTTCCATAGGCAAGAATTTACATTGCTGCAATCTTTTGAGCAGCTTCCCTTTAAGAGACAGCCTGCCTTTAAGAAGAACAGGCTTCCTGTACCACATGAACAGCAAACAATGCTGCTGGAGCCTTCTGCTGTGTGTAAAGCTTGCCGGCAGCGTTTAAAAGCAGAGAACGATGAGGAGGCACACCAGCTAGTGCCACAATCATTCAGATGAGGTGGGTACATGAATTTTGTGTGTTGCCTACCATAATCTGAATGGGCGCGGGCACATCACAAATCCAGAAAATCAGATAGTGACATTTCAAACTTGCAGCCCCAATGTAGTCAAATTTACCTCCAGTATGTGGATTACATGTGTTGCAGATCTTAAAATAACGTTATCAATATATCAGGCATTACAGCTTCAAGCTTTCGCACATTGTGGGATTAAGGGTGAATTTGCGGTGAATAAATCTGTCAGGAAACTAACTAAAATGGCTTCATAAATAGAGGCATTGGGTGGAATTTTGTGGGCGATGCAAGAGCGAAGTTAGTGGCGAGCGGGGTGATATAATTAGGCAGGAGGTATTTTATTGGATTCCCGACGGCAAGATGTTTTAGAGAAATTAAGTTGGTGACATGTTTGCGGCGTTCTGGGGTTCCCCCAGCATGATGGAGGATTGCAGCTTTGCATTCACTTAAATAACATGAATACTCATTACCCTATGTTTAATTACAATTCAGTCCTACCTGCCAGATTAAGTGAACGGCAAGCACTGTTCCTGTGCCACCTAGTTCATGTTTGATTTACCATGGCATGTAGCAGTCGGATTTGTGCAGTTGAGTCTCAGGTCTGTGCTGTTCTCTCTTTAACTCATTGGCAAAACTAACACCAGCATTGGAATTGATGTTTGCCTCCAGGCCAGCATTGGAATGGATATTTGTCTCGGCACCAGCAAGGGTGAATCTTTTCAGGGGATGGCGGTAAAGGCATGATGGGGGGTGGTGGAGCACTAAATGGAGGAGCAGCGAAGGCTGCTCATGAAGGGAAGGGTGGGGCTGATCAGCTGCATGGAGGAGCAGGGGAGGGAGGAGCGGAGAGTCCAGGATGTGTAATGATTGTTATTGCTGCTGAAGCTGGATCTGGGTGGCTGCGAGGGTGGTGAATTGGTTAGAGCATTAGTCAGGAGATAGTTGGCAATGGCCTAAAGGGAAGGATGAGTGCTGCCAACATTGGGGATCTGTGGGGCAAATTGAGGATTCTGGCTGGCAGAGGGAATGGTCATAGTCAATGAGAGCAATTGGATTCTGTAGGGGTGACATTCCCGAGCTATGATTGGATATTCAACAACATCATAGGGAGGGGAATGGGATTCGGCAACAATGTTAATGTCGATGTGAGGAGGATCAAGTGCCAGAGTCAGCATGTCGATAGTAACAATAGAAGGACAAGGGCAGCAAATGCATGGGAACACCACCACCTGCAAGTTCCCCTCCAAGTCACACACCATCTTGACTTGGAACTCTATCGCCGTTCCTTCACTGTCGCTGAGTCAAAATCCTGGAACTCCCCTCCTAACAGCACTGTGGGTGTACCTATGTCACATGGACTGCAGCGGTTCAAGAAGGCAGCTCACCACCACCTTGTCAACGGCAATTAGGGATGGGCAATAAATGCTGGCCTAGCCAGCGATGCCCACATCCCATGAATTAAAAAAAATGGGAATAGGAACAGGTTGCAGGGATTGCCTGAATAAATTGATGATTATACTGTGCACAGTAATGGGGGGAGGTTCACTGGCAGCGGAGGGAAAGATAACGGTAACATTGGGTGGGTCAAGGGTGATGGGTTCAGACTGGAAGCTTGCAGGAGGAGGTTGGAAGGTGGGAAGACTTGCCCTGAATTCTATGAGCACCATTTTCTCCAACAATAATGCAAACCACGTGGTGACTCAAGGATTGCAAAGAGAGTGGGAGGAGACAAACAATGGTGGGTGTGTCTTTCATCTGGCTGCAATTCTAAGGCAGATATAAGGGACCTGTTCATTGCTTCGATGTTTTAGCTCATTGGCAACAGAGGGCTCAATTGCCAGTTGCCCTCAAGGTGACTGCTGCACTCAATTCTTTTGCTAATGGGTCCTTCCAGCGATCCATGGGCAGCATATGTGGTATCTCACAGTCTGCGACCCATAGGTTCATCAAAGAGGTGACCAATGCCCACTTTCGAAGTGCCAATGATTTCATCTACTTTTCTGTAGACCAGGATAGCCAAGCAGCAAGGTCTGCGGCCTTCGGCGCCATCACTGGGTTCCCTAGGCGCAAGGGGTGATTCACTGTATTCATGTGACCATTAGAGCTCCCTGTGACCTGCCTGCTCTCTTTGTCAATTGCAAAGGCTTCCACTCTTTAAACATTCAACTGGTTTGCGACCACAGGAGAAGAATCATGCATGTTTGTGTACATTTCCCAGGGAGCTGTTATGACTCCTACATTGTGAGGAACCCCAGCTGCTAGTAGTTTTCGAAGAACCAGCAAAAGTGGACGGATGGATCCTGGGTGACAAGTGTTCCCCACTTTGGACATGGTTGATGACACCAGTGAGTCATCCCCAAAGCTCTGCTGAAGAAAGGTACAATGCTGCTCCCACATCCACCAGAGCTATCATCGAACACACCTTTAGAATGCTGAAAATGAGCTTCCATTGCTTTGACCGGTCTGGAGGGGCTCTTAGGGTGTCACGAATAATCATTGTCTGCTGTGCCTTGCACAACCTTGCAATTAGACGCGGCAACATTCTGCCAGCAGAAGAACAGGAGGAACGCCAGTACTCCTCAGTTGAGGAGGATTATGAAGAGGCCAAAGAGGAGGAGGACAACAATGACAATGCTGCCATCATTGGTATGATGGACAGACATGCAAAGGGACATCAGGGAGAACCTTATTAATGCACATTTCAACCAACAATAATCCACATTATGAAGAAACATTGGGGGGAGAAACACAACAATTCCCCACAGAAATACACTTTTGCCTGAAGTCTTATTAATCTTTGCAATCTTAATGAAGCTTTGCTGCACTTTTATGTGATTGGCACTTGAAATCATCTATGGGATACATTGAATGCACTCACACACCACTGCAAGCAACATTAAGTTATGACTGCAGAAAAAAAAAGTAAGGCATGACAGTGGGAGAAAAAGTGATTAATCATCATAGGAAAACAACCATTAATGAAGACTGAAGGCTCAAAGTTCAGTGAGAAATAGAAAGGGGATATTTCTGAGATGCTTTGCAAGAACATCTTTGTTTCCATTTGAAAGGAAGCAAAAGATTAACAAGAGTGGATCAAATTTTGAATGAATTAAAGATGTATTAAATCTTTTCCATTCTCACAATATGGACTGTACTACTTTTGCTCAAAACTTTCAATTTTCTTTTTCTGTCACTTTGTCTAGGTGCTACCCCAACATTAGCAGCTGAGGTGGAGGCAGTCTGCTCATTGCACTGCCCCATTGCTGTGGATGACCATGGCGAGCATCTTCTGAAGGAATGGGGCCTAGATGGCTCCATCCTACTGGTGGTCTGCAGCAATGGTGCTTGAGTATCCCCCATGTGCTCGCCTGCGGGTGCCAAGGGGGTCAATGTTGGGGTGGGGTGGGGGGGAACCGAGATGCCGCTTACCCTAAGGGGTGCCCTGAGAGGATGGTCCCGGGCCAGCTGACACGCGCTCTTCCTCCATCTGCGTGCACGATGACACCTGGCTGTCTCCTTGAGGGGAAGGGTCACCTGGAGCCAGGTCCAGGTTCCTCATCCCCTCTCACTTCGATTCTGCTGCATGGAGCCCATGGCAACAGCGATGGAGTGCAGGTCAGATTGCATATGGCTCAAGTGGTCAACCACATTCGCCACGGAGCTTGCCAGACTCTCAACTGAGAAAGCCATACTCTCATATGCCTTGGACATGGAGACGTCATGGTTTACATGGACTCCTCCATGGCATGTGCAAAGTCACACATGACCTCAGGAATCTCTGACATATTTTCCACATGGTTTTGCCGCACATCCAGAGGACTTCTCGGAGCTACAAACAGAGGATCATCATGAGCGTGGGGCTGACAGGGGCCTGGTCCCCAGCAGTCCTCCAAATGTCAGGGGACCCAGCTGGCACATGGTCCCTCAGCTGCTGGGATGTGTCTCTGTCATGACCACCAACTTGTGACCCAAATTCTAATCTTAAAACCCTGCAGACCATATAGATGTATCTGTCTGGGTGGAAGAAGAGGCAGGTGATGGTGCACCTGCTGGGGCATAGGCTTCTTCTTCCTCTCCTGAGGAGGAGTCTTGGGCCACGTGGTGTTCCACAAGTGGAGTGCGGGCACATGCAGTGAAGACACAAACAGAGGCACTTTAAGCATCTGATTCACATGAGTTCACACATTTCCTTTGGTGTCCACAAATGGCTGCAAGAGTGGAGATGACACTTCATCATTCCGCTTTGTGACTCCTGCCTCGCCATCTTCAATTGCCCTGCCTCCCTTCTCTCTTGTGATCTCCAACGCCTGCTTCTCAGCAGTGGTCAGCATCCTGATGCCAGGGTCTCCTCCTCCCATTTTAGCATGCTCGTACTAATTGTGGTTGTGTTTATCCTGCAGGAGACAGTGCAGATTTAATGACATGGCAAATGATCCGTGACAACTGTTGCATACATGCATCAACATCACTCATTCTGCAGTGGCTTTCGCACAACACATCCAAGCACATAAACAATGCCAATCTTCATCTTGGCGCAAAATCATTTAGTGAATGGCACCAAGGCTGCTCACACATTAGGGTGGCACAGTGGCGCAGTGGTTAGCACCACAGCCTCACAGCTCCAGCGACCCGGGTTCAATTCTGGGTACTGCCTATGTGGAGTTTGCAAGTTCTCCGTGTGTCTGCGTGGGTTTCCTCCGGGTGCTCCGGTTTCCTCCCACAAGCCAAAGGACTTGCGGGTTGGTAGGTAAATTGGCCATTATAAATTTCCCCTAGTATAGGTGGGTGGTAGGGAAATATAGGGACAGGTGGGAATGTGGTAGGAATATGGGATTCGTGTAGAATTAGTGTATATGGGTGGTTGATGGTCGGCACAGACTCGGTGGGCTGAAGGGCCTGTTTAAGTGCTGTATCTCTAAACTAAACTAAACTATGCATTTCTTGTGCACCCTCTGCCTTAAAGTCATGGAGCCAGGGAGGAAAACAATGGAGCTGCTTTGCCAAGACCACTTACCCTCGCCGATCTGAGCAAGTCATTGATGCGCTTGCGACGCTGGACCAGGTTCTGCCTGTCACTCCACGGTTCAAGACCTCCTCTGCTACCTCTACCCAGGCTGCCTTGGTCAGGTGGGAAGGTCTTCGGATTCCATCTGCAGGGAAGAGGACCTCCCGCCTTTCCCTGATGACCTGGAGGAGAATCTGCAGGAAGGCATCACTGAAATGTGGAGCTGGTCTCTGCCTACTGGCTGATGTCTGACTCACTTTTGCTGCAGTCAAAATAAATGATGTGTAGTTGGTGGTGACTTTCACAAAGAACGGGAGACAAAAACATTTTGAATTAAATAGAAGTTTCAATTTAAGTTAATCTGAAGATACTTACATGCAAGCACAGCAGCAGAGCACATCAGGAATTAGGAAAGAGATTAGCAAGCAGGACCTCAAAGGTAACAATCTCTGGATTACTCCTACGGCAACCTGATCGTGAGCATAGAAATAGGAGAATACACCAGATGAATGCATGGCTGAAGAGATGGTGCAGGATGGAGGGCTTCAGATTTCTGGGGCATTGGGACTGGTTCTGGGGAATGTGGGACCTGTGCAAGTCGGACAGTCTACACCTGAACAGAACTGGGGTGAATAATATCCTTGCAGGAAGGTTTGCTACTGCTGTTGAGGATGGTTTAAACTAGATTGGCAGGGGAATGGGAACCTGAGGGCAGTTTCAGATAGGACAAATTCAGGGCAAGGAACAGGAGGCAGAAAATTAGCGAGTGACTCTGAAAGACAGAAGAAACAAAGGTTAAAAAGTATGCAGCACAGGAATTCGGGAATGTTAAAAGGTATTTATTTAAATGCAAGGAGTATAGCAAATAAAGCCAATGAGCTGAGGGCACAGATAAATGGCAGCATGATATCATTGCTATAATGGAAACTTGGCTTAAAGAGGGGCAAAAACGGCAGCTCAACATCCCTGGAATATCGAGTTTTCAGGCAGGATAGAGAGGGGAATAAAAAAG
The DNA here is from genome assembly GCF_036365525.1 of Heterodontus francisci. Lineage (NCBI taxonomy): Eukaryota > Metazoa > Chordata > Chondrichthyes > Heterodontiformes > Heterodontidae > Heterodontus > Heterodontus francisci. Next base: position 96,784,685 of record NC_090375.1, read on the forward strand.
AATAAAACATTATTGGTTAAAGAATCAATTACAGCTGCGAGGAGGGATGATATGCTAAATGAATCATCAAATGAGGCCATATGGGTTGAACTCAGAAATAAAAAAGGGGCAGCCACACTACTAGGAGTGTATGAAAGACCCCCAGATAGCAAGAGGGAGATAGAACAGCAAATGTGTAGGCAAATTTCTGAGTGCAAAAAACAATGGGCAATAATAGTAGGGGATTTCAATTACGTTAAAATCAACTGGGATACAAACAGTGTGGAGGGCACAGAGGACACAAAGTTCTTGAACTGCATTCAAGAGAACTTTTTAGCCAGCACATAACAAGCCCAATGAGAGGGGACACAATTCTAGATTCGGTCTTAGGAAATGAAGCTGGGCAAGTGGATAAAGTAGCAGTGAGCGACCATTTTGGAGATAGTGACCACAATACAGTTAGATTTAGCATTATTGTGGAAAAGGACAAAGATAGAACAGGAATAAAAGTTCTAAATTGGGGGAAGGGAAATTTTATGAAGCTGAGAGGTGATCTGGTGAAAGTGGACTGGATGCAGCTACTTGAAGTAAAATCAGCAGCAAACCTGTGGGAGGCATTCAGAAGTGAGATTCTATGGGCACAGTGTAGATATGTCCTCACAAAGAAAAAGGTTGGCACTGCCAAATCTAGAGCCCCCTGGTTATCTAGAAGCATACAGGGTAAGATAAAGCAGAAAAAGAAAGCTTATGACAGTCACAAAGAACTTCATATTTTAGAACTTCTAGAGGAGTATAGAAAGTGCAGGGTGAAGTAAAAAGGAAATTAGGGAAGAAAAGAGAGAACATGAAAAATTATTGGCAGGTAAAATCAAGTAAAACCCAAAGTTGTTTTATCAGTCCATTAAGAGCAGCGGGATAACTAAGGAAAGTGTGGGGCCTATCAGAGATGTACAAGGTAACTTATGCATGGATGTAGAAGATGTGGCAGGGTTCTTAATGAGTACATTTACATTGTCTCTGTCTTCACAAAGGAGAGGGACGATGCAGACCTTGCAGTTAATGGGAGTATGAAATATGAGATACGACAGGCAAATGAGAGAGTAAGTACTAGAGGGTCTGACATCCTTGAAAGTGGATAAATCACCAGGGCCGGATGGATTGTATCCCAGGCTGTTAAAGGAAGCTAAGGAAGAAATAGCGGATGCTCTGAGGATCTTTTTCAAATCCTCGCTAGATACAGGGGAGGTACCAGACGATTGGAGGTCGGCGAACATTGCACCATTGTTTAAAAAGGGTGCGAGGGATAGGCCAAATAATTTTAGGCCAGTCAGTCTGTCCTCGGTAGTGGGCAAATTATTAGAATCAATTCTGAGAGATCGGATAAACTGTCACGTAGAGAAGCATGGATTAATCAGGGGTAGTCAGCATGGATTTGTTAAAGGAACATCGTGTCTGACCAACTTAATTGAATTTTTTGAGGAAGTAAAAGGAGGATTGATGAGGGTAGTGTAGTGGATGTTGTCTATATGGATTTTAGTAAGGCATTTGACAAGGTTACACATGGCAAACTGGTCAGAAAAGTAAAAGCCCATGGGATACAGGTGAATGTGGCAGGTTTGATCCAAAATTGGCTCAGTGAAAGGAAATAAAGGGTAATGGTTGACGAATGTTTTTGCGAAAGGAAAGCGGTTTCCAGTGGCCTTCCACAGGGCTCAGTGTTGGGCCCCTTGCTGTTTGTGGTATATATTAATGATTTGGACTTAAATGTGGGAGGCATGATTGGGAAATTTGCAGATGACGCAAAAATTGGATGTGTAGTTGATAATGAAGAAGATAGCTTTAAACTCCAGAATGTTATCAGTAGTTTGGTTGAATGGGCAGAAAAGTGGCAAATGGAATTCAATCGGTAGAAGTGTGAGATAATGCATTTGGGGAGGGCAAACAAAGCAAGGGAATGCACAATAAACGAAAGGATATTGAGAAGGGTAGAGGAAGTGAGAGACCTTGGAATGCATGTCCACAGGTCCCTGAAGGTGGCAGGTCAGGTAGATAAAGTGGTGAAGAAAGCATATGGATGCTTTCTTTTCTTGGCCGAGGTGCAGAATACAAAAGCAGAGATGTAATGCTGGAACTGTATAAAATGCTGGTTAGGCCACAGCTGGAGTATTGCGTACAGTTCTGGTCACCACATTACAGGAAGGAAATAATTGCTCTGGAGAGAGTACAGAAGAGTTTTACAAGAATGTCGCCAGGGCTAGAAAATTGAAGCTATGAGAAAAGATTGGATTGGCTAAGATTGTTTTTCTTGGAACAGAGGAGGCTGAGGGGTGACTTAATTGAGGTGTACAGAATTGTGAGGGGCCTAGAGGGTGGTGGGTTTCTGGAATTCACTGCCTGGATCAGTGGTGGAGGCAGAAACCCTTAATTCATTTAAAAGGTACCTAGACCTGCACCTGAAGTGCTGTAATCTGCAAGCCTATGAACCAGGTGCTGGAAGGTGGGATTAGAATGGGCGGCTAGTTTTTTCAGCTGGCGCAGACACGATGGACTGAATGGCCTCTTTCTGTGCCATAACCTTTCGATGGTTCCAGGGTTCTATGGTTCTAATGTTTTACATCTGTGATGATCATGGTGCTCTGGTCAGTGACTCCGGGTTCCATCAATGAAAGGCCACCCCCACCGCATGATCCCAAGTGTCTCCTGTGCTCGTCGCTGCATGGTTCATTTACATATAACATCGCTGAATACTGGAAATATGGTGGAAGTGGAAGTTATGCCAACTTCTGCTCCCACCATCAGGAATGACATGACACTCATAAAATCCCAGCCATTGAGTAGAAAAGCAGGGAATTTAAGTTGAACCTTTATCAAACTCTGGTTAGGCCACAACTAAAGTATTGCATCCAGTTCTGGTCACCACACTTTAGGAAGGATATGAGGGTCCTTGAGAGGAAGCAGAGGAGATTTTTCAGAATGGTTGAAAAAGCTGAGGTTGTTCTCCTTACAGCAAAGGAAATTGAGGGAGATTTGATACACACAGGATTAGGACAGATAGGTAAGGTAAGCAAGGAGAAACTATTCCCATTAACTAACGGTATAAGGACTAGGGGATACAGACTGAAGGTTTTGGGCAAAGGATGCGGGGGAATGTGAGGAAGAACGTTTTTGTTCAGCGGGTGGTAATGACCTGGAACTCGATGCCCACGAGGGTGGTGGAAGTCAAGACAGTCAATGATTTCAAGAGGAAATTGGATGGGCATTTGAAGGAAATAACTCTATGACTCTATGAGCTACGGGCTTGAGCAGGAGAGTGGTATTGACTAGATTGCTCTGCAGAGGCATGGAGCCGATGGGCTGAATGGCCTCGTTGTGTGCCATAAGTGACTCTATGATTTTAATTCTGAGAGAAGCTACCTGAAAGTATTCTTTCCAGATGTAGAACTTCAATAAATTTGTATTTCGGGCTAATTGGAAGCTTTCTTGCTTTTCAAGGAAGAAAAGTCATTCAGGTTTACAAAGATGAATCTTCTAAAGTCGGTAACAACAAATTTGTAAGTTTCTTGTTCTGATTTGACAGGAATTCGAGACTCTGCAAGAAATGGAGCAGTGCCTGATATCATGTACTGTCAGAGGATGACAACAAATTTTAGGGTCTGAGATTTACAAGACTAAGTTGGCACAGACGGTGTTATTGAATGAGCTTTGTAGGCATTTCTTCCTCTAAGTGTTTGCATTAATCATGGATATGTTGGTCATGCATACTAAACATTGGTTAAGAACTACACCCACCACCACCACCCACTCCGAAAAAAAAAAGATTTTAACTGATCTAATCAAACCTATTGGTTCTATTCTGAAAATGGAACTTAAGAAAAAAAAATTATAATGTTCACTTCATAAAGCCTAAAGCAACATCCACACTGAAATGATTCTGACACCATTTTAAAAAGATATTGATATGTCTTCATGGAAAGGTAAAAATCACATTTGTTCTTCTAACTCTTTCCACTTGTCCCTGACGTAGTGGTACAAATAATTGTGGGACATTTAATAGCTGATTGAAGCCATCAAACCAGGTAACTGGATGTCTGTGACACAAAACAATTGTTTATTGGATCACCACAGTACTCTGGTGAGATTAGATTCAAACTACAAATTTTCTTGAGTGAATAAACTCCAGTGGAATTAAACAGAAAGAGGAAATTTTCAACTTATTGTTTAGAAATAAAACTGATGCTGTGGATTGGCCACATTGATTAAAATAGTAACACAATTTGGAGAGTTTCTGGATCAACAGTCAATTGCAATGCCAGTCTTACTTCTAGGCTGCAAGTTGAAAATTTACCTGACGTGCCCCAAAATGCTGAAGTTGAGATTCAAATTTATCAGGGATGGGATTCCACCACCTTTAGGACTTAGTAATGAAAATATTTAAAGATGGCCTGCTAAGTTACAAATGTTGACAGCAGTGCAACTAATGGTGTCAGCCATAACTCAAAGTAATATCTCTAAGTCAGAAGGTTGTTGGTTCAATTAACACTCCAGGGACTTGAGCATAAAATCAAGTCTGATACTCTAATCATAGAATCATAGAAAGTTTAAGGCACAAAAAGAGGCCACTTGGCCCTTTGTGTCTGTGTCGGCCAAAAAAGATCCACCTATTCTAATCCCATCTTCCAGCATTTGTTCCATAGACCTGCACCACTGAGGGACAGCTGCGCTGTCTGAGGTACTGTTTTTTGGATGAGACATTAAACTGAGGCCCTGTCTGTCCTCTCAGATGGACATAAAAGATCCCATGACAGTATTTCAAAGAGGAGCAGGTGAGTGCTCCCCGATGTCCTGGCCAATACTTATTCTTCAACCAACACCAAAAAACAGATTCTCTGGTTATTATCACATTGCTGTTTGTGGGACCTTGCTATGCTCAAAAAGGGAGTCACTTTTCCTGCATAACAACGGTGACTACACTTTGAAAGTGTTTTATTTGCTTTAAAGCACATTGGGATGTCCTGAGGTCATGAACGGTGCTATATTAGTGCATGTCTTTCTTTCATTTTTTCTTTAATATAACAATCTGAAGAACCCTTGAATATCTATACTTGAGAGCTGTCACTGAATATTCCAACCCAGATATAACCTATTGCCTTTTCTAGAGATTACTGCTGCTGATATAACATTCACATGACCTTTTTCCGGCCACTATTTTAGCAAAGGTGCTAACTCAGTGACTTTAATGCATTAACACTGCTGCTAAAATAGCAAACAGAAGAATCTCAACTGTTGGTTCCAACTGTAAATTACAGACTAAAAATGTAATGCACAACAACATACATGGCAAGCTCAACATCCAAATCTGTGATTGATCTTGCTTTGGACTGAAGATACTGAAAATGAGAATTGAGACCAGTATACACAGGAGATAATTTTACAAGTCTCTCTTTCAGGCAACATAAACTTATTTATCCTAAAGTAAATTAAAAAAAAAAGAAAAATCATCTGCCTTACAGTTAACATTGTGCATTGCTCCTGCATTGAGCACATTGCCAGGGACAGCCAGACTACTGAAGAAGGTTGTGCCAATGTCTAACATTTTTTTTTTAGAATTAGAACATTACAGCGCAGTACAGGCCCTTCGGCCCTCGATGTTGCGCCGACCTGTGAAACCATCTGACCTACACTATTCCATTTTCATCCATATGTCTATCCAATGACCACTTAAATGCCCTTAAAGTTGGCGAGTCTACTACTGTTGCAGGCAGGGCGTTCCACGGCCCTACTACTCTCTGAGTAAAGAAACTACCTCTAACATCTGTCCTATATCTATCACCCCTCAACTTAAAGCTATGTCCCCTCGTGTTTGCCATCACCATCCGAGGAAAAAGACTCTCACTATCCACCCTATCTAACCCTCTGATTATCTTATATGTCTCTATTAAGTCACCTCTCCTCCTCCTTCTCTCCAACGAAAACAACCTCAAGTCCCTCAGCCTTTCCTCGTAAGACCTTCCCTCCATACCAGGCAACATCCTAGTAAATCTCCTCTGCACTCTTTCCAAAGCTTCCACATCCTTCCTATAATGCGATGACCAGAACAGCATGCAATACTCCAGGTGCAGTCTCACCAGAGTTTTGTACAGCTGCAGCATGACCTCGTGGCTCCGAAACGCGATCCCCCTACTAATAAAAGCTAACACACCATATGCCTTCTTAACAGCCCTATTAACCTGGGTAGCAACTTTCAGGGATTTATGTACCTGGACACCAAGATCTCTCTGCTCATTTACACTATCAAGAATCTTCCCATTAGCCCAGTACTCTGCATTCCTGTTACTCCTTCCAAAGTGAATCACCTCACACTTTTCCGCATTAAACTCCATTTGCCATCTCTCAGCCCAGCTCTGCAGCCTATCTATGTCCCTCTGTAACCTACAACATCCTTCGGCACTATCCACAACTCCACCGACCTTCGTGTCATCCGCAAATTTACTAACCCACCCTTCTACACCCTCATCCAGGTCATTTATAAAAATGACAAACAGCAGTGGCCCCAAAACAGATCCTTGCGGTACACCACTAGTAACTAAACTCCAGGATGAACATTTGCCATCAACCACCACCCTCTGTCTTCTTTCAGCTAGCCAATTTCTGATCCAAAGCTCTAAATCACCTTCAACCCCATACTTCCGTATTTTCTGCAATAGCCTACCGTGGGGAACCTTATCAAACGCCTTACTGAAATCCACATACACCACATCCACTGCTTTACCCTCATCCACCTGTTTGGTCACCTTCTCGAAAAACTCAATAAGGTTTGTGAGGCACGACCTACCCTTCACAAAACCGTGCTGACTTTTGAAGCAATTTTGAAGAATGGCCATAATTGTCTTCCATTCTGGTATCACAGTTGCAGCTGGAGATGTGGAAGTCTCTGTGCTATCTGTCAATTCATGGGAATGTATATTGATTTATTATTTCTATGTATTCTTCAATCTCTTCATCAGCTATCACATCCTTATAAATTTAAGATGGAATACTGCTGAAGCATGCCATAATAACAGTGCTATGCTTTCTTCCAGAGGCTCCAAGCCAGAACCTAACAGAGAACATTGCTGAAGAAATTGCAATTCCCTCGACCTTTAACATTGGTAACACCCACCCATGTTGTCAGTCACCCTCTCCCTGGCATATGGCAGTCCAAGACATACACTTTGGGCGGCACAGTGGTGCAGTGGTTAGCACCGCAGCCTCATAGCTCTAGCGACCCACGTTCGGTTCTGGGTACTGCCTGTGCGGAGTTTGTAAGTTCTCCCTATGACTGTATGGGTTTCCTCCGGGTGCTCTGCTTTCCTCCCACATGCCAAAGACTGGTAGGTAAATTGGCCATTGTAAAAATTGTCCCTGGTGTAGGTAGATGGTAGGAGAATTGTGGGGATGTGAGAGGGAAAATGGGATTAACGTAGGATTAGTATAAATGGGTGGCTGATTGTCAGCGTGGACTCGTTGAGCCTGTTTCAGTGCTGTTTCTCTCTATGACTTGTGGTGATGAGGAAAGAGTGCACAGAGAAACCACAAGATGTGGAAGTGGATCCTGTTCTGGTTGAAGGGAGATATAAGATTTTAGCTCTTAGCTGCACAGGAAATAGATAATGATCTTGGGGGTTCTTGTCATGCTTAGTGAGCCTTTTTTAAAAATACATTATAACAAAATGTTCATTGCTGATTAATTCTGTACCACAAAAAAACTTTAGATTTTCCATTAGTACAAGTTCCTTTGAAAACTCATTTTATGAAAGGAGTGTCATATCAATTATAGTAACACTTGAATTTTGCCATGTTGGTCATTTCAGGAATCAAAGAATATCTGCCTAGTAACAGCTCAAGCTGCACACAGTGTGGCAGCTGCCAGGCTAGTCCTTAGCAGATTGTTGAGAGAGCCAATGTATTTTGTTACCTGCCCAGATAATGCACAAGGTTGTACAGAGATAAACTACTGGTTGAAGCCAGTCCAAAAGTATCAAGTGGAATTTTAGTACTTTGCTCCTTCAAAACATGCCTTAAACTGCTTCTCTTGAATTGTGGACTGAGTGAATGTTTGATGGAAAACTCCTGGCCCTCTGCGGTTGTGGTAGACTTCAACATTTTTCTCGAGTAAACAAGAATGTTCACGCCCTAATTAACAAAGTAATGCTCTTCGGACCATGCCAATGCTGTCTATCCTTCCTCTACAAAGCAATGGAAAATGTGCAGTGTAGATTCAGTGTAGGATCTTGCCAACATTGATTATAGTTATGTAACATGGTTACAGTTGTGAAGTGAGACTTGAGAATTAAGAGTTTTTTGCACTGTAGCCAAGAAGGTTAAGGGAGAACCTAAAAGAGGTCTTAACGTTAGGAAACATTTTTCTATATAGAGGATGGTTAGAATATAGAATTTTCTGCCACAAACTGTTGGTGATGCAGTCATAAATTTAAAAGTGAATGAGCTGTTTGTAAAAGAGGAATATTAACTGGAGACTGAGTAGGGGAATGGAGTTCGACACATGGTGAAGAATACTGATACAGTCTTGACGGTCAAATGATCTATTTCTGTGGTATAACATTTTATGATTTTCTTCCTTTGCATTTTCATTCAACTGCTCAAATATGAAGATGATGACATCTTGAAAGCCAACTGATTTGGATGTGATGTTATATGTGGACCAGCCATATCTATACTTTGGCTACTCGAGCAACTAAGAATTCTGTAGTGACTAACTCACCTCCTGAAGCCTCAAAGCATGTTCACCATCTACAAAGCACAGGTCAGGAGTGTGATGAAATACTCTCCAATTGCCTAGATGAGTGCAGCTCCAACCACGCTCAAAAGGCTTGACACCATCCAGGACAAAGCTTGATCTGCACTCCATCCACTACCTTGAACAGTCACTCCCTCCACCATCAGCGCATAGTGGCAGCAGTGTGTATCATCTACAAGATGCACTGCAGCAACTCGCCAAGCCTTCTTCAACAGCACCTTCCAAACCCACAACCTCTACCACCCAGAAGAACAAAGGCAGCAGATGCATGGGAACACCACCACCTACAAATTTCTCTCCAAGCCACACAGCATCCTGACTTGGAACTATATCACTGTTCCTTCACTGTCACTGGTTCAAAATCCTGGAACTCCCTTCTGAACAGCACTGTGGGTGTACCTGCACGATATGAACGGCAATGGTTCAAGAAGGCAGCTCACTACCACTTCTCAAGGGCAATTAGGGATGGACAACAAATGTTGTTCTCCTTAGAGATGAGAAGTTGAGACAAGATTTGATAGACATGTTCAAAATTATGAGGGGTCTAGATAGAGTAGATAGAGAGAAACCGTTCCCCCTGGGGAAGGGCCAAGAACCAGAGGACACTGATTTAAGGTGATGGGGAAAAGAACCAACTACGATATAAGAAAATTTTTATTATACAATGAATAGTTAGGATCTGGAATGCTTTGCCTGAGAGTGTGGTGAAGGCAGATTCAATCATGGCTTTCGAAAGGGAATTGGATAATGGCAGATGGAATATAATGTGGAAAAATGTGAGGTTATCCACTTTGGTAGGAGGAATAGATGTGCAGAGTAGTTCTTAAATGGTAAGTGATTAGAAAGTGTAGATGTACAAAGGGACCTGGGTGTCCTTGTCAATAAGTCACTGAAAGCTAAAATGTAGGTGCAGCAAGCAATTAGGAAGGCTAATGGTATGTTAGCCTTTATCACAAGAGGATTTGAGCACAGGAGTAGTGAAATCTTGCTTCAATTGAACAGAATCTTGGTCAGATCACACTTGGAGTACTGTGTGCAGTTTTGGTCCCCTTACCTTAGGAAGGATATTATTACCATAGAGGGAGTGCAATGAAGATTCACCAGACATGTTCCTGGTTGGCAATACTGTCCTATGAAGAGAGATTGGGGAAACTGGGCCTGTATTCTCTAGAGTTTCAAAGAATGAGAGGTGATCTCATGGAAACCTACAAAATATTAAAAAAGATAGGCAGGTTAGATGCAGCTCAGATGTTTCCCCAGGTTGGGGAGTCTAGAACCAGGGGACATAATTTCAAAATAAGGGGGAAGCCAGTTAGGACAGAGATGAGGAGAAATTTCTTTACTCAGAGGGTTGTGAATCTTTGGAATTCTCTACCCCAGAGGGCTGTGGAAGCTCAGTCATTGAGTATGTTTGAAGCAGAGATTGACAGATTTCTAAATACCAATGACATAAAGGGGATATGAGGATAGTGTGGGAAAAAGGCATTGAAGCAGATGATCAGCCATGATCATATTGAATGGCGGGGCAGGCTCGATGGGCTGAATGGCCTACTCCTGCTCCTATGTTCCAATTTGCACCTGAAAAGTGAAAATTTGCAGAGGAAAGGGTGGTACAGTTGGACTAGCTGAATTGATCTTGCTGAGATCTGGCACGGACCCGACAGGCTGAATGGCCTTCATCTGTGCTGTAACCGTTCTATGATTCTATAAGAGTATAAGGAATGTAGACAATGCTCATCTCCTGCAGGGGAATCCTAATGTGTTGTGAGACTGGGCTGATGACTTGCATTTGATACATGATTCTATATGGAGAAAAGCGTGAATAATTTAATGAAAGGATTGAGTGCATCACAAGGCTCTGTTCCGAAGAAGGGTCACTGACCCGAAACGTTAACTCTGCTTCTCTTTCCACAGATGCTGCCAGACCTGCTGAGCGGTTCCAGCATTTCTTGTTTTTATTACAAGGCTCTGTTCCCTTGAATCAATTACTGGCAATATTTTACAAAACTTAAAGTATTCCATTCTGAGGCAGAACACCTTTTGGAAAATGTTAAACCAATTCCTGTATGGTAGGATTTTAAGCATAAGTTATTCGCTATCTATTTTGCATGGACCTTTCCAGGCTCCTTGTAGAATTGGGCAATGAAGTAACCTAAACAGAACCTTACACTGCAGAGAAGCCAGAAAACAAATGGGTAATACAACAGAACAGTTTGTCATTTCCTGTTAAACTAACAAACTAATTATGTATCAACAATAGCACAATGGTAAATCACAGGCCCGATTTCCAAAAACTCAGTACTGGTGATCTGAAATAAATAGAGCAGATGCTGAAAGTGCATAGCAGGTTTGTCAGCATCTGTAATTGGGAAAGAATGGTTAATGTATCAGCTTGAAATGCTTTGTCAAAAAGGCTAAAGGACTAACCAAAACAGAGAGGAGGGAAAAGACAAGAGTACAGAAAAGAGAAATATTATTTTAAAGGGGTAGCAATTGGGTTTCATAGCAATTGAACAAATTTAAAAGCGAAAGTTAGAAAGAGGTGAAAGTGCTGGACAAAATGCAAAGGTGACCTCAGTCTGGCTGTGAAAAGTAACGGTGAGTTAAACAGCTCAAAAATCTATTGCAAAATAGTCTTTCTAATGCCTTTATTTTTCATTATTGTTTTCACTTCTTGCCAACTTGAGAAAGAAATCTGTTTACATCTTATAAAACCCCATTAGCTGTCTCTCTATAAAATTAGATTTCACATTTCTGTAATCATGTCCTTTGTCTGTTGTTTTATCTCTTTCTATATTTTGTTCAATCTCAAAGAGTTTGTTTCCTTTGTCAACTTTAATGACAGCTAATAATGCTAGAATATTAACCTGATTTTCTCATTTCAAATGTTGCTGAACCTGTTATCTATTTCCAACAAATTCTTTTTATTATAGATTAGCACTTCGGGTATGACTTCAGCTGGTTTACTGGCAACTATAAGAATTGTTAGATACCAATACATTATATAACTCTGAGGCAGAAAATATTGTAGTGAAATGTATTGTATGTTATAGATCGTGAATCATATGCAGGAGTAACACATTTGTAAATAAAAGTTGTCTTGGCTGTACTGCTTCTAAGTAGCATTCTCCATAACACTAACACTATTTTGTATTTCACAGACGAATGTATACTATGGTTTCTTGTGGCATATATTTTGCATATGGCAGAACAGGAGTGTTGGAAGCTTTGTGCTACTGGAAGGTGATCGGTGGGGACGGGGGTGCTGGTGTAGGTGGGGGGTGGGGTGGTGGTGGTAAATGGGGTGAGAAATCGGTCTTCCCTGATAGCACAAAAGGGGTGATCTTACATCAGGAATCCATTTGAGAGCCCGCCCAATTTAAACTGAATAAGGTGCAAAAGCAACCGCTAATTTGCTATGATATTTTTTGTGCATTTTCACCTTCGGGAGTTTTGAATGCGCTACTGATTTGCAGTCAGTAGCAGAGCTTTAAGCAAATTCTCAATACAACTGCATTTATAGCTTACATGTTTTGCAAAGCATAGCTTCTGATGACAAGAAGTGACAGAAATATTTTCTATTTTGTTTGCAGACAGGTATATTTGTAATAGTCATGCTTGTAACAACTCCATTGAAGATAGTGACTGTGTATCCTCATATATGCAGGGAAACAGATCAAGGAGGCAAAAACAAAAATCATCAATGTTGTCAAACCAAAATTGAAATAGGAAGCCGTGGAAATGCATAACAGGCTGATTGAACAGGCTGAGAGGAAGATAGGCTAATGTTTTGGATTTGAGTTTTCATCAGAGCTCATGAATGAGGAGCAGAAATGTACCTTTTTCTTTCAGAAACCAATTGAGCTGAATTTCTATCATTTTCTGTTTTTATGTAAATCAGAAAGTGTTGCAGGGGGAATTCAGCTTTTATGAACATGTTCTTAATATAATGTTGCGTGCAATGTAGCTGTTCTAATTATTGTTTAAAGGGAACATAAATATTGCACGGTTAAATGTTTTGATGATTTGCTTCTCATAATTAATTTGGACTGGTACATGAAGAAAAATGTGTTTTGGAATGAGGAACTCCTGAGAATTCTTTTGGAAAGAAATGCACAGCCTTTTAGCCACAGTAGGAATCCTGATGAAATTTTGATCTCCTGTGATTCTGTTTCTGAGACATGTTGCCAAGCTGCAAAACCATAATTGAGTTTTAAAGGAACAAACGCCCAGAAGCTGTCAGTACTTTTTAAGGTAGAAAATTAGTCTTCCACTTATTAGGACATTTGGCAAAGATTCAAATCAGTAGGCTAGGGACGAAAAGACAACAAATCCCTTGGACCTGATGGCCTGTATCCAAGATAATGGATGCATTGGTATTGATCTTCCAGAATTCCTTAGAACAGTTCTCAAGGATTGGAAGGTAGTCATAGAGAGATACAGCACTGAAACAGGCCCATCGGCCCACCTAGTCTGTGCTGGCTATCAACCACCCATTTATACCAATCCTACATCAATCCCATATTCCCTACCATTCTCCTACCACCTACCTACACTAAGGGCAATTTACAATGGTCAATTTACCTATTAACCTGCAAGTCTTTGGCGGTGGGAGGAAACTGGACCACCCAGTGGAAACACACACGGTCAGGGAGAACTTGCAAACTCCACACAGGCAGTACCCAGAACTGAATCTGGGTTGCTGGAGCTGTGAGGCTGTGCCGCCCATCTATTCAAGAAAGAAGGGACAGAGAAAATGGATCTATAGGCTAATTAACCTGACACAAGAACACAGGAAATAGGAGCAGAAGTAGACCATATGGCCCGTTGAGCCTGCTCCACCATACTATACAATCATGGCTGGTCTTGGGCTTCAATTCAACTTTCCTGCCCGCTCCCTATATTCCTTGATTTCCTGAGAGACCAAAAATCTATCTATCCCAGCCTTAAATGTATTCAATGATGGAGCATCCACAACCCTCTGGGGTAGAGAATTCCAAAGATTCACAACCCTTTGAGTGTAGTAATTTCTCCTCATCTCAGTCATAAATTATTGGCCCCTTATCCTGAGACTGTGCCACCACATTCTAGATTCCCCAGCCAGCGGAAACAATCTCTCATCTTCTACCCTATCAAGCCCTTTCAGAATCTTGTATGTCTCCATTAGACCACCTCTCATTCTTCAAAACTCCAGAGAATATAGGCCCAATTTACTCAGCCTCTCATCATAGGACAACCCCCTCATCTCAGGGACCAATTTAGTAAATCTTCACTGCACTGCCTCAAATGCAAGTATATCCTTTCTTAAATGTGGAGTCAGAACTGCATACAGTATTAGACATGCGGTCTCACCAAGCCCTGTACAATTTTATTCAGGCTTCTTTATTCCTGTACTCCAAACTACTTGCAATAAAGGCCAACATGCCATTTGCCTTTCTAATAGCCTGTTGCACCTGCATGTTAACTTTGTGCATTCCTTGTACGAGTACGCCCAAGTCTCTCTGAACATCAACACTTAACAGTTTTATACCTTTTAAAACGTATGCTGCTTTTCTATTTTTACAACCAAAGTGAACAACTTGACACTTCCCTACTTTATACTCCCTTTACCATCTTGTTGCTCACTCATTTAACTTGTCTATATCTCTTTGCAGCCTCTCCATCTCCTCCAAACAGCTTACCTTTCCACCGAGCTTAGTATCATCAGCAAACTTAGATACATTACTCTGTCTCTTCATCCAAGTCATTAATATAGTGTGTAAATAGCTGATGCCCCGGCACTGATCCTTGTGGCACTGCCTGCCAACTTGAAAATTCCCCATTTATGCCCACTCTCTGCTTCCTGTCTGTTAACCAATCCTCTACAAGGTCATAAGAACTAGGAGCAGGAGTAGGCAATTCAGCCCCTCGAGCCTGCTTCACGATTCAATACGATCATGGCTGATCTCATCTCGGCCTCAACTCCACTTTCCTGCCCATTCTCCATAACCCTTCAACCCCTTATTAATTAAAAATCTGTCGATCTCCTCCTTAAATTTACTCAATGTCCTGGCAATCACTGCACTCTGGGGTAGTGAATTCCACAGACTCACAACCCTTTGAGAGAAGTAATTTCTCCTCATCTCTGTTTTAAATCTGCTACCCCTTATCCTAAAACTATGACCTCTCATTCTAGATTGCCCCACAAGAGGAAACATCCTCTCTACGTCTACTTTGTCAATCCCCTTAATCATCTTATATACCTCAATTAGATCTCCTCTCATTCTTCTAAACTCGAGAGAGTGAAGGCCTAAACTGCTCAATCTCTCTTCAAAAGACAAACCCCTCATCCCTGGAATCAATCTAGTGAACCTCCTCTGAACTGCCTCCAATGCAACTACACCCCTCCTTAAGTAAGGGGCCCAAAACTGTACACAATACTCCAGGTGCGGTCTCACTAATGCCTTGTACAGTTGCAGCAACAAATCCCTACTTTTATATTCTAATATTCTATTCCTTTAGCATTAAATGGCAAAATTCCATTTGCCTTCCTTATTACCTGCTGTACCTGCATACTATTTTTTTGCAATTCATGCATGAGGACACCCAGATCCCTTTGCACCGAAGCACTCTGAAGCTTCTCTCCATTTAGATAATAATTTGCCTTTCTATTCTTCCAACCAAAGTGGATAACTTCACACTTAAACTCCATCTGCCAAATTTTGGCCCATTCACCCAACCTATCCATATCCATTTGTAACTTTCTTATTTCTTTATTGCAACTTACTATCCCACCTATTTTACTGTCATCTGCAAATTTGGCTATAGTACCTTCTATCCCTGCATCCAAGTCATTAATATATATTGTAAATAGTTGGGGCTCAAGGACTGAACCCTGTGGCACCCTACTAGTTACATCTTGCCAACCAGAAAAAGACCCATTTATTCCGACTCTCTGTTTTCTGTTGGTTAGCCAATCCTCTATCCAAGCTAATAAATTGCCCCTAACCCCATGTGATCTTACCTTGTGTATTAACCTTTTGTGCGGCACCTTATCAAATGCCTTCTGGAAGTCCAGATATACTACATCTACAGGATCCCTATTATTAACTTTGTTTGTTACAGCTTCGAAGAACTCTAGCAAGTTAGTTAAACACGATTTACCCTTCATAAAACCATGCTGACTCTGATGGATTGTGTTTTGACTTTCTAAATGTCCTCTTATTATTTCCTTCATAATGGATCCTAACAATTTCCCAATAACAGATGTTACACTAACTGGTCTATAGCTTCCTACTTTCTGCCTCCCTCCTTTTTTAAATAAGAGCGTTATATTAGCATTTTTCCAATTCTGTGGCTGTACCCGCCATCTTTGAACCACCATGAAGAACCAGAGGCTGGCTACTAGGTGACGAGGGATACCCACTATACAGCTAGCAAATGACTACCCCCTGCCATCATATGTGGACAGCGTGCCTACAATGAGAGCCATGCAGCAACAAGAAACTTCGTTGAGCAAACTATTAGTGCGGAGCAGCACACCTGCAAATCCTCCTCCAAGCATGTACCATTTGGGGGCTGCCCTGCAGTACTCAACAGAATGGGTGCCCACATCCATAGTGGTCTGGTGTGTCCTCCACAACCTAGCTATTAGGAGTGCGCAGCCCTTGCCACCAGGCATTCGGAGGAGCTGTTGGGAGGAGGTGGAGGAAGAAGTGGAGGCAGATGGGAAGCATGCGGAACCCCTTTACTTCAAATGGGCTGTGTGTGAGCAGATTGTCATGCTAGGCCCTCACATGCCAAGAATGAGGCACATTCATTTTATTATGAACATTGATTTTAAACTGTTACTGAAATGAAGAAAGGACTTGTGAAACAGATCAGCCATGGCTGGAAAAGACATTTGCATATTAATAGACAGTGTTTGGAAGGACAAAGCAGCCATTTCCTGGCACATTCAACCTGCAATGGACTTTTGATTACTAGACGTTGAAGGTAGGGGAGCTCGCATTCCAGGTTGACTGCGAAGATGGCCGAATACACAAATGGACATGGTCAAACCAGCTATTCACATGACTAACCTGCTGGGCAATCTCTCACAAGCTTCTGAATCCACTGAAGATAAATGAACCCCAAGAGAGAAAAGTCTCCGATGCGAACAAAGTTTAAGAAGAATACTGGGCCCCAACAAAAAACAAGACTACTTACAATCAAGGACTCTACAGTGAGCTCGAAGAACCATAACAACTCTTCAGATATTGCCTCAAACCGTTCCGCTTTATTTTTTTCTGCTCTTTTCTGTCTCTATTTGCGTGTGTGTATCGCATATGCCTGCAGTGTGGGCATGTTGTGTATCCGTAGACGTCAACCGAGTTAGAGTTTAAGTTTAATAAATTTGAAATTTTCTTCTTTAAACCTAAGAAAGCCTGTTTGTGCTGGTTTCTTTGCCTTATAACTGGAAAGCGGTGAACAAGGATTCGCCAAGAGGGAGCTAAAAACAGTGTGTTTAAAATTAAACCCTGCATTGCTAAGACCAGGTGAAGGCTGACAGGGACCCTTCGACACCTTTCTCAATGGTCGTAACAGGATACTCAGACTCTGGTTTCCTGAAGATGTCATCCTAACATCACAGTTGCTCCACAATTCCCTATCTTTTAATACATCTGCTGTGTCCCATCATAGGGACCTTTAGGCCAAAATCCTGAAATAAAAGCCAGGAAAACCAAGAAAAAAATCCATTCTATAACAACTGTATCCAACAACAATTCCAATAATAAAAAAAAAGAAAAGACTTGTATTTATTTAGCACCTTTCATGACCACCGGATGTCTCAAAGCAGTCACTGTTGTGATGTAGGAAACACAGCAGCCGGTATGCACACGGCAAACTCCGACAAACAGCAATGTGACAATAACCAGATAATCTGTTTTTGTAATGTTGATTGAGGGATAAATATTGGACAGGACACCATGGATAACTCCCCTGCTGTTCGTCAAAATAGTGCTGTGGGATCTTTTACATTGATCTGAGAAGGCAGGCAATTTAACATCTCATCCAAACAGCACTCTGTCTTTGAGTGGAACTTGAACCCACAATCATCTGACTCAGAGGCAAAAGTATTATCACCTAATCCACAGCTCATATATAAAAACTGACCTATTCATCCTGCTCTATGGCTGCTGGAAGAATTCTAACTTTCACTGGCCAAGACTGCAGATGGCCTTGCAGGTCAACCTCGTGCAGCTCTGGGCCTTGTGGGCCTGGCTTCGGACTGCACCACCTCGGCATAGGCGACTGCAATCTGGGCTGCCTGGCTGAAAGGCAACAGCAAGGACACTGGCGCAATGGCAGTGGTAGATTCACAAATGCTGTCATCCCAAAGAGATGACAGCATGTTCATGCACTGTGGGACCACTGCCACTGCCCCGGGGCGGTGCCTCAGCAATGTTAGTAATCTGTTGGAGAACAGATTTCTGGACTGATGAGGGAGCCTGCATACCCCTTTGAGGTATCTGCAATCATGATGGCAGCAGTCTGAGCCTGCAAGACAACAAGCCTTGAATTCATGACTTTCCACTGCAGTACTGAGCCATTGGCAGCTCAGACAACAGTCACCATCGTTGGTGGGTCCGCAAATACTGTGCTGGAGTTGACCATCATTTCCATGTAAGAAAGGATGGGCTACATGTGCTGCACGAAAACCAGGGCTGAGTTGGAGCTAGACACCTCCAAGCTGCTTGACAGTGACAACAGGCTTTCTGGCAGGCTTTCCAATGCACCATCAGTGTTTTCCTGTGTGCCATCTCATCGCAATGCTCATCTGAGTACCCTGTAGCTGAACCCATGTGCGACCTTGCTCTCGAGAGTGCCGACATATGAGCTATCCTTTACCCAGGTCTGGCTCCAGCCTACTCGTGCCCAGTGCAGATTCTAACTCTATACTAATCTCTAAGGTATGTGTAGACTTTTTTCATTCATTCATGGAATCTGGGCATTGCTGGCAAGGCCAGCATTTATTGTTCATCCAAAATTACCCTTGAGAAGGTGATAGTGAGTTGCATTCTTGAACTACTCCAGTCCATGTGATGCAGCTATACCTACAGTGCTGGAAGCGAGGGAGTTCCAGGATTTTGACCCAGCGACAGTGAAGGAATGGCGATATAGTTCCAAGTCAGAATGGTATGTGGCTTGGAGGGGAACTTGCAGGTGGTGGTGTTCCCATGCATCTGCTGCCCCTGTCCTTCTAGGTGGTAGAGGTCATGGGTTTGGAAGGTGCTGTCAAAGGAGCCTTGGTGAATTGCTGCAGTGCATTTTGTATATGGTACACACTGCAGCCACTGTGCGTAGGTGGTGGAGGGAGTGAATGTTTAAGGTTGTGGATGGTGTGCCAATCAAGTGGGCTGCTTTGTCCTGGATGGTGTCGAGCTTCTTGAGTGTTGTTGGAGTTGCACCCATACAGGCAAGTGGAGAATAGTCCATCACACTCCTGACTTGTGCCTTTTAGATGATGGACAGGATTTTGAATCAGGAGGTGAGTTACTGACCGCAGAATGAGGGATAGGCCTGGCCATGAGGTTACGGATTGTGGTTGAATTCAATTTTGCTGCTGATGGTCCACAGCGCTTCATGGATGCCCAGTTTTGAGCTGCTAGATCTGTTCTGAATCTATCCCATTTAGCACGGTGGTGGTGCCACACAGCACAATGGAGGGTGTCCTCAGTGTTAAGACAAGACATCGTCTCCCCAAGGACTGTGCAGTGGTCACTCCTACCAATTCTGTCATGGACAGATGCATCTGCAATGTAAATTAGTGAGAGCAAGGTCAAGCAGATTTTACCCTCATATTGGTTCTCTCACCACCTGCTGCAAGCCCAGTCCGGCAGATATGTCCTTCAGGACTCGGCTAGCTCAGTCAGTTGTGGTAGGTGGTGGCGTACTGGTATTGTCACTGGACTAGTAACCCAGAGACCCAGGGTATTGCTCTGGGGACATGGGTTCAAACCTCACCACAGCAGAAGGTGGAATTTGAATTCAATTAATAAATCTGGAATTTAAAAAAAGCTAGTCGAATGATGGCCATGAAACCATTGTTGATTGTTGTAAAAACCCATGTGGCTCACTCATGTCCTTCAGGGAAGGAAATCTGCTGTCCTTACCGGGTCTGGCCTACATGTAACTCCAGATCCACAGCAATGTGGTTGACTCTTACATGCCCTCTGAAATGGCCTAGCAAGCCACTCAGTTGTATCTAACTGCTACAAAGTCAATAAAAAGGAATGAAACCGGTCGGACCACTCTGCATCAACCTAGGCACTGGAAACAACAACGGCAAACCCAGCCCTGTCGACCCTGCAAAGTCCTCCTTACTAACATCTGGGGGCTTGTGCCAAAGTTGGGAGAGCTGTCCCACAGACTAGTCAAGCAACAGCCTGACATAATCATACTCACGGAATCATACCTTACAGACAATGTCCCAGACACTGCCATCACTATCCCCGGGTATGTCCTGTCCCACCGGCAGGATAGACCCACCAGAGGTGGTGGCACAGTGGTATACAGTAGGGAGGGAGTTGCCCTGAGAGTCCTCAACATCGACTCTGGACCCAATGAAATCTCATGGCATCAGATCAAACATGGACAAGGAAACCTCCTACTGATTACCTCCTACTGCCCTCCCTCAGCTGATGAGTCGGTACTCCTCCATGTTGAACAGCACTTGGAGGAAGCACTGAGGGTGGCGAGGGCACAAAATGTACTCTGGGTGGGGGACTTCAATGTCCATCACCAAGAGTGGCTCGGTAGCACCACTACTGACTGAGCTGGCCGAGTCAGAAAGGACATATCTGCTAGACTGGGTATGCGGCAGGTGGTGAGGGAACCAAGAAGAGGGGAAAACATACTTGACCTCGTCATCACCAATCTGCCTGCCGCAGAGGCATCTGTCCATGATAGTATTGGTAGGAGTGACCACCGCACAGTACTTGTGGAGACGAAGTCCCGCCTTCACATTGAGGAAGCTCATGTTGTGTGGCACTACCACCGTGCGAAATGCAACAGATTTCGAACAGATCTAGCAATGCAAAACAGGGCATCCATGAGACGCTGTGGGCCATCAGCAGCAGCAGAATTGCACTCAACCACAATCTGTAACCTCATGGCCCGATATATCCCCCATTCTACCATTACCATCAAGCCAGGAGACCAACCCTGGTTCAATGAAGAGTGCAGGAGGGCATTCCAGGAGCAGCACCAGGCATACCTCAAAATGAGGTGTCAACCTGGTGAAGCGACAACACAGGACTATCTGCGTGCCAAACTGCGTAAGCAGCATGCGATAGACAGAGCTAAGCTATCCCATAACCAACGGACCAGATTTAAGCTCTGCAGTCCTGCCACATCCAGCCGTGAATGGTGGTGGACAATTAACAACTAACTGGAGGAGGTGACTCCACAAATATCCCCATCCTCAATGATGGGGGAGCCCAGCACATCAGTGCGAAGGATATAGCTGAAGCATTTGCAACAATCTTCAGCCAGAAGTGCCGAGTTGATGATTCATCTCGGCCTTCTCCTGAAGTCCCCAGCATCACAGATGCCAGACTTCAGCCAATTCGATTCACTCCACGTGATATCAAGAAATGACTGAAGGCACTGGATACTGCAAAGGCTATGGGCCCTGACAATATTTCGGCAATAGTACTGAAGACCTGTGCTCCAGAACTTGCCGTGCCCCAAGCCAAGCTGTTCCAGTACAGCTACATCACTGGCATCGACCCTGCAATGTGAAAAATTGCCCAGGTATGTCCTGTACACAAAAAGCAGGACAAGTCCAACCCGGCCAATTACCGCCCCATCAGCCTACTCTCAATCATCAGTAAAATGATGGAAGGTGTCATCAAAAGTGCCATCAAGCGGCAGTTGCTTAGCAATAACCTGCTCAGTGACGCTCAGAAGGGTTCCGAAGAAGGGTCACTGACCCGAAACGTTAACTCTGCTTCTCTTTCCACAGATGCTGCCAGACCTGCTAAGTGGTTCCAGCATTTCTTGTTTTTATTTCAGTGACACTCAGTTTGGATTCTGCCAAGGCCACTCAGCTCCTGACCTTATTACAGCCTTGGTTCAAACATGGACAAAAGAGCTGAACTCAAGAGGTGAGGTGAGAGTGACTGCCCTTGACAAAAAGGCAGCATTTGACCGAGTATGGGATCAAGGAGCCCGAGCAAAACTGAGGTCAATGGGAATCAGGTGGAAAACCCTCCGCTGGCTGGAGTCATACGTAGTGCAAAGGAAGATGGTTGTGGTTGTTGGAGGTCAATCATCTCAGCTCCAGGACATCACTGCAGGAGTTCCTCAGGGTAGTGTCCTAGGCCCAACCATCTTCAGCTGCCTCATCAATGACCTTCCTTCAATCACAAGGTCAGAAGTGGGGATGTTCGCTGATGATCGCACAATGTTCAGCAACATTCGTGACTCCTCAGATACTGAAGCAGTCTGTGTAGAAATGCAGCAAGACCTCGACAATATCCAGGCTTGGGCTGATAAGTGGCAAGTAACATTCGTGCCTCATAATGCGCCAGGCAATGACCATCTCCAACAAGAGAGAATCTAACCATCTCCCCTTGACATTCAACAGCATTACCATCGCTGAATCCCCCACTATCGACATCCTAGGGGTTACCATTGACCAGAAACTGAACTGGAATAGCCATATAAATACCGTGGCTACAAGAGCAGGGCAGAGGCTAGGAATCCTGAAGCGAGTAACTCACCTCCTGACTATCCAAAGCCTGTCCACCATCTACAAGGCACAAGTCAGGAGAGTGATGGAATACTCTCCACTTGCCTGGATGGGTGCAGCTCCAACAACACTCAAGAAGCTCGACACCATCCAGGACAAAGCAGCCCGCTTGATTGGAACCTCATCCACAAACATTCTCTCCTTCCACCGCCGACGTACAGTGGCAGCAGTGTGTACTGTCTACACGGTGCACTGCAGCAACGCAGCAAGGCTCCTTAGACAGCACCTTCCAAACCTGTGACCTCTACCAACTAGAAGGACAAGGGCAGCAAATGCATGGGAACACCACCACCTGCAAGTTCCCCTCCAAGACATACACCATCCTGACTTTGAACTATATCGCCATTCCTTCACTGTCGCTGGGTCAAAATCCTGGAACTCCCTTTCTAACAGCACTGTGGGTATACCTACCCCAAATGGACTGCAGCGGTTCAAGAAGGCAGCTCACCACTACCTTCTCAAGGTATTTAGGGATGGGCAATAAATGCTGACCTGGCCAGCGACGCCCACATCCCATGAATGAATTTAAAAAAAACTACTGAGCTCCTCTTGGTGATGGACATTGAAGTCCCCCACCCAGAGTACGTTCTGCGCCCTTGCTACCCTCAGTGCAACATGGATGAGTTCCAATTCATCAGCTGAAGGAGGGCGGTAGGTGGTAATCAGCAGGAGGTTTCCTTGACTGTGTTTGACCTGATGTAATGTGAATTCATGGCGTCCAGAGTCAATGTTAAGTTCTCCTAGGGTCACTCCCTCCTGACTGTAAGCCCCTTTGGAACTATCCTGGATCAAGCCTACTTCTCAGATGTTCACTCTCAACTTAAGGTTAAGGTAGCCAAATCCCAAAAACACTTTAATAGGTGTAAAGGTCTGGTATAACTCTCCCCAAATAAAAGGAACAAACCAAGAATATTACTGTTCTCCAGATAGCTCTTTTTTTAGCAAATTGCAGCCAGATTATAATATCCTGGATATTGTAAGGGTCTGGAAGTCTCTCCTCAGTAATGTACCGCTTCTCTAAAGAGTGTACAGAGATGTGGTTCATGAATTGTTGATACAGAAGACTATGTAAGACAATATAAGTTCTAAATTATAAAGGAATTTGTTAAAGAACTGACATGCAATTTATAGCTGGTGAGACTATTAGGCACAACGTTGACAATTCTTAGAAAAAGGTAGAAAACGTCATCTTATTTCTAGTAGCGAATCCAACTTTTAAATCTAAATATTGTTACAGTAGAATATTTTTAGAATTTGTTAATTAGGATGTCCATCAATTATTAAAGTAGCATGTACTTGAGCAGCTGAGTAGCAGGAAGCGATGGAGTTGGTAAGAGGTCTCTGTCCCAGTTAAGGGGAGGATCATGCTCACCTTGCTCTGATAGCCAACAAGATCCGCTCCAGTGAACCTAAGCAAATCTAAAAACCTGATCTGAGATTCCACTATTTGTGCTATTTTTTTCCCAGTTGTTCTATCGGCTGCTCTACCTTGATTAGCTGTGAGCACACTTGTTAATCAATTCATTATGAGTCAGTGAACTGTTGTTTCAACATGTATTTGGATATTGTTGAGCTTACAGCAATGAACCACCTTTTCAATCGGTTAGCATGTGGTGGACCCGTTTTGTTTTGGAGATATGGTTATTTTATGTTGGCGCTCTTCAACGTGTGTCTTAGAGTAGGTTAGATATTGTTGGGCTTTCAGCTCTTCAAGCAGTTATCCTACTGTGAGCACCCTTTGCTTAGGAGGTGCAGTTGTCACACAGTTTGGTGTCCTTCACTTAGAAAGATGAGACAAGCAGTGGATCCTTTTAGTTAGAAAGCAGTAGGGCCCCTTTATTTAGGAAGATGAGATCTTTAACCTTTTGAATTGGCAGGGCTAGATTCCATCACAGCGGCTCTGTCCTGCTAGTGGGACTCAGGGATGGTGAAAGATGAGTCTGGGACATTGGCTGTAAGGTATGATTTGGTATGAGGTATGTCAGGCTGTTGCTTGACTAGTCTGTGGGACAGCTCTCCCAATTTTGGCACAAATCCCCAGATAATAGTGAGGAGGGCTTTGCAGGGTTGACTGGGTCTTTGTCATTTCTGGTGCCTAGGTCGATGCTGGGTGGTCCATCCGGTTTTATCCTTATTCAAATTTTCTGTAGTGGTTTGATACAACTGAGTGGCTTGCTAGACCATTTCAGAGGCCAGTAAAGTGCCAACCACACTGCTGTGGGTCTGGAGTCACATGTAGACCAGACCAGGTGAGGACGGCAGATTTCCTTCCCTAAAGGATATGAGTGAACCGGATGGGTTTTTACGACAATCTGGTCATTTTATGATCATCATAACTAAGACTAGAAGATATATTAATTAATTGAATTTAAATTCCTGAGTTGCCATGGTGGGATTTAAACTCATGGACAGGATTTTCCCAGCCCCGGCAAGTTGATATGGGAAGTGGTGGGGCCGGCAAAATAGTGGGGAGCTGCGTCGGCATGACTGCCAATGCAGACCCGCAAACAGGCAAGTTTCCCAGCGGTGGTTCTGGACATAGATGGGCTGCCGAATTTAAATAATTAAAGGCCCTCTTAAGGGCGATTTTCCTCAGCCAATGGAATTTTGTTGGCAGCATAGAGGCCACCCGCCGCACAGGGAGACCATCAGCTTCATGGAGGGGCCTCCCTGTGGCTGTCCGGGGGCGGGGGGAGTGCATTGGAGCTGGGATCCAATGGGCTGTCTGGAGGGGGCTGCCTGCCTAAATCCATCTGGTTTTTAATTCATGAATTACCTGTCCAAGGGCTCCTGAAAATGGAGGCACCCTCTCAATCCCCAAGCTGCCTCAGCAGCACCCACCTCTCTGGATGTAGCTGTCGAGACTTCAGAGCTTTCAGCCCTCTGATTGGCCAGCAGCATCCACATCCCAACTGCTGCCCTTATTTGGCAAGTGTGAGCTCGTGACCCCCTTTTGGTCCTGATGGCAGGCTCCCGAATCCCATGGTAATATCTGCCCTATATCTCCGGGGCATTAGTCTGGGCCTCTGAATTACTGGTCCAGTAACATTACTACTATTCTGCTGTTCCTTGTAGTGCCAGTATCTGATCTGGTGACTGCAATTGTCAGATCAAGTAACTGTGCTTCTTCATCAGAGGTCAAGGTATAGCTGCAGTGCCCGGCCAGGCAGCAGTTCTTGGGTATCTGAAAGTAGGCATGCATGAGGGGAAGGTTGGGGTGAGGGTCCATGGTCCCACCACCTGCAACTTGCATTTCATGCCAGATAGCTGGATGAGGATGAGGTGTGATTTGAGAAGGGAGATAAGGGAGGAAGATGCCATCATCCTGAATGTTCTCAGCAAAGGCAGATGATATGCCCTCAGTTATAGCTGCTCCATGATGTACAGCATTGTCTTCTGCAGAGGGCTAAGTGACACAGACATGTCAGAAACCATTTAGATGACAGGGCAGCACAAAGTTTGTGTGGGACTGGACGCAGGGTGATCATGCATTTTGATCACCCCCACCACCCGAAAATGGGAGCCTTGGCCAATTTTTCCCCTAAGAAGTCGTACTGAATTTATATAGGGTCTTGGTGAGACCACATCTGGAGTACTGTGTACAGATTTGGTCTCTTCACCTAGGGAAGAATATACTTGCCTTCGACTGTGTGCAACAAATGATTCCTGGAATGAGGGGAGTTTTCTCTGAGGAGAAGTTCAGTGGACCAGGCCTATATTCCCTGGAGTTTAGAAGAATGAGAGGTGAACTCATGGAAACATAAAGTTCTTAAGGGGCTTGAGAGGGGAGATGCTGGGAGATGCTTCACTTGGTCAGGGAGTATAGAACTAAGGGTCACAATCTCAGAATAAATGGTCAGCCATTCAGGACACAGATGAGGAGAAATTTCTTCACTCAGATGGTTGTACATCCTTAGAATTCTCTACCCTAGAAGAGGGTGGATGCTCAGTTGTTGAGTATATTGAAGACAGAGATCAATAGATTTTTGGATACTAAAGGGATTTAAGGGATATGATGATAGGATGGGAAAATAGAGATGAGGTGGAGGCTCGAAGGGCCAAATGGCTTACTCCTGCTCCTATTTCTTATGTTCTTATATTTTACATTTATCATCTCAATCGCAATTTTAACTGTGTTGAAAATGCAAATCGTAAGCTGGGATATTATAAATATTGCATCACACTTTCATTACTTATAAGGTGGTAATTTGAAATATGATCTATTAATACGTATATTAATATTGTGAACAAAATACTGAATTTTGCAATGATATGTCACAACATAAATATCTGTGCAAGCTCATAGGAAATAGGGGAAGCACAGGAAAACTTTGATGCAAAATTCTTAACTGTTGCATACAATTATATATGCAGTGGATGCAGGATTATGGACTGAGATCAGAGTTATTTTTTTCAAATGCTGATGTTTGAACAGAACACTCTCAGAAATTTAATTTGTGAGCTAGATTAGAAGTTATTGGTAATATTATGTTGGTGAATTAAATGTGAAGGAGCTGTTTAGATGCACTGTTTATACAATCAATTCCACTGCCTAATGAAAAGTTGCTTGTGTGACAGAGTTATGATTGGCTGGAGTTGGCACAATGATAATTCAGTTCACTGAATCTAAGTGGGCTAGCTTATAAAATACTCCTCGCTACGACTGCAGATTTAAATTCATTGAAATTGGTACTTACATTTAATGAGAAAAATGACTGCTATATAAGGGGCAGGGGTGACAATGTGGGAGGTGGTAGTGGGGGAGAGGGGCAGGCAAATAGCAGGGAGCCACATCAGGGCACTAGCTTTATGGAGGTGGCCTCCTTGTAGCCGTCTGGAGGGGGATTGGAGCTGGAGGCTTCATGCACGAAGAGGGGGCTGCGGGCATGGAAGCCTGCCCCCCGCAGCCCCAATGGGCCATCAGGAGGGCCCTGCCTGCCTGTTTGACCCCTCAGGATTTTTATTTTTATGCTTATCTCTCTGAAGCCTCACAATCTCCGAGTTGCCGCAGCGGCGCCCAGCTTGTCTGGTGAGGCTCCCGAGTCTTCAGAACTGCTTGCCAACCCTGTGATTGAGCTGCCAGCAACGACAGCCCTTCTGCTATCCTTCATAGGACGGCAAGCTCGGAGGTGGCCAATTAGGAGGCCGTCTTGGGGAAGAGAGCTGAGACCGTCCTGTTACCGGCAAGTGTGGGCTCAGGACCAACATTCTGGCCCAATGTCAGGGTCCTAAAACCCATGGTAAAATCTTGCCCAAAGACTGTTGTGAATTCTCAGCTGCGACATCAGTCGGATCATTTTAGAATAGAAGAGGCTGGCAGTGTGTCAGAGCCAAACCTTGGAGACAGCATCCATTGTTGTATCCATAGCTCCACGGATCAATTTGCCTTTTTATTCTCAATTAGAACATGGTGCACGAAAGTAAAAGTCCAGGAAAAGGACAAAAGAAAAAATTGACACATTTTAATGTGAAAATGCCTGCATCAAAGCAGTTAAAAGACTTTCCTGGTTTCAGTCCCAGCAGTGAGTAATAAACTCATTAAACAGTACATGCAGCAGGTTTCTCCTGTTCTCTGTGGGATCTTCTGGGATCTGATTAATTCCAAACTATAACACAATTAAAGCTGGGTTGGCATGAAATATTTCAGATTGGGACCACTTTGAGTATCAATATAAATGTGAAAGTGTACGCATAAGGACTACAGGAGGGTGGCGATTCCAAGAATTGGGAGTGCTGGAGAATAGAACCAGGATGTGATTCCAATGAAAAGGCTGTCACCAGAACATAAATGTGCCAGATTTCCGTCCAAACAAAAATAAGTAGAGAGAGCGTGCTTTAGGAGGAGCAGGCTTTCAGGAACTTTGGGGTTGTGTCCGGGATGTGTTCCTGATCTCCCTGGGAATTCCATCATGCTCACTCCAGGATCAATGCCTGCTGAGAAATGGCATAGGTTCTATTGTGGACTGTTGAAGATCGCATCAAAGCAAAAAACAGCAGTATTCGATCCTAGAGTGATTAATTACCTTGAGCAAGTTATCCCTCCAAGCCCTAAGGACAATAAAGCACATTTCTGACCAACTTTCTTCAGTCCGATCCAGGCCTTGAATGCCTCTATGTTCTGCCTCCTCAGTGGGGCAGGTGTGTCTATTGAATTGCTACAGGCACGCGTGCCTACTGTGAACATTCAAATAACACTGTATCTGGAGTTTTGGATGGAGTCAATGGTGGGCCACTGTAGTGGGCAGAGGTCCCACCCTGCTCCAATTCCACTGCCACTGCTATTTCCATGGAATTTGACCCCTGTGTCCCTCTATGAATGTGCAAAACCAATGTCCTGCTGGAATGGTGGAGAGTCAAGCAACAGCAAAACTTATTTAAACTTTTTAATGATTGCCAACTTTTGAATTGCACTCTTGAATAAAACTCTGCTGATATATCTTGTTTTCATAGAGTGCTCACTGACAGAGATCAAACCTGACAGCAGCTTAGTATGTGTGAAGGTCTCGATGTTGGATTGCTTTACAGGTGTTGTAGAATATATGTAAGGACTATTTCTCAGACATTCTTCATCATTATGATGCTGACGTATAAAAGAAGAAAGTGTTTTGCAGTGGAAGCACTTCCCACCCCACCAAAGAGCAGTTAGCAAGGGCCAATAATTTAAGCAATGACTTGTTCACAAGCTGATTTCACCAACTCAAGGCTTATCTTTTGAAGCCAACGAGTTCTTCTTATTTTTTTTCAAATTCTGCTGCCACCTTAATCCTCTCCCTTAAAACATGGTAACTCGCCTCTTCACTCTTTCCTTCTCCAAATATTTGGGATGAGAAATTCATCTCAGTAGCACTGCCTCCAGTGCTCTCTTGAGAAGGGTGTCCGTGCTGGCATTCCCAGCATGAGCCAGAAGGCTGTGAATACGTTCTATCCTGTTGTCACACAGCCCGACTGACTGTTGTAAAGCCAGGGTACCTAATTTAGACCATGCATCTTCAGGCAACAACTTTATCAGTCAGGAAACAACAAGCATCTGATTGCAATATGGGTCTGCTGCTAGCATTCCTTAAAGGGCCAGGCACCCAAATTGGAAGACAGGTAATCTTTTAGATCTTTTGTTATTGAAAAGTGGCTGGTAGTACCCTGGAGTGTTTTTAAAGGTGTTTGAAGCTGCATCCTCACAGGGATGCCAGAGGAGTAGGTGACCTGTCCACACAAAAGCTGCAACAGGTAGGGGGCAGCAGTGGAGGTTCCTCTGGATCTGCAGTATGACAGGAAAATGGAGCAAAGGCCGCAGAGAAGGCAGGCTGTGCGTGATGCCCTCTGCCAACTTTGAGCTGGGCTCCGCCATGTTCCTTGACAGTGACAGGAGGTTGTCTGGCAGGCCAACCAATGCACCCAGCATTTTGGTGTGCATGCCCATCAATGCTGTCCTGTATGCCATCCTCTTGAGGTCCTCATCTCAGTCTTCTGTAGCAGAACTCATCTGGAACCTCACCCTCCAGTGAGCAGGCATCCTTTCCCTCTGCCCTGGCTGCAGCCCACATGCTCAAATGACTCACTATGCGCTGACTCCAACTCTATACATGCCTCCAAAATCCATGTAGTGCCATTATCTGAGCTGGTGGCTGCAAGTGTCCGAACAAGCAATACTGTGCTGTTGCCCTCTCTATTCCTCCTTGGGCTGTTGTGGCTGGGCAGGAGGTAGTTCCAGGGTGTTTGAAAGCAGGAAATCAGAAGGGGAAGGTTGGTGTAAGGGAAGTGGGGTGGGGTAGGAAGCAAGAGGACCATGGTCACACCATCAGCAGCTTGCTTATCATGCCAGATAACAAGATGAGGCTATGCTAGGAGTTGAGAAATGGCATAAGGCAGGAACATACCAGCATCCTCAATGTTCTTAGTGATGCCAGATGCCACAGGCTCCAACACAACTGGCCCCATGATGGTGAAAGCCATCTCCTCTTTCGGGCTCAGGAGATGCAGGCATTCTTGCTTCCCTGCTGTTTCAGTTCTGCTCCCTAATAATATGTGCCACCTTGTCCTGCAAGAGAGAGGGAAGAATGTCAGTGATTGTATAGCATTGTGTTTGGGTGATGTGCCTGTCAGAGCTGAATAGCTGGAGGCATGTGGAGGCAGCGAAAGGTGGGTGTGAGGCTGGCAGCATTGGTAAGTCTGTGAGGGTGAGGTGAAGTATCTAAATATTCAGCAAGATTTCTAAGTGCCAGGGATTGCTGCTGGGTGAATGATGGGTGTGTGGTGCATTGAGAAGCATGAGAGTTTGGTGGTGTGGTGGGTAGGAGATATCATGTAAAGATGCATTCACTGACCTTGTCCGCCCATGTGAGATCATTAAACTTTTTGTTACACTGCTGCCAGGTTTTCGGCTCAGACTCCAGGAACTGACCTTCCTGGCCATTTGCTCCCACTCTCTTCTAACGGCGATCCTTGAGGGCCTGCTGGCTCCCCTGTGGAGCCATGGCATCAACCCTCCTGCCCACCTCCAGCACTGATACCTCCAGTGCTGGATCTGTCACCTTGGAACCCTTTCTCTGCCCTGGTGTTCCATTTTCCATGTTTTAAATTTCAGCAATATTATTCAGTGCAGCTTCCCTTTAAGTGAGACAGCATGTCTTGAAGAACAGAGTGCTGGCTGCACCACTTGCTCTCAGCACAACACTGATTGGCTCCCTGCTGAGTGCTGAGACAGCCAGCAGTGCAGCAGGTAATCAGCAGCGAAGAACCCACTTGGCTCCACGATACAACTAGTTAAACGAGGTGGGAGCACTAAGATTGCATGCTGCCCAACTGAAATGGAACCGGCACAGGAAGGATGCAAATTGTGACCCCCACACCCAAAAAATGGGGCAAATGAATTTTTAGCCCCTGGACATCTCAAATTGGCGTAATGTGTTTAGTTTTTGGTGCCTCAGCTTAGGAAGGATGTACAATCTTTGGGGGTGTCCAGTCATAATTCAATAGTGTGATACCTAAGGTAAAGGGAATTAGCTATGAAAGACCAGATAGTCTTTGCTTTTATTCCATGGTGATGAGGAAGTTGAGGGGTGAGCTTATTGAGATCTTTAAATTAATGAAGAGAATTGACAGGGTAAATAGAAAGTGACTCATCCCTCTTCTAAAGGAATCCAGAATTATGGAATCAATCTTAGAGTTTGAGCAAAACTGGTCAAAACTTAATTTAGGGAAGCAATGGATTGTGAGAATGTGAAACACTAGATCATTTTGAATGCTAATATGAAAATGTATACAAGAGGGAGATGGTGCCCAGGCAGGACACCGTTGCAGAATCAATTGAAGTGTTTAACAGGGAGATAGATAATTACTTGTGAGGTAACTGTATTATGGGAGATGAAGTATCATGATAGAATGTTACAGCACAGAAACAGACCATTTGATGCTTCAATTCTGTACTGGAGTGTTTGGCCATCTTGCCCATTCCCATTCTCCTGCACACTCCACATACACTTTAATATTCCATCTTTTTAAGCAATTGTCCAATTCCTTTAAAAAAAGAATTGATGGGGTGTAATTGTAATCCAACCAGCCTGTGGAAACTGGGCAGGTTGGAATCTAAAATTACCCATGTTACACACCTTCCCAGAAGCCACTGGAAACCAACAAATTGCCATTTCAACCTCACAACTGAGCTACTGGGGTCTTCCAGTGCAAAGAGCTGTCGATGACTGAGTGTTGTAGACTGGCATATTCCAAGGTCCAGAACTACATGCTGAGGGATGCTTTAAAGCTGGAGGCAGCCACTGCAAAGGCTCAATGGGGAAAGGCCACTGAAAAACCCCTCCGGCTGTATGCACCAGAGAATGACATGAAATTGTACATTGTAAATATAACCTGTAAAGGCATGTGTAGAGAGGCACCTCATCTACTGTACTGAAAGAAACCTATCTGTATTGTATTTTATGTAATACCAAATTTGCACTGTGAGGTAATGTATTCTTTTTACAAATTTTATGAATAAAGTATATTTTTGAAAAAATAAAGTCCAGGAAAATAATTTGGAATTTTAAGAGATATTCAGATGTTACAGTTGGCGGGCAGCTGACTATGATTTTTTTCTGGATGTATGAGCTAAAGTTGGCTAAATCTCTAACCATATCTATTTTGTGATCCCTGAAAATATTAATTTTTCACTATTGTTAATTTCTTATTACAAAAATAAAACCATTCTTTCCACAGATGCTATTCATTGCAAGTATCCAAGATGGATATTTAGTTTCTTATTTGACAAATGGCTCATCAGAGAAGTTTGTAAGGTTTTGCATAGTTGCTTTTATTCTACTTTTGATGATATCTTATTTAATCCTGTCAAGTTGACAGTGAAAGGAATTCTGATAGAGAAACTTAAAAATAAAAAGACACAATCACAGCAGACAGAAAACAAAAGGCTGGTTCTACTCTGATTCCTGACTTGCTATAAAACAAAGCTGTCAAAAGGGTTGCACAAGCATAATTCAAGAGATCCCATGTGCTGTTCAGTTATTAAAGATCCAGTTTCCAGAGCAGCTGAGACCATACGATACATTTAATCACACGCTCATTAATTTCAGGTGAAGTATAACAATCCCGCTAGAGGCAGGATCTCTCAGCACTTGAACCTGTGGAATAAGGTGACAGTGCATGCAGTTTGCACGCTCTGCACCCCAGAGCTTTCACTTTCTGAATTAGTTACCATTATATGGTGCACTCAATATTGAATTGCTACTGTTGTCAATACTGGAAGAGACAGGCAGTTAATCAGCCCACCTATAAAGTCCAGGCAAAAAGAAACACACAATCCAGTTAACTATGAGGTTTGACAATTACAAAGTATAAATGGACTACCATTTACAGAGAAAATGATGCATTTCTCAAATGGTCATTTCAAGTTGTGAAAAAAAGTCTACATTGTAAAACTGCCATGCACTTAAGAATGTGAGGCAAATTTTCATAGCCTTTGAAAACAGACACAGTGTTCATGCTCCGTGCCTAACCTGTGCTTCTTGATTGCAAAGCAGGCAGCATGCTAATGTTCTGCTGCCTGCTCATTTCAATGATCTCTGCATCCAGCCAGCACTAAATGCACTGTACAGCAGGAGGCCAATATTATGAGTGGCTAGCACCACTTAAAGCTAGCCTGCAATAAAGGCCGGCTACCCGACCCGAACCCGACGGGACCAGACGACATGTGTCGGTTTCGGGTCGGGGCGGACTTCCGGGTCCGGCATTCGGGCTCGGGTTGGGTCGGGCTGGGGCAGACATGCTCTATCACCATCTCAGGTAAGTGGCTCCAATGTTAATTTAATTTTTGGACTTGAAGATGGTTTTGTTACAGTTATTTTAAGCTTGGACAGATAAGGAACAAAGGGAAAAAAGGAAGGTAGGTTAACTGATAGTCGGGTCGGGTTGGGTCGGGCGTGGGAAAAAATGGAAGGACTCTGGCCGGGTCAGGCTTGGAGTCGGATGTGGTTCTGTTGGGCTCGGGTCGGGCTTCATTGGCAGACCTGAGCCAGCCTTTAGCCTGCAATGCTTTTAAAGGGGAGGTGCATTGTGGTTGGAGCAGGTGCTAGTTGATGAGAATCTGACCTGGGAAACAGTGAGGAATGGCACAACCAGGGAGAGAGCAGGCTCCAAGGTTTTCAGATGCTGCAGTGGAGGGCTTGGTGGAGGAAGTGGAAAGGAGGAGAGATGTCCTGTATCCTCGGGGAGGAAGGAAGCCTTTTAACCAGGTGCACGGTCAAAAAGCAGTGGGAACAGACAATCATGAGGTCAATGACAGGAGTTTAGCCCCGAGGACCTGAATGCAATGCAGGAAGTAGTTCAAATGACCTCACATAAGAGGTCAAGATCAGTGAATGCATCTGCAAATGCCCTATCCTTACATCTACACCAGTAGCCTCAACCACTGCTCAATTAGGGATGGGCAATAAATGCTGGCCTGGCCAGCAACACCCACATTCCATGAAACGAATAAAAAAAAATTACCACACCTCCATCATCCACCTACCAACAATCTCTATCTAAAATGCCTCACATCTAATATTCATGTGCTTCATCACACCCTCACAAACTTAACATTTCTGCAAACCTCATACCCGCACCTCACAGGTTGCACACACTGCCAGCTCTTCAACCATGACAGCCACATCAGGCAAATAGATTACACGACACTCACTGACACACTTCCCTCTTTCTTGAAGGCAATGTGCCATGCACCCAGAGGCAACAGGAGCTAAACAGACAGGAACAGGCATGCCTGCATGTCCAAACCCGCATGAAGGAGTTGGTGCTGGTCATCATTGGGATGGCCATTGCTGAGGCCGTGACCAGGGGCAGGGCTGAAGCCATTGAAGCTGATGGTTTCCTTATGCCTAATCCTCCTGTTTAAATCCCAGGTCCCCCTCATTCCACATTTACAATGTGCAGATCATATCAACATGCTCCTCTTAACTTTCTCCCATTCCTCACTCCACAACATTACCCATGTGCCTTTTCTCTTCCAGATACCCAAGAGTTGCGACCTGTCCAGGTAATAGAGGAACAACAAGAAGACTGTGATGATGAAGACACTGCACTGACTCTTGATTTTACGCTTGCAGCCATCAGCTCAGATTCTGACATCGCATGCATTTTAGAAGATAGATTAGAGGTGGGATCTTCAAATGATGAGACACAGGGCACAAGTGCACTGCAGCCAAGGCAGGGGGCAAGGATCAGGTGCAGCTCGCCAGAGAGTGAGATCATACCTGGGTTCTGCTGCAGAGCACTCAGATGAGTAATTTGATGGGGCTGCCTAGAGAAAAATGCTGATAGATATGCATAACAAAATGCTTGGTGTATTGGGGAGCATGCCAGAAAACCTGTGGTCAATGTCAAGGAGCACGGAGGAGTCCAGCACCAAGTTGGCACAGGGCTTTGTGCAGAGCTCGGAGCCCATACTTTCCAGCATGGAAATGAAGGCCAACTCTGCTTACATGCTTGGGACAGAAGCAGCAGTCACCCACTGTCTGAATGCTGCAGCAGAGGTTTAGACTGAAATCATGCGCAGTCAGCTTGTGGCCATGCAAACTCAGACTGCTGCTATTATGTTTGTGGATTACAGTGTTCAAAGGAGCTTGCAGGGTCTCACAGCAGTTCAGCAATCTGTCCTCCAACAGATTACTAAAATAGCTGATGCATCAACCTGAGCAAGTGGCAGCAGCCCCATTGAGCACAAACCAACAGTCCTCTCTCAGGATGGCAGCATTTGTCCTCTCACCACTGCCACTTTGCCAGTGTCCTTGCTTCTGCCTGTTAGCCAGCTAGCCCAGCCAGACTGCTACCGCCTATGCCAGAGCTGCTCGGGCCTCCAAGGCCGTCGGCTATCTTCTCCAGTGAAAGCTGAAAGCCAGCAGCCTTCTACCAGCCATGCTGCAGTCATTGGAGTAGCACTGCATAGGAGCACTAGGACAGGCAAAGGCACATGGAAGGTAGGCACTAAGGGAAGGCAGGAACTAAGGGAATACATAAGGGTGATTAGTTGGCTTTTGTATGCAATATGACATGATTTAATTTATAAATTTAGTTTGGAATTTTGTTTTGTGGTGCCTTTTATTTTTACATTATGACCAAGTGGACTCTGTGATTGTCTGTGACAGAGGACAAGTAAGATGTTGGACTGCTGATGAATGGGGATTTGGGGTTGCGGTTACCAGTATAACACTCAGGTGAGTTCTTCACAAATAGCACGGGCAGAAAGGGGCTCTTGAAGTTGCCTCCTACCTTCCTCTTCTTCTTTCTCCTCCTCTGCCTATGCATGCTTCTGCATCTCAGCTGCTTACAAATAACTGGTGAAAAGGGCTGCCCCCTAATGTTCGTGAGGTTGTGCAGCATTCTGCAGACCACCTCAAATCTTGACAACCACTCTGCCAAGTACTGCAGAGTTCCTCCAGAGCAGTCCAAGCATCAGAAACCATTGTTTCAATTTGCCAATGGTCTGCCCTATGACATTTTATTTGGCAACATGGTTTCATTGTATGCATGTTGATTTCGTGTGCATGGGTTGAGCACCGGAGTCATCAGCCATATTGTCAGCGAATAGCTCATCACCCAGTAGCCACCCTTTGGTGGCTCAAATTCAGTTGGCACAGCAGACTGCCGCAGAATGAAGGGATCATGGCTGCTACCAGGATACCAGGCATTGACCTACATGAATCTTTGCTAATGCTCACACTCCAGTTCAACATTGAGGGAGTGAAATCCCTTTTGGTTCTGGTATGGGCAGAATTGACATGCAGCGCCTGCAAAGTGAGGGGAGGCGGTGATGTAGTGGTAATGTCACTGCACTAGTAATCCAGAACAAAGGCTAATGCTCTGGGGACATGAATTCAAATCCCACCAGCTGGTGAAATTTGAATTCAATTAATAAAGCTGGAATTAAAAGCTAGTCTAATGATGACCATTGTTGGTTGTTGTAAAAAAAAAACATCTGGTTCACTAATGTCCATTAGGGCTGTCCTTATTTGGTCTGGCCTACATTTGATTCCAGACCCACAGCAATGTGGTTGACTCTTAAAAAAATGCCCTCTGAAATGGCCTAGCAAGCCACTCAGCCCAAGGGCAGTTAGGGATGGGCAACAAATACTGGCCTAGCCAGTGATGCCCACATCCCCCAAACAAACATTTTTAAAAAATGCATGCGGTCAACACATGCCCCGTGGGGAAACCTGCAATTCTAGTGAAGCCATGTGCTCACTTCACCTGCTGCTCTCTGGCAAGAGGGATTGAAATGTAGTTAATTGTGATTAGATAGAGAGTGTCAGTGACCTCCCTTAAGCAACCGTGGTGAAAAACTGCAAAATGTTGCAAATATTTTGAGCTCCAGTCTTGGAGAAGCTAGGTGTTTAAAACTTCATCACCACTGTCACCTTCGTAGCCATTGGCAATGCCAAGCTTGCCCTGCTCTGAGGTTGCAATTGTGGCTGCAACAGTTGGCAGATTTCAGTGAGGCCATCCTTAGTAAAGCTCAGGTGTCTCAACTTTGTTTGTTGCTGAGTTGCAGGTGTGAAAATTACTCTCTGAATACCCTGGGCAGATATGGTCCCCTACTGAAAGCCCTCCTCCTCCTCCCTCTTCCTGCAGCTGGTGCTACTCTGCATGGCCTCCGTTCATTCACCAAGCTATGCTGTATTCCAAAGGAAATGCCTATGAGTGCACATATGTCTGGGAACAAGTGGTTTGTGCAGAAACCTTGGAGTTAGCTAAACGTCCTTCAGCACCTACCACACCACTCCCTGAAGACATTTACAATTTGAAAGAACTATAGAAAGCACCAAACACTTGTAGAATTGTAGCAACAGCCAGAAGAAATCAACCAGCAACTAACCTGTAAGTTGTTGATGATTCATTTATATTGCGCTGGTGAAGGGCCTTCCTGCTGCTGAATGTGCTTTCAGCTGTGTGAGGTTAAGAGAAGGTGTTGGCCGGAGCATTGTGCACCAAAATGGCAGCACTGGCATCAAGCCATCGTGATCTGCCTGCTCTGCCTACTTCTGGCAGACATTCACTGCACATATGCAAACACCTGCACCAATATGACATCCTGCTCAATTTGCCCCACTAGTGGACGTGCGCGTGGCATTCATAGCTGCCAAAAAATAGATGCTAATGAGATCAATTTCTTGTCCCTCATCCTTTCAAGCTTCATGCCTAATGTTGTGTTCAGCCAGTTCAGAAAGAGAACCTGCTTTCCCTGATTGTTGTAAGGGTTTGAAGAATAAGTTTGAGCAATCTCTACTCAGTTTCTAATTGAAGTGATTCTACGGTTGTCCAAAATTTAATACTTAATTGATTCAGAGATCGCAGGGACAACTGGTTGAAAGCATGTCAGTAGTTTGGAGTTGAGATATTATTGGGCCTGAGTAGCAGGAGCGACACTCAGCATTCAACCTG
This sequence comes from Heterodontus francisci, assembly GCF_036365525.1. Classification (NCBI taxonomy): domain Eukaryota; kingdom Metazoa; phylum Chordata; class Chondrichthyes; order Heterodontiformes; family Heterodontidae; genus Heterodontus; species Heterodontus francisci. Next base: position 96,823,174 of record NC_090375.1, read on the forward strand.
CAATACCCTTGAGCTGGAAGAACCTCATGGTGACATGGAGTGCAAAATAGTGGGAAATTATTCCATTCCATTGGCCTCACTTTGATATGCACAAAGAATTGTGATTATGTACAAGAAATAATTTTGAAAACTTGTACTCCTATGCAGGAGGTACACTAGTATAGTAGTTGTGGTATTTAGTAATCCAGAAGCCTGGACTAATGATCTGGCAGTCATGAGTTCAAATCACACCAATACAGCAGCTGGGGAATTTACATTTAATTAATTAAATAAATTTGGAATCAAAAGCTGGTAACCATGGGCTGAATTGTATAGGCCTGCTGCTCAAATCGGCGGTGGGCGGAATAAATGGCAGCCTGCACACCCGGGCTGCATGCCAAAGAGCCGTCGCGATTCCAAGTGCGGTGGCTCATTTAAATAGCCAGGGCGGGCCGCCCCCTGCCCTGCCTTGCCCCGCCCCACCGATCACATGGAGGGGGCAGCCTGTCCATCACTGGCAATGGCGTCAGCTGCCTGTGTGCAGGTGCTGATGCCATTTTTAAAGGGCTTTGAGGCTTTCCGGGATTTAAATAAAAAATAAGGAATAATTTATTTAAAGAATTAAAACCTGTATTTTTGAACCTCTCCTAACCTTGCCCCCCCAACCCAACAATAACTACAATATTAAATATTTGCCCTCTCCAGCCCAAAACACTTTCCTTTTTCAAATGACCTTTCCCCTTCAAAGTGCATCAACTATAAACTTTACCCCTTCCCACCATCCCTTCCACCAATAAGAATACTTAATCGCTGCTCCCCCCACCTCACGCACAGAAAAACTGACCTGCTCCCCCCTCCCAACCAGTGTGGCGCCTTGATTCCCCGGATGGAGATCTGAAGGCACGGGAGTGCCAGTCATCGGCACGAAGATTGCAATGGGACCGGAGGCGGAGGCAGGCTTGCAATTAAGTCAGGTACTTATATTTATTTAAATATTTAAATTATGGTCCTGTCGGCAAGCAGTGGGGGAGGGGGGGTCCGCCACGAGGACTCTCCGCCTCTGTGGAGATCGGGCCGGGCTCTGCCACCATCGAGGTCCATGGCAGGCCTCAACTAAGGCAATCTTCATGCCCCCCAGCACAGATCCCGATGTCAAGGCCTCTATAAAATCACGCCTCATGAAACTATCGGATTGTCATAAAAACCCATCTGGTTCATGACTATCCTTTAGGGAAGGAAATCTTCCATCCTTACCCGGTCTGGGATAAATGTGACTCCAGACCCACAGCGATGTTTTTAACTTTTAACTGCCCTCAGTTGTCTGGGAATGGGTTATAAATGCTGGCTTTGCCAATGATGTCCACTCACGTGAATGGTCATTACAAAGAAAATCCTTGTCCGCTGAAAGTATCTTTCAGAAATTTGGGTGCGTGCCTGAATTCCCAGATGAAGTACCAACAGACAATGCTCTGTGCTCAGAGTAAAATTTCATAAATTATCTCTGTTTTTTAAAATCACTTTAAACTTTAAATAAGCACTTGAGAAGCAGGGTAGGAGGAAATGTAGTCAAGGTAATGTTTGGAGTCATTGGACTTATAATAGATATAGGTCGACAGCCTATCCCCAGAGATGGAAGTAGAGAAGTTAAGGAAGGAAAGAGAAGACGCAAAAATGAATCCTGTGAAGCTGAGGGGAGGGCGGAAATTGAAAGCAAAGTTGATGAAATTTTCCAGTTCAGGGTTAGAACAGGAAATGGCACCAATACAGCCAGCAATGTACCAGAAAAAGAGATGAGGAAGCGGACCTGAATAGGAATGGATCAAATAACATTCCATATATCCCACACAGTCATAGGTACAGCTAGGACCCATATGGGTTCCCATAGCAACACCTTTTATTTGGAGAAAGTGAGTGGAGTCGAAGGCGAAATTGTTCAAAGTGAGAACAAGTTCAGCCAGGTGGAGGACGGTGGTTGTGGATGGGAACTGGTTGAGTCTCAATTCAAGGAAGTATCCGGTCCTGATGGAGGATGGAGGTGTGGAGAGCTTAGACCAGGGTTGTCCAACCTACAGCCCGCAGGCCAGGATCCAGCCCGCCAAAGGTTTCCATCCAGCCCACGGATGCAAACTGTACCCGGAGCCGTTCCTCATCCTCGCCAGGGCTCTGTGGTTGGAGATGGGAAATTTCCCATTGTCTTCTTCTTGCAGAGCGGCCCTTTTAAAAACATCATACTGTCAGTGTCACAGCTTAGCTGCTGAAGCAGGAACGCGCTTCACAACTTGGACAGTTTCGACTTTTTTTTAAAAGCCCACCGGAAAACCCCGAATCTGTCCAATGTTGGGAAGTAGTTTCCTGTTTCAGTAGCTGAGCCGTGAAACTCAGCACAATGCTTTTAAACAAACTGAACAACCACAAAGCTGCTGCGCTGAGCGCTCCTGCTCAGTGCGACAGTCAGAGAGAGGGAGAGAGAGAGAGTGATTGGGTGGGGGGCAGGGGGAGCAGAAAGAGAGGGAACAGAGAGAGAGATGGTGAAAACAGAGGGAGAGAGGGGGGAACAGAGAGAGAGGGGGGACAGAGAGAGAGGGGGGGACAGAGAGAGAAACAGAGAGGGGGGAACAGAGGAAGAGAGTGAGGGGGGAACAGAGGGAGAGAGGGGGAAAACAGAGAAGGGGGAACTGAGACAGAGGAAGGGACACAGAGAGAGAGAGAAACAGGGAGAGGGAACAGAGGGAGAGAGTGGGGAACAGAGAGAGAGGGGGAAAAATTGAGAGGGGAACAGAGAGAAAGGGGGACAGAAGAGGGGAAACAGAGAGAGAGAGGGAAACAGAGAGAGAGAGGGGAAACAAAGAGAGAGGGGAACAGAGAGAGAGAAGGAAAACAGAGAGGGGAGAACAAAAAGAGAGGGGGGACAGGGAGAGGGGGGACCAGTGGGGCGGGGAGAACACAGAGCGAGGATGACACATAGAGGGGAGGAACAACACAGAGAGGGAGGATCATAGGGAGAGAGAGAGAGAGACAGAGAGAGAGATCAAGATCACTCTTGACAAATGGATATCTATCCAGAATACTCTACATTGCTACATCAAGTGTGTGAGCAGAGATTGACTGCTTACGCAAGCAAAAACAATGCCAGGTATGTCACTAAATTAGTTTTCAATATAGTGATGAGAAAGTAAGTCAATAAATTAGTTTTCTCATTTAAAGTTTTTTCACAAAAATGCACATTTGCTGTTGTTTTTATTAGTAAGATAAATTTTTAATGCCATTATCTTTCGAAATTTGATCACCGGCATTCTGGGCCAAACAAAAATCGTAGTGCGGCCCTCCACCTGAAAAGGTTGGACAACCCTGGATTAGACAGTTCACAATGAAAAGGAGACAGTTTGGGCTAGGAAACTGGAAACTGTTAAAAGTGGTCAAAGGTGTTAGAAGAGTCACAGATATAGATGGGAAGGAACAGGACAAGGAGGAATAAATAGAGTCAAGGTAGAAAGAAATCAGTTTTGTGGGGCAAGGACAGTCTGAAACAATGGGCTAAATTTTATTGTTAGGCTGCAGATCCCGATGTTGTGACCGGAACTGGGTGCAGCATTCGTTGTGTCAATTAGTAACTAGCCAAACGCGATTGAGTGGCAGCCCTCCAATTGAGGATTGAGAGTCGCAGGAGCTGTCCACCGAGAGGATAAAGGCGGCAGCAAAGGCGGCGAAGTTGATGTCAGCTGATGCCGTGTAAGCTCCCGGCACCATACTTAAATGGCAGGCATCCCCTGTTTGACTGCTAGGACCCTAACTGGAGTTGCTGTGTGAGTGCCAGGAACCTTATCATACCCACTTCATTTTGTTCTGCCCAACATCACATTGAAAACCTGCAGTGATAACGGCAGAAAGAAGACCACGGGTGGCTCCAAAGTTTAGCAATGATTCCCTGCAGATTCCACTGCAGGCTACCAGGGAAAAGTGGGAGGTCCTCTTTCCCAGGAATGGGAGGAGGAGACTAGCCCATCTGACCAAACAAGCCTAGACGGAGATAGCAGAGGAGGTCAGCAGGAGTGGGGTCACCCCAAGGACCTGGATACAGTGCCGGAAAAGGTCTGCCAAGGTGCATGTTTCATTGCATTCCAACCCTTTGAGCCCAGCTTGTGTCAGAGAGAGAGACTTAGTTTGTCGAGGAGGGAGGAACATAGGAACATAGGAGCAGTAATCGGTTATTCAGCCTGTCAATCCTGCTCTGCCAATCAATTTGATCATGCTGATCATCTACCTCAATGTCACTTTTCTGCGTTATCCCCCATATCCCTTGATGTCATGATGATCCAGATATCTATCGATTTCTGTCCTGAACATGCTCAATAATTAAGCATCCACAGCCCTCTGGGGTCGAGAATTCCAAAGATTCACCATCCTTTGAGTGAAGAAATTCCTCCTCATCACAATCTTAAAGGCCTGCCCCTTATTCTGAGACTATGTGCCCTGGTTCTAGACTCACCAGCCAGGGTAAACATCCAATCCACATCCACCCTGTCACACCCTGTAAGAATTTTGTGAGTTGCAATGATATCACCTCTCATTCTTCGAAACTCCAGAGAATACAGGCCCACTTTCCTCAATCTCTCATCATAAGACAATGCCACCATCCCAGGGATTAGCCTGGTGAACCTCTATGGCAAGTATATCCTTCCTTAGATGAGGAGACCAAAACTGTACACAATACTCCAGGCGCGGTCTCACCAAGGCTCTATACAATTGCAGCAAGACTTTTTTACTCCTGTACTCAAAATCCCTTGTGATGATGGCCAACATACCATTTGCCTTCCTAATTGCTTGTTGCGCCGCCATGCTAGCTTTTAGTGATTCATGAACAAGGACACCCAGGTCCCTTTGGATATTAACACTCCCAACCTCCCTCCTGTTATGACCGAGGCAGGAGGAGTGCACTGTTAATTCAGTCCCACTTCTCCACAGGCCACAGCATATCAATAAATTTTCCCACTTATCGAAACAGCCAATTAGAAACTCTATTTGTCCCCAGAATAAAGCACACCAACCCGGTTTCTTCAGTAAACAACAAAATTATCACTTTATTGTAAACCAAATCTTGACCAATAATGAAATGAAAATAAAATTAAAAGCAAAATACTGTTGATGCTGGAAATCTGAAATAAAAACAAGAAATGCTGGAAACACTCAGCAGGTCTGGCAGCAGCTGTGGAGAGAGAAGCAGAGTTAACGTTTCAGGTCAGTGACCCTTCTTCAGAACACTATTATTATATATTACATTATATGAAATTATACTATGAAATAAATATATATATGCAAATTGAGATATTGAAGCCCTGTATTTCTATCCTAGCCCTCATGCACATGCACATACATCCAAAAACTGGTTCACCAGGAAAAAAAGGGATTTTTGTTTATAGCTGTTACAAAGGAATAGAAGGAATAAAAAAAAATGACTTAGATTGCAAAAATTTGGAAGAAATTCCTTTGTTTTGGCGAGATGTCCCAAAGTCGAATAGTTGGCTGCCACTAGGAATTTTTCCAGGCGAGGTTGATGAACAGACTGTTTGGGTTGGTGGTCAAAGAAATTCAACTGCAGAAGACTTCACATAGGTCTTACAGCAAGTGTGCAGCAACAGAGGTTTCAGTACCCTCACATTCGATGCAAAGTTCATTTGAAGATGCAAGGTTTCTGCAAATATTCAGAGTTTGTTCAGAAATTCAGGAGGCAACAGTACAACTTCATACAAGCTTTTGCTTTTCAAGAGCAGGAATTCTTCACAGAGAGGTAACAGTGTCCTGGATGTTCTTCTGATCTCCAACAACTCCCTTTGTCCAAAGAAGAAGCTGGCTTTTAACCGTTCAAAATGAAACCACAACAGTTCCGAGATTCAGTTCCAGGATAATCATAGAATCATAGAAAGTTTAAGGCACAGAAAGAGACCACTTGGCCCATTAATTCTGCCTTGTCACAACTCAGGAATAGCTCCAAAGTCAAACCCCCCCTGGTGCTTACTTGAAATCACCTGTTTTCCAGTACTTATTTACTGGTCAAAGCCAAAAACCTCTTGTTGACATTCCTTTTTTAAAAAAACAACAATAAAGTTCAACTATCCCTGATGTATCAATGTCCATGAAATCCTTTTCAGTTTTAAAAAGTATAGATTCTCCAGTTTTAACACAAAAATGGAAACTCTCATAATACACCATTTAAGAAAAACTCTGGGCTGAATTTTACCGGCCCCCCAACATCGGGGGTTGTGGCGGTCCCATGGTGCCTTTCTTGCCCCGATCAGGTCATTGAACTTTACTGTCCGGTAGGTGAGAGAGGTGGAACCCAGCACTGTTGCCAGCTCCCTCCAAGTGGTTCTGCTGACTGGTTTGGCTGTCTCCTTCCTTTCCTCTGGCAGGCCTTGTCTAGGAGGATCTGTAGGTCAATAGATTTTTTGAAAGATGCCTGGTTGTTTGGATGGTGTTACGGCTAAGTGAAGAGGGGGTCTCAGGCTCCCTTCTTGCCCTTCCTCTTGTTTGACTGCAACAGGGTTTATTCATTTTAAACTGTGGTTGTGCTGACAGCCTTTGTAAGTGTTTTAACTTTTATCTTTACTGTGATTGTGAAAGAACCAATCGGACAAGTTTTCTTGGGTTTAAACAAGAAAGAGGTAAGTTTATTATACTTAACACTTTAACCCCAATTTTAAGAAAACGACAAAATACGCTACACGTTCATACACACACACATTCACACAATAATCACATGCACACAGATAGATTACAGAGGTGGTTGGATTAAAGTCCAGAACAAATGGAACTTAAGTACACAGTCTGTGAAGCAGATGATCTGGAAGTCCTCTGGCTGAAGCTGTATTCTTAAAGTTCTCGCTGGTCAAAGTGCACATTGTGGTTGGGCTGCTGTGCTCAAGGTTTTCTTGAAGGCAGAATTGTAGTTGTCTCTCTTCCCCTGATCACTGGCTGTAGTAGTCTGCAGGCTTGGAGGGTCCACAGTTGCAGATGGTTTTCAAACTTGATGTTTTCTGGGGAGAGCACAAGAGAGAGAGAGAGAAAAGGAAGCCCACAGCTTTCTCTGCTGCTGCAGTCTCAGTTACTCTTTTTTTCTTTGAGTGTAACAAAACTTTTGTTTTTTCAGAGATGGACAGACGGTCACATGGTTCTCTCAATCCCCTTTGTTTTTAATGAGGTCCAAAGTCTGAAACCCAAAAGCTGTCACAGGTGGGGTTGTCAGTGTTTATACCCTGGAGGGATGTCTCCACTTATGAATGTCTCAGGATGACTTTGAATGGCCCACTAACAAGGATGATCTGGGTAATCCACTCAGTTAGCCAAAGCATTGTTCTGGCTGGGCTTCTCGTTAGACCTTTGTCTCCAGTTCAATCTCTTGGTATTCAGATGCAATTTGCAGTGGCCATTTTGGCTGCTAGTTTTTTAAAAAGTCAACTGTAGGATTTCTTCCATTACAAGTCTAATGTAAGTTTCCAACCAATGAAATTAATATTTCTCATTTGGCATATGGGGCTTTCTTGACACCACCGTACCCCACAGAATGAAATGTGACTTTAGAAACATTTCAGTCAAAGGGGTGGAGAAGAAACCACATTCATTGCTGTGTAACAACAGCGTCCAGCTCTTGGCCAGCTATTTCAGCTGTCTTGCAAGCTTTTCAAAAGCAGTGAAAAATGCTTCCACAGCCCCTCATTGAACTTTGGAATCAACTGGGAGAACTTTAAGAGCTCAGCACACAGTTCTGAGCTAGGGGTAGCTTCCCCACTAGCCATGCCTTCACTGGGTGTACTGGGTTGCCCCCTAGTTAATTCAAGCTGCATCAGCTCACTTTTCTCCTTCTCCTTCTGGAACACTTTCTCTTTTTCCCTTTCTTCCCTTTCTTTTTCCCTTTCTTGACACTCTCTCTGCTCTTTCTCTCTCTCTGGAATTCTAATTCGAGTTTCCTCTGTTCTAATTGCATTTTAGCTAACATTACCCAGTCTGTTTCTGAATCTAACCTGATCTCTGAGTCTTCAGGTTCAAGTGAAAAATTGTTGTCCACAAGTCTTAGGATTTTGGATTTCTTAACTTTTGCACAGAAAATAATCCCTAATCGCCCAGCTATATTCCTCAACTTTTCAATAGATAGGACCTTTAATCTATCCCAAGTTACTTCACTGGCTTCGGAAGGTACTGGCCTCGAGTGTATTAGTATTCTAGCAGTGAAACACAAGAAACCTGTATTGAAGTTTTGATAAAAATTCTATTTGGGATCAATTTGGTTTCCTACTTCCAATTTCTCGTTTGTCGTTGGGTTACGATCCCTTATTCTAGCCCCCAAATCTCTGTTATGGCCAGGGGAGGACGGGGTCTCACATTTCCCTCTTACCCTTCCTCTTGTTTGACCAAAACAAGGTTTATTCCTTTTAAACAGTGGTTGTGCTTATCACCTCTGTGAGTGTTTTACCTTTTACCTTTACTATGATTGTGAAAGAACCAATCAGACAGGTTTTCTTCGGTTTAAACAATAAAGAGGAAAGTTTATGAGACTTCACACTCTAACACCGATTTAAAAATACTGCAAAATATGCTACTCATTCACACACACATTCGCACAAGAATCATATACACACAAATAGATTACAGAGGGAAAAATAGATTTGGCAGTTGGATTAAAGCCCAGAATAAATGGAACTTAAGTACACAGTCTGTGAAGAGGCTGATCCGGTAGTCCTCCAACTGAAGCTGTATTCTTCAAGTCCTCGCTGGTCACAGTACACTTTGTGCTTGGCCTGCTTTGCTCAGGGTTTTCTTGAAGGCAGAATTGTAATTGGCTCTCTTTCCCTGGTCGCTGGCTGTAGCCGTTTGTAGGCTTGGAGGGTCCATAGTTGCAGACAGTTGCAAATTTGATGTTTTCTGGGGAGAGCGAAAGAGAGAGAGAGAAAAGGAAGCCCATAGCTTTTTTTGCTGCTGTAGTCTCAGTTTCTGCTTGTCTTATCTGAGTGTAACAAAACTTCTGTTTTTTCAGAGATGGACAGATGATCACATGGTCCTTTCAATTCCCTTTGTGGTCCAAAGTCTAAAACCCAAAAGCTGTCACATGTAGGTTGTCAGTGTTTACTCCCCGGAGCGACGGCTCCACTTATGAATGTCTCAGAATGACTTTGAATGGCCGCTAACAAGGATGATCTGGGTAATCTACTCAGTTAGCCAAAGCATTGTACTGGCTGGGCTTTTTGTTATACTTTTGTTTCCAGTTCAATCGTCTGGTACTTCAGATGCAAATTGCAGTGCCCATCTTGGCTGCTAGTTTTTTAAAAAGTCAACTGTCAGATTTTTTTTCATTAAAAATCTAATCAGTTTCCAACCGATGAAATTAATATTCTCATTTGGCATATGGGGTTTTCTTGACAGATGGCCTATCAATGTCTTATGAGGTCCATGACTACTTATCCCTTGCACTAAGTATCTTAGATATCCCATGGGAAAGGTGATAAACAAGCAGGATAATAATTTGGATGCTGATGTGCTAAAACGTACAAGGAAAATGTACTTAAAAATGATAGTTTTCATTTGGTTACCCAATTACCAGATGGTTGTGCATTGTAATTCAGTCCTATCCTTTCAGCCCCTACTTGACTTGCTATAATGGAGATGTGCCATTTAGAGTAATGTCAGAATCTGAAGGAGGACTAGATGTTTAAGGTTTTCTTGATATGCATGATACTTGGGTTGGTTTCATATAATGCCCCAACTCAAATACTTCAATGTCTTTTTGACCTTGGAATACGACAGACAATTACTCATCCAGAGGCAGCAGAAGGGATGCTTTTGCATCTCTCCGGTTTAAATCTACCTAATTTTTTCTTCTCTCAGTTATGGATGATTCCATTGTTTCTTTACAGTTTAATCAACCTACTTGGAACAGTGAAAGTTGAATGTATAATTTCTCTGCTTTTTGAAAACAATTTTAGCTGATTTACATGAACAGTGAGTACCCATCATTTTCTTTATAAGCTGTTTCCATGATGTTTGGATTCTAACGTTGGGTCCTTCACATATGCATCATCTTTATAAGTACCTATATTTTTAGAATTAATATGTTGCATTTGATTACTGGATGATACATTGATGTACGCAAAATTGAAGTAAAATACATTTGCTAATTATTGTCTGTGATGTTATTTTACAACCACAAAATGCAAATGAATTCAATCTTTATTGTGTTATGGTGTGTACACAATAGGGATTACTCAGTTAGACAAAATGCTACCCATTCTTTTTCTTTTTAAATGTATGCAGTGATAGTATTCTTTGTGACAACTGATTATAAAAGACATCTGTTTTGTTCAACTAGAGCCTGCAACATTATCAAGCTGCATAAATCAATATTTCAATCATACTCTTATTTCTGAAGGCAACTCAATCTGGAAATTAATGATCTGAAAAGGAAGTTCATTTTATTAGAGTGCTATGAAATGGCAGCTCAAAATATTCATGTAATGGTATACATTAAAAGGTATTGGCCCAGCTACATACACTATAAAATTACAGATAGTGCTGTATTGTTATCTCTCATGTCTCCAATGTGTATCAAGCATTTCCTCCCATTGGTAACCAAGTTCAGATTGTGTCATCTTTAGTGGTGATCTAAATAAAGATAATGTATTGTGATAAAGGAAGTTGTTTCAGATTCTGCAGCCTGAAAAACAGATGCAATGTATAGGAATTTCTCACCGATTTTATGCATCTTCACTACCTGATACTCCCATAGGTGGCACTGTAATATTATTTTCAATATTAAATGTTACCCAACAGCTGCAAAGGTTATATAATCTACAAACTTAGTTCCCATAAATTGTTCAAACTCCTTTTTGATTTTTTTCAGCTGTTATTTATACTCAGTAAGCAAAATTTCTCGAGTCCATAATCAGGATTTAAATAAAATAAAATACTTTAAAATTACATAATTCAAAATAAATTTAAATTTATGCTGTGAATTATTTTTTGCTTCTTTTAATGCCTTCACTAAAGATTTTAGTTGAAGGCCACAGCTTCTCCCAAAATCTTAGGCTCAGACTTGGTATTTTTGTCTAGAACTGTGACTCTGAGCTAAATTTAGATTGTGCTGGCTAAGCACGGGATATATGCCTTGTTTACTAGGATTCATCAATACCTTTCAATCTGCTGCATCGATCAGATATTTTAATATGCATCCCTTAGTACCTTCTGCCCAGCAGTTTTTCTCCATTTAATTTTGAATGAGCTTCTCCCAAGTACCCATATGTTTTCCTCCATCCTCCCTCTCCTACCAGTTTTTCAGCTTCTACTGCAAGAACCTATGCCTACCAGTCACTCACTCCTACCACCGCCTTCTCACAGCAGTCATTGATATCTTCCACTGCCTTACTCTCCTATCACCTTTTGTTCATTCTGCCCAGCCCAGCCTTTCCCTCCACAGAATCATTGAGATTTCAGCACTACCTCCTAGCTTTACCTAATCTAACACCACCCCCATTGCTACACATCCAATGCCAGAACTCCAGTTCTATCAAACCCGACACAGTCCAGTCCCAGAATATCTAAACCCAGCAGCTTGCCAATACTGCTAAGTCACATGAGCTCTACTCCCTATCACTACCCATTATTTCCAAGAAGGCATCAGCCTTGACTCAGCAGTAACACTCTTGCCTCTGTGCCAGAAGAGTACAGGTTCAAGTCACACTCCAGAGTCTTGAGCATGTAATCCAGGCTGGCATTTCAGCCCCCTACTGACAGATTGCTGTACTGCTGGAGGTACTGTATTTTGGATGAAATGCCAAATGGAGGTCACTTTTTGCCTTTCGGGTGTAAAAGATCCCATGGTACCATTTGAAAAAGTGCAGGGAAGTTTTCCCAGTGTCCTGGCTAATATTTATCCATCAACCAAGAACACTAAAAAAAAAATTACCTGGTCATTATCTCATTGCAGTTTGCTGTGTACAAATTAGCTGCACATTTCCCTACATTGCAACAATGACTGCATTTCAAAAGTACTTCATTAGTTGCAAATTTGAGGTCATCCAAAACTCTACTGCCCATGTCCTACTGTCACCAAGCCCCTTCACCCTTTACCTCTGTGATTGCTGACCTACATTGGCTCCCAGTCAAGCAATTCCTCCATTTTTAAATTCTCATCCTTGTTTTCAAATCCCTCCATGGCCTCACCCCTCCCTATCTCTGTAATCTCCTCCAGCCCCATAACTCTCTGAGATATCTGCACTCATCTAAATCTGGCCTCTTGATCATGCCCGATTTTAATCGCTCCACCATTGGTGGCCGTGCTTTCAACTGCCAAGGTACTAGGCTCTGAAATTCCCTCCCTGAACCTTTCTTCCTCTCTACCTCTCTTTCATCCCTTAAGACGCCCCTTAAAACCTACCTTTTTGACCAGGTTTTTGGCCATCTGCCCTAATATCGCTTTATTTGACGGTGTCAAATTTTCCTTTATAGCTCTCCTGTGAAGTGCCTTGGGATGTTCAATTTTGTTAAAGGTGTTATATAAATATAAGTTGTTGTTGTGCTTTGGGAAATCCTGAAGTTGTAAAAGGTGCTGTATAAATGCAAATTCCTTCTTTCTACCTCCTACATACCAAGAAATACTAATGTATTCCCACAATCTTTATGTATACCTAGGGTTGATTTTTGTGTGGCGTGCTTATCAGGTGGGTGATGGGCTGTCATGTACTGTACTCACCAAAGGCCTAATTTATATAAATTTGTCAAGTAATTATATGATTTGTATATTAATGAGGCTTATGCCTGTTTCTGGTGGAAGCTTTTGTTGCCCAGATCGAAGTCTCTTCAGAACAGGCAAAAACACAGCAGTGAGTCGATGCTTTTGTTCAATGTTCTGTTTTGGTCCTGCTCTATCACCATCTTTAAGCGTAAATGAGACGAGGGGTCCACAAAAATGATCCCCTGGGCTTCAACAAAGGTGGCAACTAGACATTAAATACACAGGTTAAGGAACATAGCCTTAAGTAAGCATTTTCAGAGAAAAATGGTTAGAATATGATTTGCAAAATACTGCTAAATCAGTAGCTCTGATTATATGCTGTTCATTTAATGGCACTGCTCTCCTATTATTAATTTTAATTTTTTTTTAAATTTAGAGATACAGCAGTGAAACAGGCCCTTCGGCCCACCGAGTCTGTGCCGACCAACAACCACCCATTTATACTAACCCTACAGTAATCCCATATTCCCTGTCACCTCCCTATACTAGGGGCAATTTACAACGGCCAATTTACCTATCACCTGCAAGTCTTTTGGATGTGGGAGGAAACCGGAGCACCCGGCGAAAACACACGCAGACACAGGGAGAACTTGCAAACTCCGCACAGGCAGTACCCGGAATCGAACCCAGGTCCCTGGAGCTGTGAGGCTGCGGTGCTAACCGTTGCGCCACTGTGCCGCCCATAATATGTAATATGTAATAGCCTATCATCTGAGCAACACTATGGGAGACAGGCTAGTTTTTTTTAATTTTAGAAGGCCTTGGCAGTGATCTGAATAGGGTGTAAATTACAGTGACTGTGAGTTTACTTGGATTTTTACATAGAGATCAGTATAAACCATTTGATGACATCAGGCATAAACCCTGAAGAGATACTGATAGAATGCATTTGTCTTTTTAGTAAATCTCAAGTGATTTATCTTGGCCCCTTTTTAGAGAAATGAGTACATCATTCTAGCAATGGCCCAGGGCAGGACTAATGGTTGCTGGAGCCCAGCACCTGTATAGTGCACTCAGCCAATTATATCAGCAAAGAGACCAGCTTTGCCATACATCCAAACAGCCTCTGCAGCCTGAAGCTGGTAATTTGATGCATGAAGCCAACAGCTCACACGCAAGACTGCTGATTTATGTTGACTGAAGCAGTCACAGTTAAATGCTGTTTTATTACTTTGGCATTCCTGGTGCTTTAAGGGGGTGGGGTGGGGGTGAGGGCAAGGGGGAGTCAAAAATAACTCCATAATTCAGTCCATTTTTTAGTACCCTGTTAAAGTATCACAGAATCACAGAATTGTTACAGTGCAGAAGGAGGCCATTTGGCCCGTGTCTGCACCGGCTCTCTGAAAAAGCAGCTCCCACAGTTCCATTCCCCCGCCTTCTCCCCATAACCCTGCACATTGTTCCTTTTCATATAACTGTCTAATTCCCTTTTGAATGCTTCAATTGAACCTGCCTCCACCATTCTCTCAGACAACACATTCCAGACCTTAAGCACTCGCTGCGTGAAAAAGTTTTTCCTCATGTCACTTTTGCTTCTCTTACCAAATACTTTAAATCTGTGCCCTCTCGTTCTCAATCCTTACAGAAGTAACAGTTAACCACTTCAGAAACAAATGTTAACTTTTTGCATCAGGCTGAACGCTCATACCAAAATTTCAGCACGAAAGCACTTGAAAGGGCTTCCAGGTTCTCAGATACATTTGTGAGGGATTATTTTGATTGACATAAAAACCAGAAGATTCAGCATTGTGAACAGAAGGCTGGAAGCATCACAAGAAATAGGGTTCAAGCTGTAAGGATGAAGGTGTCAGTAAGTGATCATGTAGGTGCTGCAAAGATTAGCTGTAGATGTGCAACAAATATGGAATCATTTGACGGGTAACACTTTGGACATGGAATCTTACATAACCTACTTGTTACATGGTACTGTTGAGTAGTCTTTTGGTGCTTTTACCTTGCTCAGTTCCCAATTAGTTGCCAGTTTATCCTCACCTTTTCTCATGTCGGTTCCAATGCATGAAACTCTATCATCATTGAGCTAGGTTGCCAAACTCTGCCTGACGTGGTGTACTGTTGTGCTTCGGAGAAGTACCAGAAACATTCTCACTTCACCAGACATCCATTCCCCAGCCATTAAACAGGACTTCAGGTGCAGAAGCCCTTAGCCATTTGTCTAGACTCCATCTGATGTCTCCACACAGATTTTTTCTTCCTTTCAGCTTTTCTTGTGACTTCATCCCCTTCACATTCCCCCACCCAATGGTTTTGTAAGGGCCGACAACATTTTGGAACCAGTTTTGAGCCTTTAAGAAGGTCCACAGATTATTTACGTTCAGGTAAGATACAGGGAAATGGCCATAATAATTGAAGTGGGAATTGCAATTTGCAAGGATGGAAAACTTTCTTGATTTCCACCCTATCTCGTTCCTCCCACCCTCATCCTCTTCACATAGTCATGGCTCCTTGCACAAGCCACCAATGGCACAGGGAATTTTTTCTAATTATATGTATGTGCTCAGCTCACAATGTGAGGCCAGCTCATCACTCTGCCAGCAGTATTGCATTGCCCTGTGGGATGTGGCCTAGGAAGCACTCTTGCCAGGATCACAACATTGGCCTCTTTATGCCGGGAGACCAATTCCAGCTACTTTTTAATACCTTCCACAGTTTTTTCAGGCATATCCTTCATTTTAAAAGTGAGTAACTTATCAGCACAGTGGCGCAGTGGTTAGCCTCACAGCTCCAGCGACCCGGGTTCAATTCTGGGCACTGCCTGTGTGGAGTTTGCAAGTTCTCCCTGTGTCTGCGTGGGTTTTCTCCGGGTGCTCCGGTTTCCTCCCACAAGCCAAAAGACTTGCAGGTTGGTAGGTAAATTGGCCATTGTAAATTGCCCCTAGTATAGGTAGGTGGTAGGGAAATATAGGGACAGGTGGGGATGTGGTAGGAATATGGGATTAGTGTAGGATTAGTATAAATGGGTGGTTGATGGTGGGCACAGACTCGGTGGGCCGAAGGGCCTGTTTCAGTGCTGTATCTCTCTTTCTTTTGGGCCTCCTTATCTCGAGAGACAATGGATACGCGCCTGGAGGTGGTCAGTGGTTTGTGAAGCAGCGCCTGGAGTGGCTATAAAGGCCAATTCTGGAGTGACAGGCTCTTCCACAGGTGCTGCAGAGAAATTTGTTTGTTGGGGCTGTTGCACAGTTGGCTCTCCCCTTGCGCCTCTGTCTTTTTTCCTGCCAACTACTAAGTCTCTTCGACTCGCCACAATTTAGCCCTGTCTTTATGGCTGCCCGCCAGCTCTGGCGAATGCTGGCAACTGACTCCCACGACTTGTGATCAATGTCACACGATTTCATGTCGCGTTAGCAGACGTCTTTATAACGGAGACATGGACGGCCGGTGGGTCTGATACCAGTGGCGAGCTCGCTGTACAATGTGTCTTTGGGGATCCTGCCATCTTCCATGCGGCTCACATGGCCAAGCCATCTCAAGCGCCGCTAACTCAGTAGTGTGTATAAGCTGGGGGTGTTGGCCGCTTCAAGGACTTCTGTGTTGGAGATATAGTCCTGCCACCTGATGCCAAGTATTCTCCGAAGGCAGCGAAGATGGAATGAATTGAGACGTCGCTCTTGGCTGGCATACGTTGTCCAGGCCTCGCTGCCGTAGAGCAAGGTACTGAGGACACAGGCCTGATACACTCGGACTTTTGTGTTCCGTGTCAGTGCGCCATTTTCCCACACTCTCTTGGCCAGTCTGGACATAGCAGTGGAAGCCTTACCCATGCGCTTGTTGATTTCTGCATCTAGAGACAGGTTACTGGTGATAGTTGAGCCTAGGTAGGTGAACTCTTGAACCACTTCCAGAGCGTGGTCGCCAATATTGATGGATGGAGCATTTCTGACATCCTGCCCCATGATGTTCGTTTTCTTGAGGCTGATGGTTAGGCCAAATTCATTGCAGGCAGACGCAAACCTGTCGATGAGACTCTGCAGGCATTCTTCAGTGTGAGATGTTAAAGCAGCATCGTCAGCAAAGAGGAGTTCTCTGATGAGGACTTTCCGTACTTTGGACTTCGCTCTTAGACGGGCAAGGTTGAACAACCTGCCCCCTGATCTTGTGTGGAGGAAAATTCCTTCTTCAGAGGATTTGAACGCATGTGAAAGCAGCAGGGAGAAGAAAATCCCAAAAAGTGTGGGTGCGAGAACACAGCCCTGTTTCACACCACTCAGGATAGGAAAGGGCTCTGATGAGGAGCCACCATGTTGAATTGTGCCTCTCTAAACTAAACTAAACAATGTAAAATTGTTGTTGAAATTTTGGTTATGCATTCCAATTGATGCAGTTTGACTTATGCTTACATTTTAGTATGTTGCAAACTCTTGGTTGGTTGTCATCCTTCCATCTACGAAAGATGATGGACACACAGCAAACAATCCATTTAGGTGGTGTGTCTTCTCTTGGTGCACCTTGTTGTTGACTGTGGAGGCCAATCCTTGAGAGGCAGGTTCGACCACAAGTGCTGCACGTGAAGCTGTCAAGAGATGCTGTGAGTTGTTGTTTTTGACGTTGGTGCCTGTTGCCAAGCTGCTGTAGCAACTGGTCATCTTGGTAGTGCACACCAGTCCACAGGATGTGTTGCCATTTCCCTCTTTCACCAGCTAGTGACTCCCAAGTGTGATAGTGAACATTTAGGGTCTTCATGTCAAGCATGCAAGCATCGTTAAAGCAGAGCTTTGAGCGCCCCACTGGTCGTGTTTATTTATTTATACAGCACTGAAACAGGCCCTTCGGCCCACTGAGTCTGTGCCGACCAACAACCACCCATTTTATACTAATCCTACATTAATCCCATATTCCCTACCACATCCCCACCATTCTCCTATGACCTACCTACACTAGGGGCAATTTACAATGGCCAATTTACCTATCACCCTGCAACTCTTTGGCTGTGGGAGGAAACCAGAGCACCCGGCAGAAACCCACACGGTCATAGGGAGAACTTGCAAACTCCGCACAGGCAGTACCCAGAACTGAACCTAGGTCGCTGGAGCTGTGAGGCTGCGGTGCTATCCATTGCGCCACTGTGCCGCCCATAATATGTAATATGTAATAGCTTATCATCTGAGCAACACTATGGGAGACAGGCTAGTTTTTTTTTAATTTTAGAAGGCCTTGGCAGTGATCTGAATAGGGTGTAAATTACAGTGACTGTGCTAACCACTGCACCACTGTGCCACCCTAAATAAGAATAGTCAACAATTCTCCCACAAATGGAATTCGACACATGCCCCAGCACCAACTACAGCTTTCATCTACTACCTTAGACCGTTCACCCAGGCTATCTCACCATACAGAAGGTCCTTGGGTATGTGACCGTCTTCCATCCTGTGGATGTGCCCAATCCACCAAAGCTGCCTTTGTTTGATTAGTGCCAACACACTTGGGAGCCCTGCCTTTGAGAGGACTGCTGTATTTGTGATTTTGTCCTGCCAATATATACCCATAATGCACAGCAGACAGGAAAGATGGAAATTATTGAGCTTCATTTCCTGGTAGCTGTAAGTTGCCCATGTTTCACAGCCATACAGCAAGGTGCTGAGAACATAGGCCTTATAAACCAGCAGCTTGGTCCTAACGGTCAGCTTGGTGTTATTCCATGCCAGCCAATGGTGGTAGTTACTTTCCATATGTGTGTATCGAGCTCTCAAGGGATAGATTGTCTGTCACCGTAGACCAAGGTAGCAGAATTTGCTAACCACTTCCAGTGGGGTGTTATTTAGTGTGATCAGGGGTGAAGATGCAACACCTTGTCCCATGACAAGGTTTTCTTGATGCTTATAGTCTAGGAAAACAAGTTATAGGCATGGGATAGATAGTCCATGTGTCTTTGTAGCTCAGTTTCTGTGTGACTGACTAGCACAGCATCATCAGCGTAGAGGAGTTCTCTGATCAGCACAATATGTGTATTTGTCTTTGCTTTCAGCATTTATAGATTGTAGAGCTTGCCATCTGACCTTGTGTGCAAGTAGACTTCTTCCATATCTACAGGGAAGGTGAATGTCAGGAGCATGGAGAAGAAGATGCCAAACAGAGTGGGGGATAGGTCACAACTCTGTTTCACTCCATTCTTCACTCCGAACCAGTTGGAAGTGGAGCCACCAAACTGTACAGTGCAGTGCATGTTGTCATGGAAGGAGTGGATGAGACTGAGGAGCTTCGGCGGACAGCCAATTTTTTCCAAAATCTTGTAGAGCCCTGCTCTGTTGATGGTGTCGAATACCTTAGTGAAATGTACAAAAGTAAAGTAAAGGAGTATACTCTGTTCCCTACACTTCTCTTATAGCTGTCGTATGGAGAAGGTCATATCCACAGTAGATCTGCCGGCATGGAAAGCACACTGTGCTTCCAGGTACACTCGGTCTGCAAGTAATTGGAGTCTTTCAAGTATGACGTTAACAAAGGCCTTCCCTGTGATGCTAAGGAGTGCGATGCCCCTGTAGTTGTTGCAGTCTCCTCTGTCACCTTTGTTTTTGTATAGTGTGATGATTTTAGCATCACGTATCTCCTGTGGAACAGAGCCTACATTCCAGCAGAGAAGGAGAAGGGCATAAAGGCGTGGCAATAGATGGGATTTTCCGTGCTTGAGCAGTTCGGCTGGGATTCTGTCCTTGCCTGGTGCCCTTCAGTTTGCTAGGTGCTCTATGGCCTTCTCAAGCTCCAGTGATGAGGGTTCTTCATCTAACTCATCCATGACAGGAAGTTGCGGGACAGCATTGAGCGCAACAGGAAGTTGTGGGAGAGCATTGAGCGCAGACTGGGAGATGTCCGACTCACAGGAGTACAGCTCACAGTAGTGTTCATCCCAGCGGGACATCTGTTTACTTCAGCCGGTTTCTATTTCACACCTGCCAACTTCAGGGGAGCAACTTTGGTGATGGCAGAACCAAGCGCCCTCTTGATCCTTTCGTACTTAGCTTGTAGATTTACTTTGTCACATGCAGTTTGGATTTCTTGACATAAGTTGATCCAGTGTTTGTTTGTGCAGTATCTCCCTGTCCTTTGCACCACTGTCTTGGCTACTTGCAGGTCATGCAGTGCCTTAACTGTTGGATTTATGTTGTGCATCATGTAGGCCTTGTTTTTTGCATCAATGACAGATATCATCTCAGCTGAGTAGTTGTCAAACCAGCCCTTGTTGCAGGTTCTGCTTTACCAAATGATTCTTCTGCTGCTTCATACATCATTAAGCTTAGTGACTTCCAAGCTTCATCAATGCTGGCATCAGTACTTTCCGTTAAGGCTTTGATGGGTAGCAAGCATTCTAGGGACAGTGTGAAGTGCTGGTATTTGGCATCATTGCTTATGCAAGGGATGTTGATATGTGGTGGGCCATCACATTTGGAGCTGTGGAACTTTCGGGGGTGCACCTTCACTCTGCTGCTGCTAAGAGAGTGGTCGGTGTCGCAATCTGCGCTACGGTAGATGTGGGTGTGAAGAACACTGGGTAGATTGCACCTCCTCATGATAACTAGGTCGAGTTGGTGCCAATGACCATACCTCGGGTGACGCCATGATACCCTGTGACGATGTCTGCCCTGGAAGAAGGTGTTAGTGATGCAGAGTTCATTCAGGGCACAAAACTCAAGAAGGTGTTGTCCATTATCATTGATCTTGCCCTCCCCATGACGATCGAGGCACGTTGACCATGAATCAATGTCTGCCCCAACACGTGCGTTGAAGTCACCCAGATTGAATAGCTCTCACCATTTGGAATGTTCCTCAGAATGTTGCAGAGGGAGTCATAGAAATGCTCTTTATCTGAGATGCTGGCGTTCAGAGCTGGTGCTTGGACGCATATGATGTTGACTGTGCCTCCATCAGATCATGACCGCAGGGGGCTGAGGCGGTCCAAGGTTGCTACTAGTGGCTCAATTGACTTTCATTTACATTACATTATGTTTATGTTTTAGTATGTTGCAAACGCTTATATGACTACCATTGCTCCAATTTTTGAAATGTTTATTAATGCTAAATTTTTGTCACAAACATATTCCAGCTGCTACACATCACAAATGAATATATTGATGAGAAAAATCCTAGAGGAGGAAGGAAAACCATATTAGACAGAAAAGTCTTAGAACTGAGCAAGACAGAGGAAGAATTGCAACTTTAGTCTCTGGAGCAGCCTCATTGTAAAAACATGCTCTCATCATTGTCAATCTAAATATAATTAATTTGAATTTTACTTTCCTATTTCTACAGATGATTCTTTTACATCCTTGTTTTAAAAGTCTGCTGTTGAAGTCACTGTCATCATTTCATAGGAGTGAAAAGTAGTCGCATTGATGATTGTAATGTCCAATTTAATGATAGTGCTGCTTAGAGAAACATCCACTACATCATCACATGTTACATCAGTAAGCTGCATGCTTTTTTTAAGTACATGACCAAAAATAAAAGGTTTAAATTGATTGTTAAGTGAGTGTAGAACAAAGAGTTTAAATGAATCAAGCTTTACAACTTACAGCCACAACAGTCAATTTTAGTTAATAGAAAACACACACACTCACATGAAAATAGTTTGCAAAGGAGAGCACAACAAAAGTCAACGAAGAAGGATCTAGGGCACACTTCAGGGATAGGGCTGTCAGAATGCACATCTTTAGAAGCTATATACTCCATGAGACAAACTTTGAATTATACCCAAGAATGTAGAAAGGCTTGTGAAAAAGACACTACACCATATTAGTCACAGTGGACTGGTTTGCAACCCACTCTCAAATGTACTGGGTGGCTTTTTCTCAATAATCTGGGATTTCAATACATAATTCTATGTTTCCATGTCTTGGAATATGTGCAGACTGATTTAATTGAAATACACAGTAATAGGGCACTATTGGATTGCATAACCCGATTTGGCTGGACATAGTTGGTGAGCAGGCTGACTGTATGATGCATCTGCTTAGGTTGCTGGTCAGAAATGATCAGTCCTCTTCCTTGGAGATCTGTGTTGCAGTTCAGAGCTCTGCATTTAAGGTAAGTGAAAGCAAATCTAAGTGCAGATCACACTTGAGAGTCTGAATAACATATAAAAAGAACATTTAAAAAAAGAATGTGAATTTATTGCCAAAGAAAACAGCTGAAGGACCCAATCGGCAGTCCTCTGCATCACATAAAAAATTTCAAATTTTCATGGGTTATCCTCACCCTTTGAAACAAGTATTTTTATGATATTTCAAAAAATTGTTTCCATATTTTCTGTGAGTAGTAAGTATATTTCAGACTCATAAAAATGCTGTCTGCATGTGCACTTGCTTGGAGTCACCATTTTGCATTATAGCTGCTCAACTGGTATAAATGAGGCAGATTTAAATATACCAAGTGGTTTATTTCTAGTTGCTAAAGTGGCAAATTTGAATCATTTCAACTAATTTGGCATTGGATGGCTTAACCTCTGTCAAAGGTAAATTAAGGTGATGTGACAGATTCGAAAATTGCCCTTTTGTGGTTCAACACTGAGAGGGGTTGTTACCTGATTATTTCCAAAACTATTTTAACACCTAGTGTTCCAAATATAGAGTCTGAAGTCACCTCCTTTGTTATTATTTTCACCATTCTAATGTTGCCTGTGTTATGCATTAACTAACAGAATAAGAATGTGAACTGCTGCAGTGAATAATCGTTGAGGTGCACACCCTATGTAAGACATTTACAGCAAGAGATTCAGAGC
This sequence comes from Heterodontus francisci, assembly GCF_036365525.1. Classification (NCBI taxonomy): domain Eukaryota; kingdom Metazoa; phylum Chordata; class Chondrichthyes; order Heterodontiformes; family Heterodontidae; genus Heterodontus; species Heterodontus francisci. The sequence goes on from NC_090375.1 coordinate 96,845,658, forward strand.
AGATTTTTCTATCCTGCTTTAATACATCACACACCTTGCCATATGTACAAAATTGCACAAATTATTTTTGGATCAAAAATATCTCCCATTTCCAGTTTTCAATTCAGATATCAAAGTATGTCGTATCCTATTCAATTCCAAGTCTGTAAATTAAATTTCATGGCGACTAAAAATGTTTCATGCAAAGAATATGATTTATTAAAACCTAGGCTGAATTTTATTCGCGCACTGCCCTACATAGCGGCGCCCTTTAAACTTAGTCGGGTGCCCGCATTTGGCAACAGATATTACGTGTGGGGGCTCATTAGCATCACGGTGCCGAGCCGCCCCCTCCAATATTATGTGGGGAGAGGTGGGACATTCGGCACAGTGAGAGACCTTTTGACAGATGTGCAGCAGGTACTGGGGCCCTATTTAAAGCGCCCCAGCACCTGGTTCCTGACAGCTGCCAAAGAAATACTTACCTGATTGCTTAAGAATGGGGCTGCTGTCAATCTGGCAGCAAAGCAGAAAGTGCTGGGGAAACTCAGCAGGTCAGGCAACATCTGTGGAAAGAGAAGCAGAGTTAACCTGACCAAGTTCACAGACCTGAAAGTTAACTCTACTTCTCTCTCCACAGACGCTGCTTGACCTGCTGAGTTTCCCCAGCACTTTCTGCTTTTCTGCCACATACTTACCCTGCTGTGTCCCAGTGTCCTGTGAAGTTGCGATCCTCTTCTTCCACTCAAATGTAACATTCCTTCTTGTAGGTGTGCCACACCTGGGTGAATAATCTTAATTTTTCACATTCCAGGACGTGAGACTTAAATATACCATAAAAGGCAAATACACAACATCAATAAAACCATTTGGAATCTGTATTCATTTCTCTGCTAATTGTTATGTGAAAATACATGTAACTGCAATTAAACGACATTTGTTAAAAAACAGGAAAATATGTTCATATCCTAGCTGCATTGCCAACTAGAAATATTACACCAATAAATATGATCAGCTGCTGCAGAAGCAAAATGCTCGTGAACATGTGTCGATGTTATAATAGTTGAAAAACCATGACAACAGCACAGATTTCCTCACTAGTCCTGCATTGGTTTTCAAACATGTGCAAGACAAACCTTGCAGCCAGAAGTTAGAGCAGTTACACAGTGGAGTCACCTTTGCATTTAAAGTACCACACCAAACGCTGAGGATGGCAGAGGGGTAATCTAGGAGGCCCCACATTTCAGAGATGCCTCCCTGCTCACTCTCCTCCAGGCTGTGCGGGCAAGGTGGGAGGTTCTTTTCACCAGTGATGGTAAGGAGGCCCTCCCGCCTGAACAAGGAAGTCTGGCTGGAGATGGCAGAGGAGGTGAATAGCCTGGCAGGGGGCCTGACGGCCAGATGAGTGCAGTTTATGAACATTAAAACCTATGGTTCTCTGGCAATGCTGCCGAAACCGATGGCCCTCTGGGCCTGGCTGTGAGAGTCCGTCTTGAAACGGGTATACTCACTGGCCCTCCGGTGCAGGGCATTGGTGACCTCCCTGATGCAGCAGTGCATTGCTGACTATGTGACCCTTGAAATGCTGCACCGGCATCAACCTTAAGAACCACTGCCACTATGAGGACCGCTGACATAAGATGTCCTCCGAAGCCCATCGGCTGCAGCTCATTGTTGAGCAGGGCACAGAGATGAATCACCACCCTCTCTACATGCGCAATCGTCTCTGACACTGGTGCTCTGATATCCGATGGCATGTCACGTGGAGCCTGTAGATGTACGGCAATCATAATGGCGAGTTCCGCTTTGTGTCTGCTGCTCACGACCGGGGGCCTCAATGTGGATCGCACCTGCCTATTGATTTTGCCTCTGGCGCATACGGATCCTCAGGAGCAGAGGATCGCACAGTGTAGGATGAGCCATACCTATTTCCATGTGATAAAGTTGAACCCTTCATGTATTCGAAGGTTCCTAACAGGGCAGAGATTGGTGTTGACGGGTACATCAGCTGCTTTCATGGATTAACTAGATGGCGTGGCATGGTCATTTCCCGTCTTGGCTAACACTCAGAGTGGCACAGCATGACCACATCAAGATCCTACTAGCTGAATCAATTGCCCCCACCATCCATATAAGCTTAACGCTCCTACCGTTTCTGGCACCCTCCCCACACACAGGGTGTCTAGGGTGTCATTGCTCCTTCACAAACACAAACAAACACAGAGCATACACAGTTTATGGAGGGAGGGTACACAGTACCTCCCTTCATGCCTAAAGAGCTTTCCCTCCAGACCCCCTCCCTCCTCCTTTTAAGAATGCAGTGCTGAGACCCTCTAATTCCCCCTCCTCCCTTGCAGTATGCAGAATGAGACCCCTGAAAACAGAACTTACATTCCGTAGCGAAACTTTCTGCCTGTCAAGACCTGCTGGCTTTTCTGTTCATGAACGGGACGGCACGCGGCAGCCGCCTGTTCAAAGTAAAATCTGGATGTATGCAGGAGAGGCTGCGGGCTGCATAATCTGCAGAGGTAAGTGCCATTTTACATATGTTAATTGGGGTGCCGCTGCTGAGCGACGGGGGGGGGGGGGGGGTCTGCACCGAGGTCCCCCTGCCGCTGGTACTATGGGTGGGCCCTTCTCAATGTCGCGGGTCGAGGCGGGCCTCTCCCTGCAGAATTTTACTGGCCCCCGCGCTGTGGTTCGCAGCGTCGAGAGGCCGGTAAAATTCAGCCCCCATTCACTGTAAATGTTTGTGCAGCCAGAATTATCTGGCATTCTGATTTCTGGTGTATCTGCTGGAGGTTGAGATGCCTGTCATCAGGATGTAGTGTTGCACTCACCTTGCCAAAGTGAATAAGGTCATTGAACCTTTTCCCGCACTGAACCCAGTTCCTCCAGATTATACTTCGGCTGCTCACGGTCTCAATAACCTGCAGCTATGCCAGCCTTGTTTCGGTGGGTGGCTTAGAGGACCTCCCTCCTCTCCCTCAAGGAGGACCGTCAGATAGGCATTGGTGAATTAAGGGGCAGCCCTGCCCCAGGTGTCAGCCCTCTGCCTCGCTTCCTGAAGTCCTGGTGCATCCATTCTTTCAGCGACAGTAAATGCTGCTGTGGTGTGTTTAATCAGGGCCCACACTTGCAGAGTCTCACCTCTATTCCTGCCCCTATGGCTGCTAATTGGCTGCCCAACCAGACTTCCAGCCAATTAGCAGCCAACCTCTGAAAAATCGCAGGCTGTGAATGCTGTCCGCCCACCTCCCAGAGTGGGCTCAGGACCTGGAAATGGTCCCAATGTTGGTTTCCTGACACCAGGAGAAAAATCCAGCCCATCATTTCTGCTGCCAGGATACTGGGCATACACCAGCATGATCTGAGCATGGTCGCACACCAATTACATATTCAGGGAGTGGAACACTTTGAGTTTGGGGGTCAATGTGCCCTTTTTTTCCTTTTTCGAGTGCATGAGTGATTTCTTTAAGTGCACAGCCCCTTTAAAACTTTTTGTATGGCTGTTTATGTGTGGTAATTTAAAAGGGGCCACTTGTGTCCGGCCACCAGCGACTTTTGGGCTGCCACAGCCACACAACATAGAGGGAACATTGGTTATGGTACATCTCTGCGTTTAGATGCAGCATCCACAAAGGCATGCTTGTGCAGTTGATGACATCTGCACCAAGGTGAAAGCCCACTGTCCTGGCAAAGCCACGTGTATGCTCCATGTGCTTTTCTCTGGTTAGAGAGGACACAATGGCTGGGATTTTATCTTGGCAACAGGTGTGCCGGGGTTGGGCTGGAAGGTGGGGGGGGGGGGGGGTGGTGACTCTGCCTTGGCCCTCCGTCAGACCTTTGTTGCAATTTCACAGTGGGCAGCCAATTAACTGCCCCCCTCAGGGACACCATCTCTTTAAGGACAAGCTCCTCCTCCAGAACTGCTGGCCAATCGGAGGGCTGGCTCTCTGCAGCATCGATAGTGCCACTGGGAGCGGTGGCTATTGCCGGTATTGTAGGAGGCCTACACTGCCAAAGATGGAGGAGACACCTGGACTCAGGTAAGTGGGGTCGGGGTCACCATGGCCAGGCAGGTAGGCCCAGGCGACAGGGTGGGGGTGTTGTTGAAGAGGTGGGGAGGGGTCTTGCCAGGGGGGCAGCCATTGCCACTGGGGGGAGGCTCTTCCGGGGGCCATGGATTGTCCCAAAGCAGGGACTCCCCCAAGCCCACGAGAGAGCCCCCAGGTCTCACCTGGTGATGTCTCCATATGGCAACAGGCCCCTCCAACTTTAGTAAAATGGGAGGGGTGGTGGGAGGCTGCCCTTAAGTGGCCATTAATTGGCCAATTAAGAGCTTCAATTTGCCTGGTGCTGGAAGGCCCATATGATTTCAATTAAACCTCACTCCTTCAACTGAACACTTACTCAGCTTAGAAGAGTTTCCCTGCTTTGCTAATACCATTTTTAATTCAAATGTTTATCACTATAAATCAGAAACATTGTGTTGCAACTTAATTTTTAAATCTAAACAAAATAATCCATACTTTTTAGAGCAGAGAGTTGTGCTCAGTCTTATCTATATAACTAACTCATATCTATTATTAAGGATGTGGTAACAGAGCACTTGGGAAATTACAATATGATTCAACAAAGTCAACATGGTTTTATGAAAGAAAAATCATGTTAGTCAAATCGTTGAGTTTTTTGAGGGTGTAACTGATAAGATAGATAAGGGGAAGCAGTGGATGTAATATATTTGGATTTTCAAAAGGCATTTGATAAGGTGTCATATAGAAGGTTGTTAAGGCTCATGGGATTGGGCTAATATATTACCATAGATTGAGGGTCAGTTAATGAACAGAAAACAGAGATTATGGATAAAGGGGTCATTTTGGGGATTGTAGGGAGTGTTACAAGGTATAGTGCTTGGGTCTCAGCTATTCACAATTTATATCAATGACTTAGATGAAGGGAAGAGTGTAAGATATCCAAGTTTGCTGATGATACAAAACTTGAGGAGGACTAGAGGCCACAGAGGGATATCGACTGGTTAAATGTTTGGGCAGGAAAATGGCAAATGGCATATAATGTTGAGAAGTGTGAAATTATCCAAATTATATGTGCTAGGATGAATTGAAAGGCACAATATTTTTTTAGAGGTGAGTGACTAGTAAATGTTGGCATTTAGAAGGATTTAGTGGCCTTGTACATGAAGTACAGAAGGTTAACATGCAGGTACAGCAAGCAATTAGGAAGGCAAATAATATGTTTGCCTTTATTGTAAGGGGGTGCATAAGAATAAGGAATTCTTGTTGCAGAATATGTGGCTTTGGTGAAATCACAGCAAGAGGACTTGTACAATTTTGGTTCCTTATCTAAGGAAGGATATATTTGCCTTAGAGATAATGCAACAAAGGTTCACTAGATTCTTTCCTGGGATGAGAGAGCTGTTCTACGAGGTGAGATTGAGTAGAACGGACCCACATTCTGTGGAATTTAGAAGAATGAGAGGTGATCTCATTGAAATTGAAACGTATAAAATTTGTAGAGGGCTGGGCAGGGAAATTGCTGGCAGGCCATTTCCCCTGGCTGGAGAGTACAGAGCTAGTCCCAGGATAAGGAGTAGGCCATTTAGGAATGAGATAATGAGAAATTGTTTTCACTCTGAGGGTAGTAAATTTTCAGAATTCTCTACCCTGGAAGGCTGTGGATGCTTACTCAATGAGTATATTCAAGAGTGAAATAGATTTTGGGGTATTAAGGGATATAAGGATAGGGTGGGAAAGTGGAATTGATGTAGAAGTTCATCCATGCTGTTATCAAATGGTGGGACTGTGTGGCTTACTCCAGCTTCTTTTTTTATATATCTTAGCTGACATGCTGTCCTTTAGCAAGTAAGTAATGATTCATTACCTTCAGCTGCTCAATTAGATCAGTATCGTTAGCTTGATGATTGTGACTCTTACTCTAAATCATCATTGCAACACCCAATTAATAATTTCACCTAATTCACAGGAAATAAGGACAGTTATAGAGAAAGTTGAAAGAGTATATTGATCTTTGGAAAGACAAATGATTACAGTTGAAATTTATCCTGTCTGTGACAGCAAAAATCTATATTCCTTTCATTATATTACTGTAAAATATTTCAGGCTGGCATTGCATTAAAACTTCAATAAGGCATGGCACAGATTTTTTTAAATTGTGAGATTGATTAAAAATAATGTATTAATGAAGCCTAAAATCCATCATATTGTACTTTGCTTGCACTTGGGATTTATGTAATGTCATTAGAAATCAACATGTTTGGCATAAAGATGTATATTGTGGTACAGGCATGTCATGCTGACATATTAGTGATTCTGAAAATTCGTAAGGCATGAGCTATTAGTGATTCTGAAAATTCGTAAGGCATGAGCTATTAACTCATTAATATTTTATTGATGCTGTGCTTCAATAAATACACCAATAAAAAGAGGGATGGGAAGTAGCTGCTCTCAACCTCAAGATAGCATTTGACTGAATTCTGGTAAAATTGAGGTCAATGGGAGTGAAATAGAAAACCCTCCAGACAGTGAAAAATGGTCATGGCTGTCAGAGGCTCATTATCTCATCCCAGAACATCCATGTAGGAGTTCCTCAGGACAGCTATTTGGCTCAATCATCTTCAGCTGTTTTATCAGTGACCCCTCCATCATAAGATCAGAAATTGGGCTGTTTGCTGATGATTCAACAATGTTCCCAACTTCTCCAGTAATGAAACAGCCCCTGCCAGATTGTCAGACATGGAAAACATGCAGGCTTAGCCTGATTAAATCCAACAAGAAAAAGCCTAATCATCTGCCCCTGAATTTTAACAGCATAACTATTGGCAAGTCTCCTGCCATCAAAACTTTGAAGGTCATCCTTGACAAGAAAATCAACTAGACCACCTTTTAGCTGTCATACATATTTTTCACAGGATGCACTACAGTAGTTTGCCAAGTTAATGTAACAGCACCTCTTTTCCCCCAAACTTACACAATGAGATGGACAAGAGAAGCAATCGCATTGGAACGCTGCTGCTTCCAAATTGTCCTCCAAGTCGCGCACTCTCCTGATCTGAACATATATCACTGTTCCTTCATTATTGTTGGAAGAATATTGTGAAATTCCTAGCTGATCCCACAATGGGAACACCAGCACTACAAGAACTGCAATAGTTTAAGAAGAAACCGACAATACCTTCTGAAAGCAACTGGGATGGGTAATAAATGCCCTGTTTTCAATAGTTTACATCAAATTCATGTCAACTTTGTGAAGTTTGAAAATATATCTAACATCAGAGGCTCTTAATTGACTCCATAATTATCAACATGGAGAAGAAATAATTTCATGTGAGTCACAGAGGATGCAACAACTACAGAAAAGTCCCCTTTTAATGTAAGTCTTCGATACAGAAGACAAGCCACCAAGATTACCTTCACCCATCTGCTGGTGGCTTTTAATTAATTTTAAAATAATCAGTTTAAACAAAATATGATTGACCACAGCAGAGAATACAAGAACTGGCAGTTACATAAAAAGTGTGGGTAAAGAAACAACGTAAACAATTAATCTTTCTGTCTTATTACCAATTCTAGTTTATTTATATTCAAGAGATGTTAGATTCCTGTAATTTATTTGCTATGACTCATAGATTTGTTCAGAATTGAATGAACTCACTTGATGTAAATGGAAGAGAATCGATTATAGCACACTTTATTTTTGCTGGGAGTAAGATTATGAGTATTTAAAATACTTTCTTTTTTTATGCTGCCCAGTATCCTGCAACTTTACTGATGAGGTGCATTACTCCTTGCACTTGCTCTGCATCAGACAGCATCTAATGTTGATTACTGGGTTTACAAATGCAAGTTCTACAAATAATTCTAGAATGTAAAGTCAGAGCACAGATGCAACTTTTCCAAAATGCGTTGCCAGTGCGTGTGGCTATGAATTGGAATTTACATTCATAAAATGTGCCCTACGGTGTCACATTTTTTCTTTGTGTTAATTTTGACAAAAATTAGATGGGTGTAAAAAGTCTACAAGATATGTAGAAATCAATAATTGACTATTTGTCTCTATGTATTGGTCTCATCCTAATGTGTTTACAGAAATTGCCAGAATGGATTTTTTGTTTGTTAAGACGTCGATAAAAGATAACCAAAAGCAAGACAATGGTATTCCCCAAGGGTCAGTGCAAGACCAATGTTTACGCTCCACTCGAGCCTCCTCCCGCCTTTTCTTATTTAAATCTATCATTGTAACCCTCTATTCCCTTCTCTCTCTTATGCTTATCTAGCTTCCCCTTAGATGCATCTTCTACTATTTGCTTCAATCACTCCCTGTGGTAGCGTGTTCCACATTTTCACTACTCTTTGGGTAAAGACGTTTCTTCTAAATTCCTGATGGGATTTCTTGTTGACTACCTTATATTGATAGTCTTCCCCACAAGTGGAAACATTCTCTCTGTATCCACTCTATAAAAACCTTTCATAATTTTAAAGACCTCTATTAGGGCACCTCTTAGCCTCCTTTTTTCAAGAGAAAAGAGACCCAGCCTGTTCATCGTCTCCTGAAATATACACCCATGAATTTCTGGTTTCATCCTTATAAATCTTTTCTGCATCCTCTCCAGTGCCTCTAATGTCCTTTTTATCATCAGGCAACCAGAAAATGCACCCAGATCTTGGAGTACAGAATGACATTTCAAAATTTGCTGATGATACCAAAATTGGAGGTGTGGCAGACAGTGAGGATGATGCCAATTGACTGCAATAGGACAGAGATAGGCGAGCAGAATTGGCAAACAAGTGGCAGATGGAATTTAATACAGAGAAATGTGAGGTGATGCATTTTGGCAGAAGGGGTAGGGAGAGGCAATATAGACTGGCACAGTTCTAAAGAATGTGCTGGGAAAGAGGGACATGGGGGTTTCGTGTGCATAGATCTTTGAAGGCAGCAAGATATTGTTACGGTCAGGTGAGGAGGTGTTGAAGGGCTTCTCTCTTTTCCCTCTGCTTGTTTGCCCACAACAGGTTTAATTCTTTTTTAAAGACTGGTGCCATGCAGGCCCTTACCTTCCAAGAATGAGGCATATTAATTTCACCACGTGGACATTAAATTTCAAATTGTTGCTGGGAAGAAGAGAAGGCCTGCTCCAAGGAATTGCCAGGCCCCTGGCCGGAAAGATATTTTTGCATATCAGCAGACAGTGTTGGAACAATGGAGCTATCCCCTGCTCCCATACAATACACCGAACAGACCTGGTCAAACCAGTTGGTCACATGACCACCCCGCTGGCCAACTTGGGAAGTTTTAAATTGTAGAGAGTCTTTGAACCCTTCCCAGTCTGCTCCCATCTCTTTTTCACCAGCTTCAGAATCCATTGAAAACACATGAAACCCAAAAGAAAAGTCTCCCACAATGAACAAGGTTTAAGAAGGATACTGGGCCCCAACAAAAAGCAAGATCTACCAACAAGCAAAGATTCTACAGTGAGCTCGAAGACCCATAACCAAAAACTCTTCAGATATTGCCTCAAATCTTTCCACTTTATTTTTCTTTTTTTTTCTTTCTCTATTTGCATGTGCTAGCATGGGGCATGGCGTGTATCCACAGGCTTTAACCGAATTAGAGTTTTTAAGTTCAATGAAATGTTACCTTTCTTCTTTAAACCTAAGAAAGCCTATTCGTGCTCATTTCTTTACCTTATAATTGGAAAGCGATGAACAGGGATTCACAAAGGGGGAGCGAAAAACAGTGTGTTTTAAAATAAAACTCTGTTACAGGAAGACCAGGTGAAGGCTGAAAAGGAACCCGAGACTTCTTTCTCACCTGGTTGTAACACTAGCAAATTCAGTAAGTGTTTGATTAGTTACTTGCTAAGATCATAAGAACAACCAATTGGACAGGTTTTCCTGAGCTTAACAAAGAGGTTAACTTTATTGTACCTTAACCAGGGTAGGCGGTGGCGTAGTGGTATTATCACTGGAGTAGTAACCCACAAACCCAGGGTATTTCTCTGGGGACATGAGTTCGAATCCCACCACAGCAGAAGGTGGAATTTGAATTTAATAAATCTGGAATGAAAAGCTAGTCTAATGATGGCCATGAAACCATTGTCGATTGTTGTAAAAACCCATCTGCTTCACTAATGTCCTTTAGGGAAGGAAATCTGCAGTCCTTATCTGGTCTGGCCGACATGTGACTCCAGACCCACAACAATGTGCTTAACTCTTACATGCCCTCTGAAATGACCGAGCAAGCCACTCAGTTGTACCTAACCGCTACAAAGTCTATAAAAAGGAATGAAACCGGACGGACCACCCGACATCGACCTCGGCACCGGAAACGACAACGGCAAACCCAGCCCTGTCGACCCTGCAAAGTCCTCCTTACTAAAATCTGGGGGCTTGTGCCAAAGTTGGGAGAGCTGTCCCACAGACTAGTCAAGCAACAGCCTGACATAGTCATACTCATGGAATCTTACCTTACAGACAACGTCCCAGACACCGCCATCACCATCCCCGGGTATGTCCTGTCCCACCGGCAGGACAGACCCACCAGAGGTGGTGGCACAGTGGTATACAGTAGGGAGGGAGTTGCCCTGGGCGTCCTCAACATCGACTCCGGACCTCATGAAGTCTCATGGCATCAGGTCAAACATGGGCAAGATAACCTCCTACTGATTAACACCTACCACCCTCCCTCAGCTGATAAGTCAGCACTCCTCCATGTTGAACAGCACTTGGAGGAAGCACTGAGGGTGGCAAGGGCACAAAATATACTCGGGTGGGGGACTTCAATGTCCATCACCAAGAGTGGCTCAGTAGCACCACTACTGACCGAGCTGGCCGAGTCCAAAAGGACATATCTGCTAGACTGGGTCTGCGGCAGGTGGTGGGGGAACCAACACGAGGGAGAAACATACTTGACCTCGTCCTCACCAATCTGCCTGCCGCAGATGCTTCTGTCCATGACAGTATTGGTTGGATTGACCACCGCACAATACTTGTGGAGACAAAGTCCCGCCTTCACATTGAGGATACCGTCCATCGTGTTGTGTGGCACTATCACCGTGCTAAATGGGATAGATTTCGAACAGATCTAGCAATGCAAAACTGGGAATCCATGAGGCGCTGTGGGCCATCAGCAGCAGCAGAATTGTACTCATCCACAATCTGTAACCTCATGGCCTGGCATATCCCCCACTCTACCATTACCATCAAGCCAGGAGACCAATCCTGGTTCAATGAAGAGTGCAGGAGGGCATGCCAGGAGCAGCACCAGGCAAACCTCAAAATGAGGTGTCAACCTGGTGAAGCTACAACCCAGGACTACTTGCATGCCAAACTGCGTAAGCAGCATGCAATAGACAGAACTAAGCGATCCCATAACCAATGGATCAGATCTAAGTTCTGCAGTCCTGCCACATCCAGCCGTGAATGCTGGTGGACAATTAAACAACTAACTGGAGGAGGTAGCTCCACAAATATCCCCATCCTCAATGATGGGGGAGCCCAGCACGTCAGTGCGAAAGATAAGGCTGAAGCATTTGCAATACTCTTCAGCCAGAAGTACCGAGTTGATGATCCATCTCGGCCTCCTCCTGAAATCCACAGCATCACAGAGGCCAGACTTCAGCCAATTCAATTCACTCGGCGTGATATCAAGAAATGACTGAAGGCACTGGATACTGCAAAATCTATGGGCCCTGACAATATTCCGGCAATAGTACTGAAGACCTGTGCTCCAGAACTTGCCGCGCCTCTAGCCAAGCTGTTCCAGTACAGCTACAACACTGGCATCTACCCTGCAATGTGGAAAATTGCCCAGGTATGTCCTGCACACAAAAAGCAGGACAAATCCAACCCAGCCAATTACCGCCCCATCAGCCTACTCTCAATCATCAGTAAAGTGATGGAAGGTGTCCTCAACAGTGCCATCAAGCAGCACTTGCTTAGCAATAACCTGCTCAGTTTGGGTTCCGCCAGGGCCACTCAAATCCTGACCTCATTACAGCCTTGGTTCAAACATGGACAAAAGAGCTGAACTCAAGAGGTGACGTGGGAGTGACTGCCCTTGACATCAAGGCAGCATTTGACCGAGTATGGCATCAAGGAGCTCAAGCAAAACTGAGGTCAATGGGAATCAGGCGGAAAACCCTCCGCTGACTGGAGTCATACCGAGCGCAAAGGAAGATGATTGTGGTTGTTGGAGGTCAATCATCTGAGCTCCAGGACATCACTGCAGGAGTTCCTCAGGGTGGTGTCCTCGGCCCAACCATCTTCAGCTGCTTCATCAATGACCTTCCTTCAATCATAAGGTCAGAAGTGGGGATGTTCGCTGATGATTGTACAATGTTCAGCACCATTCTTGACTCCTCAGATACTGAAGCAGTCCGTGTAGAAATGCAGCAAGACCTGGACAATATCCAGGATTGGGCTGATAAGTGGCAAGTAACATTGGCGCCACACAAGTGCCAGGCAATGACCATCTCCAACAAGAGAGAATCTAATCATCTCCCCTTGACATTCAATTACCATTATTGAATCCCTACTATCAACATCCTTGGGGCTACCATTGACCAGAAACTGAACTGGAGTAGACATATAAATGCCGTGGCTACAAGAGCAGATCAGAGGCTAGGAATCCTGAGTTGAGTAACTCACCTCCTGACTCCCCAAAGCCTGTCCACCATCTACAAGGCACAAGTCAGGAGTGTGATGGAATACTCTCCACTTGCCTGGATGGGTGCAGCTCCAACAACACTCAAGAAGCTCGACACCATCCAGGACAAAGCAGCCTGCTTGTTTGGCACCCCATCTACAAACATTCACTCCCTCCACCACCGACGCAAAGTGGCAGCAGTGTGTACCATCTACAAGATGCACTGCAGCAATGCACCAAGGCTCCTTAGACAGCACCTTCCAAACCCGCGACCTCTACCAACTAGAAGGACAAGGGCAGCAAATACATGGGAACACCACCACCTGCAAGTTCCCCACCAAGTCACACACCATCCTGACTTGGAACTAGATCGCCGTTCCTTCACTGTCGCTGGGTCAAAATCCTGGAACTCCCTTCCTAACAGCACTGTGGGTCTACCTACCTCACATGGACTACAGCGGTTCAAGAAGACAGCTCACCACCACCTTCTCAAGGGCAATTAGGGATGGGCAATAAATGCTGACATAGCCAGTGACGCCCACATCCCATGAATGAATAAAAAAAAAATAAACCGAATTAATTAAAATAATAAACTACGCGCCAACTTTCGTACATAGGCACACACACACTAAAGGTTTGCACACACACAGGTTACAGAGTGGGAAAATGTAGATTGGTTGATTTAGAGTCCATAGGAAAATGTGGTGTACAGTCTGCGGAGTTTAGTGATTCATCTGGCTTCCAGCCGAATTCAGTAGTCATGGGATAATAGGAGCAGGAGTAGGCCATTCGGCCCACCAAGACTGCTCCACCATTCAAACAGATCATGACTGATCATTTCCTTCTGCGCCATTTTCCCCCACTATCCTCATATCCCTTTTTGTCATTGGTATTCAGAAATCTATTGATTTCTGTCTTGAACATACTCAATGAGTGAGCTTCCACAACCCTATAGGGTAGAGAATTCCAAAGATTTACACCCCTCTGAGTGAAGTGATTCTTCCTCATCTCAATCTTAAATGGCCTGCCCCTTATTCTGAGACTGTGTCCCCTAGTTCTAGGCTCACCAGCCAGAGGAAACCTCCTATCCACATCTATCCTGTCATGCCCTGTAAGAATTTTGAAAGTTTCAATGAGATCATCTCTCGTTCTTCAAATCTCCAGAGAATACAGGCCCAGTTTATGCAATCCGTCCTCAAGACCATCCCGACATCCCAGGGATTAGTCTGCTAAACCTCCATTGCGCTCCCTCTATGGCAAGTATATCCTTCCTTCGATAAAGAGACCAAAACTGTACACAATACACCAGATGCGATCTCACCAAGGCTTTATACAATTGAAGCAATACATCTTTACTCTTGTACTCAAATCCCCTTGCAATGAAGGCAAACATACCATTTGCCTTCTTTATTGCTTACTAGCTTTTAGTGACTCATGAACAAGGACACCCAAGTCTCTTTGGACATCAACACTTCCCAACCTCTCACCATTTAAGAAATACTCTGCTTTTCTGTTTTTTCTTTTTCTGCCAAAGTGGATTCCTTCACACTTAATCATATTATATTTCATCTGCCATGTTCTTGCCCATTCACTTGGCCTGTCCAAATCTCCATGAAGCCTCCTCGCATCCTCTTCACAACTTGCATTCCTTCCTAGTTTTGTGTCATCAGCAAATTTGGAAAGATTACATTTAGTCCCCAAATCCAAATCATTTATTGCTACCTTGGTCTATTACCTTGTCATTTCCCTTTCCTTCCCCCCCACCCCCCCCTACTATTTAGTTTAAATCCCTTTCTACTTCCCTATTTGTACAACTCACTAGAACACTGGTCCCAGCACGGTTCAGGTGGAGTCTGTCCCAATGGTACAGCTCTCACTTTCCCCAGTAGTGGTGCCAGTGCCCATGAACCGGAACCCACTTTCCCCGCACCAGTCTTTGAGCCACGCATTCATCTCTCTAACCTTATTTATCCTTTGTCAATTTGCACATAGCTCAGGCAATAATCCAGAGATTACCTTTGAGATTCTGCTTTTTTAATTTATTGCCTAGATCCTCATACTCTCCATGCCAAACCTCTTTTCTAGTCCTATCTGTCATTGGTAACGATATGGACCATGACCACTCGATCCTCCCCTTTCCAGAGTAAGTTCCTCTCCAGCCCTGAGCAGATGTCCCAAACCCTGGCACTGGGCAGGCAACACAGCCATCTGGACTCTCGCTCTTGGCTGCAGAGGACTGTGTCTAGTCCCCTGACTATATTGTCCCCTACTACCACTACATTCCTTTTTGCTCCTCCACTTGAATGGCTTCCTGTACCATGGTGCAATGGTCAGTCTGCTTATCCACACTACAACCCTCGCTCTTGTCCAAACAGGTTGCAAAAACCTCAAACTTGTTGCTTAATTGCAATGGCTAAGCCTCCTCCACTCCCACCTTTTCTTACCTGCCTGACTCACAGGTACACCCTCTTGTATCTGACCACTGGTCAAATCAGATGACCGTATCCTAAGGGGCGTGACTGCCTTCTGGAACAAAGTATCTAGGTAACTTTTCCCTCTCTGATGCATCGCAATGTCTGCGGCTCGGCTTTCCACTCATTAACTCTGAGCTGAAGCTCCTGAAGCTGCAGATACTTACTGCAGATGTGGTTGCCATGGATTGCCGGGGTATCCAGGAGCTCCCACATGCTGCAGCCGCACCACATCACCTGTCCTTCCATCTTTATTGTGTTAATTAAATTAAATGTGTTTTTCTTATTTTAATTTATAGTTGCCTTCTTCATCAAACTCCTTTCTTCACGGTCTGTGCAGTCCAGCAGCAGTGGTGTGCTGCAACAACAACGTATTGAAGTTTGCGGAGAGATTTGTGATCCCACGTCTGCATTAAGTGTTTCTCAAGGAACTTTAGCTCAGAGTTGTTGACTGGCATCAGGGAGGAGGATCGATACCTGGACACTTTGTTGCAGGAGGCAGTCACACCACTTTGGTTAGGAAGTAGTACAGGTATACCTAGTGGTCATGGGCAGGAGGGTATGACTATGAGTCAGGCAGGTAAGCAGACTCCAGGTGCTGGAGGAGCCATGGACTTTGCCCTCATCCATCAGGTATAAAGTTCTTGCTCTACGTGTGAATGAAGACAAAGACTACAGGGTGGATGAGCAAACTGACCATGACACCACAGTACAGGAAGCCATTCACATTGGGAGAATGAAAAGAAATGTGCTAGTGGTAGGGGACAGTATAGTCAGGGGGATAGATACTGGTCTCTGCAGTCGCGATTGGGAGTTCCGAAGGTTATGTTGCCTGCCTGGTGCCAGGGTTAAAGACATCTTGCTTCTGGAAAAGAATATGGAGTGGGAGGGGATTAATCCATTGTTTTGGTCCATGTAGGAACTAATGACATTCTACCTAGAATGAAGTTCGACTGAAGGATATTGAGGAGCTAGAGTCCAAATTAAAGAGCAGAACCTCAAAGGTAGTAATCTCTGGATTATGACCTGAGCCCCACACACATCGGCATACAATCAAACAGGTCAGAGAACTGAATGTGTGGCTCAGAGTGGTGTGACAGACAAGGGTAACGATTCATGGGGCATTGGCAAAAGTATTGGGGAGCGAGGGAACTGTTCCATTGGAACAATTTCCACTTAAGCCCAGTTAGGTCCAGTGTCCTGGCAAATTGTATAACTAGATCTGTAGATAGACCTTTAAACTGAAAAAGTGGGATGGGGGCAGGGGGTGGTTGAAGTGAGAGGAAACTTATAAACCTAAAGAGAAAAGCCAAAGCCACTGAGCAGAATAGCAATTTGGGCAAAGGTAAGCATCATGCCAGTGAATAAAGTAAACAAGAAAAAAATGGTCAGTAGTTAAAATTAAAGGTGCTTTGTCTGAATGTATGAAGCATTCACAACAATCTAGGTGAATTAATGGCACAAATAGACTTGATTTAATAACCATTATAGAGATGTTGTTGCATACTGACCAAGGTTGGGAACTAAATATTCCAGGATACTTGACAAAAAAAACAAAGAACAAAGATAATTACAGCACAGGAACAGGCCCTTCGGCCCTCCAAGCCTGCGCCGATCCAGATCCTCTCTCTAAACATGTCGCCTATTTTCTAAGGTTCTGTATCTCTTTTCTTCCTGCCCATTCATGTATCTGTCTAGATACATCTTAAAAGACTCCATCGTGCCCGCATCTACCACCTCCGCTGGCAATGCGTTCTAGGTGCCCACCACCCTCTGCGTAAAGAACTTTCCACGCATATCCCCCCTAAACTTTTCCCCTTTCACTTTGAACTCGTGTCCTCTAGTAATTGAAACCCCCACTCTGGGAAAAAGCCTCTTGCTATCCACCCTGTCTATACCTCTCATGATTTTGTACACCTCAATCAGGTCCCCCCTCAACCTCCGTCTTTCTAATGAAAATAATCCTAATCTGCTCAACCTCTCTTCATAGCTAGCGCCCTCCATACCAGGCAACATCCTGGTGAACCTCCTCTGCACCCTCTCCAAAGCATCCACATCCTTTTGATAATGTGGCGACCAGAACTGTACGCAGTATTCCAAATGTGGCCGAACCAAAGTCCTATACAACTGTAACATGACCTGCCAACTCTTGTACTCAATGCCCCGTCCGATGAAGGAAAGCATGCCGTATGCCTTCTTGACCACTCTATTTACCTGCGTTGCCACCTTCAGGGAACAGTGGACCTGAACACCCAAATCTCTCTGGACATCAATTTTCCCCAGGACTTTTCCATTTACTCTTGAATTGGATCTTCCAAAATGCATCACCTCGCATTTGCCCTGATTGAACTCCATCTGCCATTTCTCTGCCCAACTCTCCAATCTATCTATATTCTGCTGTATTCTCTGACAGTCCCCTTCACTATCTGCTACTCCACCAATCTTAGTGTCGTCTGCAAATTGACGTTTTGAAAAGCCAGACAAAATGGAAAAGAAGGGAATTAGGCCTAATAATAAAGGATGACATAACCACAGTAGTGAGGAAGAATCTTGGCTGGGAAGAACAGGAGGAAGAATCAGGGTGGGTGGAGATAAGAAATAACATGGGATAGAAAACACTGGTGCGAGTAGTTTATAGGCCCCTGTTGAATAAATATAAATCAAGAATTACGAGGAACTTGTAACTAAGGCAATACAATCATTGTGGCAGACATTAATCTTCATATCGACTGGAGAAATCAAATTTGCAAAAGTAGTTTGGAGGGACGAGTTCATGAAATGCATTTGAAACAATTTCCGAGAACAAAATGTCATGGAACCAACCAGGGAAGAGGCTATTATAGGTCTTGGTTGCAAAATTAGGCTTTGTAGCACTGGGAACCCAGAAGTCCTGAAAATGGCTGCTGATCTGCTTCCAGCTACTTCCAGTGTGGTCCACAGCCCTGGTGGCCATGCTTGTAAGCATGTTAGTGTGAGCGCACTGTGTGCATGGCAGAAAAATGCAGTTTGGGCAGATTGTGATGTTATTCAACTTCTAACGGTGATTTGGTGTACAACCTGCCATTTTGGACCTGTAATGCCCTGTTTTAAACATACATTCAGCTTCATGAGGGACCTACTCTACTAATGCTATTTAAATGTATCTGCATGGGACTTTCAGGAAAAATATTTTTGACAACTTTTTCTGCAGCAGAGATGGTGGAAGTACTGTGTACTATGTTGTTGGAGGAGCTCCCTAAAGTAGCTTGAGTCAGAATGAAGTGGTATTGGACTTTTTAAGGAGTTCAATTAAGTTTGAAGGCCTCTAAGCAGAAAACCTACTGTCACTCATGGCGGAATTAGTTACTGACCCTTTTGGGCTGAAGCATGACAGGGAGATGGAGCACAGGGAACAAAGAGGGAAAGCTGTGTGCAGCAGGAAGAGGAAGAGAGCTCTCAATAGAAGACTACCCATCTAAGGTGCTCAGAGAGCAACTCCTACCTCCATCTCAGTCAGGACCAGTGTGTGATGTGACTACAATTCACCAAGCAAGTGGTCACTGATCTATGCCACCTCCTCCAACCAGACCTGTAGCTGCAGAGCAGGGCAATGACAGTGCTGCCAGTCAAGGTTACTGTGGCCCTCAATTTCTACACCTCAGGATACTTCCAGGCTGGAACCAGTGACTCCTTAAAAAGTCCAATACCACTTCACTGTGCATCGCTGCATCAGGAAGCTTACCAAGGCTCTGTACACGAGGAGAGGGAACGTCATAGTCTTCTCTCTACCCAGAGAGAAGCAGTAGAGTGGGCATGTGGCTTTGTCAGCATCATGGGATTCCCAGTCGTGTAGGGAGCCTTCAACTGCATGCATGTGGCTCTGTCAACGTCACATCTCAATAGAACTGCAAAGAGTTCCACTCCCTTAACGTGCATTTAGTGTGCAATCATGCACAGGACATCGTGTTTAATGCCCACTATCCTAGCTGCAGTCGTGATGCTTTTATTCTGCGCTAGTCAGCTGTTTTTTGCGCCCCCCGCAATATTCGATCCACCATAACAAACCAGACGGTGGTTGCTTGGTGACCAGGGCTTACTGCTCTACACATGGCTCATACTGCTCTTCCACCCAATCACACATGGACAGCATGAGTAAAACAAGAGCCATGCTGCCACCAGGAACATTGTGGAGAAAACTATTGTGTTCTGAAACAACGGTTTCACTGTCCAGATCACATGGGAGCTCGACAATACTTAACGGAGCAAGTCTCCAACTTCCTGGTGGTCTGCTGCACTCTACACAACTTGACAATCATGAGCCTTTGCCCCCAGACCCTTGGTGAGAATCTCGGGAGGAGAAGGAGGCATCCAGGACACCATCACTGCAGACAGGCTATCCATGAGCAGCTAATCAGACTCCGGTTCCCCTGAAAAGCTCCACAATTCCCCACCTTTCCAACCCTCTGTTATGGACTATCACTGTGTCCACTTGCCCAAAATCCTAAAATAAAAAGACACCACAGAAAACCATTCCATAACAACTTTATCCAACAGCACTTTCAATAATACGTACAAAACTGCACTATTCACCCTTGTGCTCCCCTTACTGCCTGTCTGTCTTGTAAGGCATTTGGATATCTCTTGTATTTTTGTTCTGCTGTGAGGTGTTTGTTAATATCTCCTGTACTTCTGTTCATAAGTAAAATGTAACCAACTGTGGTGCGGACTAGTGTGTGGAGCTTACACGGTGATAAACACATGGAAGAGAAGGTCATTGGGACAAAGGGAGAAGAATTCTGACAGAAGACATCATCGCTGGGGTTCATATTAGACTTTTTATGAATAAAAGACAATGTAAGTCAGCTGGGACTCCCACACACATATATATATATATATATATATATATACACACACACACATCGGCAGATGAATCAGGACATGCCACTGATGTGATAGCCTGGGCTGTTAGAACACCATGTTAGAACATGGGGCGGCACAGTGGCACAGTGGTTAGCACCGCAGCCTCACAGCTCCAGTGACCTGGGTTCAATTCTGGGTACTGCCTGTGTGGAGTTTGCAAGTTCTCCCTGTGTCTGCGTGGGTTTCCTCTGGGTGCTCCGGTTTCCTCCCACATGCCAAAGGCTTGCAGGTTGATAGGTAAATTGGCCATTATAAATTGCCCCTAGTATAGGTAGGTGGTAGGGCAATATAGGGACAGGTGGGGATGTGGTAGGAATATGGAATTAGTGTAGGATTAGTATAAATGGGTGGTTGATGGGTGGTTGATGGTTGTCTCTCGAGATAAGGAGGCCCAAAAGAAAGAAAAGAAGTATAAATGGGTGGTTGATGGTCGGCACAGACTCGGTGGGCCGAAGGGCCTGTTTCAGTGCTGTATCTCTAAACTCTATAGCTTGTCTACAACCACATGTGGGGACAATGGCCTTTTGAAATATGTGTGAATGGTTTTCTTCTTTCCTTATCAAGATGCATATATAACATCTATGGGTAGTATGCACCTAAGACCATCCCCCCACCCCCCTTGCTGAGAGCAAGATATAACCACATGCATAGCCAGGGTGGGATTGATAAAGCACTGAAACCGAATTGGATGACCCAATTCAAAACATTACCTTGTATGTCAAGGGACCAGGGTCGGAAAGGGGTATAAAGGCACAGCTCACAAGGACATTGTTGCTTCATCCAGGACGTGTAACATGACCAGTCACAGGAAGTCGTGCGAAGACATCATTCAGTGCGCCTGACAACCGGGGCAAGAGTTTCTTTTTGTGGGTCTACTAAGCAACTGATTTGTAAATATATACTATTGCTTAGTGAGGAGTGGACAATCGGTGGTCTTGTGTGTGAAGAGACCGACGATAGCCTGTTCTGCGTTGACACAGGAGACAAAAAGAAAGATTTGTTCTAAAATAAAGGAAAATTGAAGCCTCTGCAAATCGACCTAATTCTACATTCCACATAAAGTGGAAATTGTATCCAAAGTCTGTTTCATGTGATTGATACTCAGTATTGGGTCAGGACCTTGGAGCGAAGTGAGACCACCTTTTTAGAGTCTTGCACTATACAGTGCTACCATAGTGACTGCAGCATAGCTGGAGGAAGGCTGCTGACTTTCAGTGGGGGAGAGTGCAGATGGCCTTGTAGAATGACCTCATACAGCCCTGGACCTTGAGCACCCACCTTCGGACTGCACCCCCCTCAGCATAGGCAGCAGCAGTCTGGGTGGCTGGCTGAGGACCATCTGCAGGGGCACTGGCAGAGAGAATAAAAGCTGTCCTGAGAAAAGACAGCAGGTTCTCACACCACAGAGCCACTGCCACTTTCCCACAGTAGTGTCTCAGTAATCATAGTAACCTGTTGGAGCACAGTTTGCGGAACCATTGAGAACCTGTCCTTTTGAGCACTGTTATCCACACCCATAATGGCAGCAATGTGAGCTAGCATGGCACCAAGCTAGGCTTGCATATTAACAAACATAGATCTCATGTCCTCATGATCTTCCACTCAGATATTTGATGCTTTCTGCTTGTGCGCAATGGAATCTGAGACATCAACCACCAGAAGATGCATCACATTGGATACGCAAGAGCTGTCATGGAGTGTTGGCCATCACTTCCACATTGGAAAGGATGGGCTCCAAGCTCTGTGTGAAATCCTGTGACAAGTTAAAGCCGGACTCCTCCATGCTCCTTGACAGTGACAGGCAGCTCTCTATCATCCTGCCCGTGCACCAAGCATCTTTGTGTGCATGTCCATCAGCTTTCTTCTATATGCTGCTCCATCAAAGTCCTCCTCTGAGCCCTTTGTAGCAGAACCCATGTACAACCTTGCCTTCTGGGGAGCTGACACACACACTAATCTTTCTGCTTGGCCTGGATGTGGCCCAATCATGCCTGGTGACTCACCAGGTAGCAATCCTGCTCTATGCTGCCCTGTAAAGTTTGTGCAGTATCAATACTTATCTGAGCTGGTGGCTGAAAGTGTCAAATCAAGTGAAGGTGCTTCTTCATCAGACATGTGCTCTTGTTCGCTGTCCTTATGATGAGGCTGCAATGGCTGGCCATGTAGCAGAAGAAGAGGAGGGTTGGGGTGAGGGAAGGGAGTGGGGTGGAAAACAAGAGATCCTTGGTCACACCATCTGCAGCTTGCACTTCATGCCAGATAGCAGGATGAGGGTGATAGTGGATTTGAGTAGGGATATAGGGCAGGAACATATCATCATCCTGGATGTTCTCAGCGATGCCAGTTGCAACAGTCTTAGTCACTGCCAGCCCTATACTGTGGAGCATCGTCTCCTCCAAGGGGCTCATGAAATGCAGGGTGTGCCTGTCCCCCCTGGTTCTACGCTTCTGCCTCCTCTTTCATGTGCCACCTTGTCCTGCAAGAGAGACAGAAATGTCAATGATTGTGTTGTGATGTGCCTGTCATGGCTGAATAGCTGTCAGTATGTGGAAGTTGTGAGCTGTGGGTGAGGCTTGCAGCAGTGGTAAGTGAGGCTGAGGTGGAGCATTAGACACGAGTCCTGATTGCTAGAGTTTGCTGATGGGGAGTGATGGGGGTATGGTGCAGGTTGATGGTGCAATTGGTAGGAGATGGTACTTGAAGATGCATTCATTGACCTTGGCCACTCGTGTGAGGTCATTGAGCTTTTATGGGCACTGTAGCCAGGTCCTTGTAGCCACAATCATTGCATTGACCTCTATGTCTAGCTGCTCCCATTCTCTTCAGAGTATGCATTGAGGGCCTCCTGGCCCCCAATGGAAATATGGCATCTCTCCTCATTTCCACCTTCTGAACTAAGGCTTCCAGCACTGCGTCAGAGAAACTTGGAGCCCTCTCTCTGGTCTGCTGCTCCATTGGTACAGTTTATTCCTTCTCAGAAACACATTTTGAGACAGTTCAGCCACTTGCTGCAGCCAGAAAGCATCTCCCCTTTTCACAACTGGCCGAATGGCCTGTTTCTGTGCTGTATAACTCTGAGTCTGAGTGAAGGCTGGCTTTAATTTGTGCTGGCTGTGCATGCACCTAGGGCCCCAGCTTAGCGTGCAGCCAATTAGCTGCACATTTAGCACTGGCTTGCATGTTCTAATCGTGGTAATGAGCAGGCAGCATGAAGCTGGCGTGCTGTCTGCATCACCTTGATTGGGCATGGGATAATCGCACAACGCAATCCGGTGCCTGAAATCTGGCCCTATCAAATTTTTAACCCCTGGTCTTGTGCAATGAGACAGGCTAATTAGTATTCTCATCATAATGGATCCTTTTGGGAAGAGGGGAATTTTACTGAGTTTGACAGTGACGTGCATATGTCCAAAACTGGAGTATGAAGCTTAAATATAGCCAATTACATAGGTATGGGGGTGAGATGGCTGAAGTAGATTGGGAAATTAGACTAAAAGGTATACGCAATGATAAACATTTAAAGAAATATTTCACAATTCTCAGAGTTAGTGCAGCAGAGAAGGAAGCCATTCAGCCCTTCGAGACAATACTGGTATATTACATTACTACATTCCATTGAGAAATAATGGGGAAATGATCCATCCATGGTTAACTAAAGAAGTTAAAGAAAGTAATAGATTAAAAGAGACTTACAAAACTGCCAGCAAGAGTAGTAAGCCTGGGGATTGGGAGAGTTTTAGATACCAGCAAAGGATGACCAAAAAATTAATAGAGGGAAAACATAGAAATTGAGGGTAAACCAGCAGGAAATATAAAAAATAGATTGTAAGAGCTTCTATAAGTATGTAAAATGAGAGAAAGTAAACGTGGGTCCCTTAGAAGCTGAGACAAAAGAAATTATAAGAGGGAATAAGGAAATGGCAGAGACATTAAGCAAATGTTGTGTCTGTCTGCACAGTAGAAGACACAAAAAACAAACCAGAAATAATGGGGAACCAAGGAGCGAATGAGAGTGAGGAACTGAAGTAATTAATATTAGTAAGGAAAAAATCAAGGAGCAATGAATGGGACTAAAAGCTGACAAATCCCCTGGATCTGATGCTTCTAACAGAAATTGGCGACTGCAGCGAAAGCAGGTACACTGGTTGTGATCTTCCAAAAGCCTCTCAATTCTGGAATGGTGCCAGTGGATTGGAAGAGGGCAAATGTTACCCCACTATTCAGGAAAGGAGGGAAAGAGAAAACAGGGAATGACAGGCCAATTAACCTGACACCAGTCATTGGGAAAATGCTGGAATTCATTATTAAGGAGTGATAACAGGGTTCTTAAAAGAAATCATACGATGATTAGGTAGCGTCAACATTATTTT